>NC_071611.1:61025728-61376154 GCF_024509145.1 Vidua macroura
TACCTACTTGACTTCTCTGGAACATGTTTATTTATAGTCTTCCACTGACTCCATTGTGACTGGTAAAAATTTGGGAAGGAGATAAGTATTTAGTTTGAAGAGTAAATTACAGATCTTAGGTTTTTATATAACAGGGAAAAAATGGAGTTGTTTCAATGAAATGTTCGATCATACACACTCATCCTTCACACAGTAAGTTTTTCATCTATAAAAGCATTTCTTAAGGTGGTTTATGGAAAAAAACTCTGTAAGTAGTATCTCATTGCACAAAAAACCCTTTGAGTCTAACTTTTGTGTAATTTCATATTCCTAAATCTAGCACAATGATCTGTGAAAACTCATAAAAACTGCCTAAGAATCTCCGAATGTCTAAAAATCTGTCTCTATTCATATCCACCTTGTGAGTAGTGAATTTATTTCAATCTAGGAACCGTCATCCACAAAATTGCATTTGTCTATGTCTAACAGCCTTGTGAGACACAGCTGGCACTCTAAAATACAGACATGATTGTATTAACACAAAACACAGTATTCAGTCATTTTTATTGAAAAGAGAAGGAAAAAATATTTTAGTGTGAGTACCTAACAGTTAGAGTAACTCTTAAGAAAGGAAGGGTTACTGTTTGCCATTATTTTAAAGTTGGAGAGTTTTAAATTTTTCTAAGAAATTATCCTAGCTAGCTAATCCTAGAAATTACCCAGGCTAGTGGCAAAGCTTAGGTCTGGGCAGTGGAAAATCATTAGATGGGAAGATTTTAATGTTTTTTTCTAGAAAATACTGCAACATGCTATATGTGGGAAATAGGGATTTCCTATTTAGGAAATAGAATGCATTCCCTTAGTTCACTTAGAGGGCCATTTTCCTCGCCTTCTTCTAAAGATGTTATCTTTACATCACAGAGCCAATGAATAGGTGTACAGCGCACAGGCTGCCCTGCTAAGTAAACTGAGGTTATGAACCTCTTTAGACCAAAGAAGTGATATCACTATTTAATGACAGCAGTGCAGAAGTTGCAAAGACATGCAATTGTGCCATATGAAGCACGTGCCCGTGCCACTCCAGCAAGTGCTATTGGAAGGCTAAAGTTCCCCATTCATTCCAGTATAATTGCACCTGTTATTCTTGAACAACATTTCATTTAGAGAACCACTTAACAATTTAATTGAAAACATACACTATTTATCCCTCCAAATATTTCCTAATTCTTCTTATGGTTCTTCTTTCATAAGTTACTAGTAAGTGCATTAAAAAATGAAGTAACAAATACATTGAATTTGTATTTTACATTTTTGTAGGATACATTCTAGCTTTCATAAGTTTTACTTCCTCAGCAATACTGAGTTTGTTAGCTAAAAATCGTAGAAGTAGGATTTCAAAGAATTCAGAGCTGAAACACAAAGCTTTTTTATGTAGTGGATTTGCCTTGGCTGGATGCCAGGCACCCATCAAAGTGGGTGCTCTCTATCACTCCCCTCTGTAGGTGGGCAGGGGAGAGAAAATATAACAGTGCATTCATGAGTTGAGACAAGGACCAGGAGAGATTGCTCACCAAACACCATAATGGGCAAAACAGGCTCAAATTAGAGATATTAAATAAATTTTTTTGCTAACAAAACCAGAGCAGGATAATGAGAAGTAAACTAAGACCTTAAAACACTTTCGACCCTCCCCTCCCTCCTTCCAACTCTTCCCCTGAACAGCAAATGGAGTTGGGAAATGGGGGTTATGTTAATTTAATCACACATTGTCCCTGCTGCTGCTCAGGAAGAGGGGTTTTTCCCCTACTCCACCATAGGGTCCCTCCAATGGGAAGCTTCTTCAATGTGAGTCCATACCACAGGCAGCAGTTCTCCATGAACTGCTGCAGCATGGTCATCCTTCCATTGGGTGCAGTCTTTCAAGGGCAGGCTTGCTACAGTGTGTATCCCCCTCACAGCCACAAGTCCTACCAGGAAGCCTGCTCCACTGTGGTCTCCTTTCTCCATGGGTCTGCAGGTCCCTGCCAGGAACCTGCTCAAGTGTGGGCCACCCATGGGGTCAAAACTTCCTCTCAGGCATTCCCCTGCTCCGGTATGGGGCTCCTCCATGGGCTGCAGGTGGATCTCTGTATCCTCATGGACCTCCATGGGTTGCAGGGGCACAGCTGCTTTACCATGGACTCACCATGGACTGCAGAGGAATCCCACCTGAAGCACCTTCTCCCCCTCCTTTTCCACAGACCTTGGTGTCTGCAGAGTTGCTCCTCTTATGTGTTGTCACCCTGCCCTACTCTGGCCGCAATTACATCTGCATAGTAACAGGTTTCTTACTTCTTAAATATGTTGTCATAGGGGTGTTCTGATTGGCTCAACCATGGCCAGTGAGAGGCCCATCTTGGAGCTATCTGGCATTGGCTCTGCCAGACAGAACTTCTGGCAACTGGGGGAAACTTCTGTCAGTTTCTCACAGAAGCCACCCCTGTAGTTCCACCACTACCAAAACCTGGCTATACAAATTCAATTAAAAAAATAGTAAAAAAAAATATTTGCTTCAATGATTGCCATTTTTTCATAATACTATTTTCTTGTAAATAAATACTTTTTTTGTTTATTTTTTTCATGTTTGTTACTTGACAAGTGCATGCGATAGGTACAAGTAACATCTTTCCAATTTTTATTTTTTTAATTTTAGAATGGAATTTTTTTAATTTTAAAATTTGGATCTATTTTTAAAATTTTGGATCTATTTTGGTCTATTTTAAAATACTGCATTTGTGTTGTAGGTACAAAATAAAAGACAGAACATCATATTGTAAACTTAATACTACTAATTTACTTTCAATAAGGAAACAAAGTTCCACAGCCTGTATTTTCAGAGTGAAATATTTCTCTACATGTGAAACATCACAAAAGTCTATCAAATAGCATTGTCTAAGCTCTGAGATTTTAAATAAATTCAGTTGTGTGCAAATCTACTGAATTTTTAATTTCTTGTAAAAACATGCATAGACATACTAGTGTCTAAATGCTTACGTTGTATGTAAAATGTTTTTCAGAACTTTAACTGAGTTCAGTGCTTGAATACAGGAGAGTTATTATGCAAATTATTTGAATTTTCAAAATGGCATACTTAATTCTGTGCAGTATTTCCAAAAGTAAGTAGATTGGTACATGCTTTTTTGTAAGGTAAAAAGAAAATGAAAGAGCAAATTCTTCATAAGTTGTATATCTATGTAAATCTATAATCTGGAATATGGCACTCTTGCAGAGTTTACTGTCATTTATGTCAAATTTACAGCCACAATGCTTGCATTATTTAAATAGCTGCTTTAATGCAGTAAGTTTTGTGTGAAAATCAGGGATTTAATAATTGTGCCTGAAAGAGTGAGGCCCATTGCAGAATTGTTTTTATGATCTATTTTATTGTACTTATTGCACATTTCAGGAAGCATGCTTGTGTTAAGTGTTATTAAAGTGATCCATTGTACCTACAAAGTAATGTATAAGCATTTATTTAAAGCTGAAAGTTATTAGTAGATCTTATAATGATATACAAATCATCACTCACTTACAGGTACCAGAATTTGAAACTTATATTTTTGTTGAGCTGTATGCTGTAAGCACAGGAGCTGCTTTGAACAACAGTGCCAGATTTGCTTTTTTAACTGTCCTGGAAAGTGATGCTCCTCATAGTTTAGTGTATTTTGCTGTGGGATCTCGATTTGCTGTGGCTTATAAGAAGACAGCTTTAATCAGTCTGCAAGTTCTTAGAGATTCTAGTACATCAGTAACCACAATGGTTACCTACAGTATGCAGGTAAGAATTATTATGATTTAATTTTTTTAATATCTTTTTCTGACCTTTAGGAAAGCAGACTTACAGCTCTTCAGGGAGATAGTCAGGGGGTTCCCCTGGGAGGCTGCCCTCAAGGACAAGGGAGTGGAACAGAGCTGACAGATCTTTAAGAAAGTCTTCCACAGAACACAGGAGCTAGCAATCCCCAGGAGCAAGAAATCAGGCAACGAAGGCAGGAGACTGGCATTGTTGAGTCAGAACCTGCTGGTCAAACTAAAGAGACAAATGCACAAACAATTGAAGCAAGGACAGGTGAGCTGGGAAGAGAATAGAGATGGAATGTGAACATGTAAGGCCAAGGTGAAGTGGGAAGTGAACCTGGCAAGGGATACAAAAAATAACAGGAGGACTTGTTAACCAGATAGGTATGGACAAAGAAGATGTTTTCACCTGATAAAAAATGCTGGGAAACTGGTAGCAACAGATTAACAGAAGGTTGATTGACTCAACACCTTTTTTGCCAGTCTTCACTGGCAACCTTTTTTCCTACACCTTTGAAGTGGGTAGAGAGCAGGATGGGGCATGGGGGAGCAAGTCCCTCCCACTATATGGGAAAATCAGGTTCGTGACCATGTGAGGAAACTGAATGTACACAGCTCTACTGGACCTAAAGATATGCATCCCTTTGGATGGTTGATGGTTGGTTGATATTTATTGCCAATACAGACTCCCTTGTTACTTGAAAAGTCGACAATCAGGTGAAATCCCTGGTGACTGGAAAAGGGGGATTACTATATCTATCTTTATAAAGGGAAGAGTAGAAAGGAAGACCCTGGGAACTATAAACCTGTTGGCCTCCCCTTTGTGCCTGGGAAGATCCTGGAACAGATCCTCCCAAGAGTTCTGCTAAGGCATGTGGAGGACATGTAGGAGCTTGGAGAGAGCCATCACAGCTTCACAAGGGGCAAGTCCTGCTTGACCAACCTAGTGGACTACTATGTTGGGGTGACTACATCAGAGTGCAAGGGAAGGGCTGCAGATGTCATTTATCTGGACTTCTGTAAAGCCTTTGACACATCACTCAAAAGATCCTTCTCTCTAAATTGGAGAGATGGATTTTATGTTGAATTTGAATGGACTGATATTTGATAGATAATAAAGTGGTTGGATGGTCACATCCAGAGGGCCACAGTCAATGGCTCAGAGCATCAGACACAAGTGATGTCCCTTAGGGATCTGTATTGGGACCAGTGTTATTTACTGTCTTCATTAATGATGTAGATGATGAGATCGGGTGCACCCTTAGCAAATTTGTAGAAGACACCAAGCTGAGGGGTGCAGTTGACACTCCTGAAGGACGGGATGCCATGCAGAGGGCACCAGGACAGACTCAACAAGTGGCCCTTGGGAATCTCATGAGGTTTAACAGGACCAAGTGCAAAGTGCTGCACCTGAGTCAAAGCAACCCCCAGTACAGGCTGGGGAATGATCAGATTGGGAGCTGCCCTGCCCCAAAGGACATGGGGGTGCTGGTGAGGGGGTGGACATGAGCCAGCCATGGACACTTGCAGTTCAGAAAGCCAAATGCGTCCCGGACTGCATCCAAAGCCCTGTGGGCAGCTTTGGAGGGAGGGGGTTCAGACCCTCTGCCCCCCTCTGGTGAGACCTGACCTACAGAGCTGCCTCCAGCTCTGAGGTCCTCAGCACAGGAAGGACATGGAGCTGTTGGAGCAAGATTGGAGGAGGCCACTCAGTTGATCAGAGGGATGGAGCACCTCTGCTCTGAGGAAATGCTGAAAGAATTGGGATTGTTCAGCCAGGTGAAGAGCCTTTGGGCTGACCAGGTCAGCTTTGGGCTGACCCAATTGCAGCCTTCCAGTACCTAAAGGAAGCCTATCTGAAAGTTGGAGAGGGACTTTTGGCAAGGGCATGTAGTGACAAGAGGGAATGGCTTAAAACTGAAAGACAGTAGGTTTAGATTAAATATCAGGAAGAAATTCTTTACTGTGAGAGTGGTGAAGCACTGGCAAGAGAAGCTGTGGGTGCCACATCCCTGTAGGTGTTCAAGGTCGGGTTCAATGGAGCCCTGAGCAACCTGGTCTGGTGAAAGCTGTCCCTGTCCACTGCAGGGGCTTTGAAACTAGATATCTTTAAGATCCTTTTCCAAACCATTCTTAAAATCATGGATTTTATGATTCATTTTATAATTGTGTCTGGGTCAAACCAGGACAAATTGAAATTAATTAAATAATAGTAAATAATTGATCATTCTTTAAAGTAAATATGACTATGATTAGCATTTTTTCAGAAAGCAGTCAAATATTTGCTCAGCCTAGCTTCTTTGGTTTTCCATTATTAAAAGAACTTTTTCTTAATGCATTGTCAGGAATATTTTTTTTAGCAGCATCTTTCAGTGTCTTCAAAGATTATGGTCAGCCAGGCATCTAATATATTTCTTTCTTTGTTCTACTGCTCTTGTGTGCCTTTAATTTTTGAGGCTTTTTCATCTGAAATTAAGTTTTTATCCTGATGGATATGTATACCACATCCAGACAGCAGGACCATTGCTCTGTTAGGGAACAAATTTATTAGTACCAGAACATACATAGAAAAACAGAGAAAAATTTAATCAAATTTTATTCAATGTTCTTGGAGTACTAAACAAAAAAATGTTCTTCTTATCGAAAATAGCATGTGCTAAAGTAAATTTTATCATCCCCATTAATTTTTTTCATTGAATTATGCCCTTTATGTAAAAAAAGCCCCATAATCCAACAGTTTTTGAGATGTTTACATCTGTTGCATGAGACTCTTCTAGCTGTTGACACTTTTTTTTTTCTTAAATGCATACCTCACTCATTATTACTGCAGCTGAAGAAGTTTCTCCTTTAGCAGATCTGCAAAAACACGATTCCTGCCACTTCCTTAGTACCTGTGAATCCAGCATCAGGGCGCAGGCTGCAAGAGATATTCTTTCAAGTTTACCATCATCAATAGTAGCTAGCCTGATCGACTTTGAATATTTATGATTTTATGCCTAAAAGCTTTTTTGGGGGGGTGAGTTATTATATACTTACCCTTTATAATAAAAAGTCTGCATTCTATTGTTATATTGAATGCATATCTTTTTTAACCACATAGGTTTACATTGTATTTCCATGCATTTATTATATAGTAATTCACCAATGTTTCAATTAGATTGTGTGGTAAAAAATTTTCACATTTATTCACCTAAGAATTCACTATAATTTAGCTGTTAAATGGAAAAGAAATTGCTATTGTCCAGTGTATATTTAAGCTAAAATACAGTGGGCAATCTCTTATCCATTTGTAATTTGTATAACCAACCTTCTTTGGACATTTTTAGGTTTTGAGGGTGCATGGCCAAATACTAAAGTATTGGTATTATTAGTAGCTTTAAAATAAGAGGCCACAGCAGACAGGAAGGCAATAACTGGAAACTGATGTTTATCTCAACTTACAAAGGTTTCTTAGACATTCTTGTCACTAGTGCTTTTATTTCTGCTTAGTTCCATTTCCAAGTTCTCAGTGGGAAGGGATAAACAAAAGGAAACTTCCCCCTAGAATTTCCACAGGTGATGTGATCATGTCTAGTGCAATTTTCAACACTTACAGGCTGCATTGACTTACCAGGTTTCCAGTGTACTCAGAAAATGTCCGATTCATTCCATAAATAAGCTCTACTAATAAAAGCTAAATATTTTCAAAAGGGGTCTAGTATTTCACAAATAAAATCCTCATTTTATTCAGTAGAAGACCTTTACTTAGGAGTCAGTATACAAGCTGCCCTTATTAAATTAGCATAAACTTTTGAAAAAAAATACAGTTGAATAATAGCACACAAAGTTAGTTTCCTCTTAAGGAAAGTCTATTATATTACCAGATAAAATGTCAAGACTGTAGCAAGTGACAAAAAGAACAAGACTTTGAAGGATGAAACAGTAACTGCAAACCTCATGGAAGGTAAAAACAGTGTTGCTTCACAAGGAAATAAGGCCATGTATTATTACTAGATAAATTCATCTATCCACCTTGCATGTGTATTCTGTAGCATTTGCTTTGCCTTTGTATTAAATAGATTATTCATCTTTTAAGTATGTATTCTGGGACTGAAAATACCATGAATTAATTTGGACAAAGATTTCCAAAACTTTTGCTTTGCTTTTATTTAATTTTCTATGTATTTGTAATGCTTTTGTCTACCCTAAAGTGAGGGACTTTGTGCTGCATAGTCTTACATCAACTGTTCTGGAATTCACACATGTGCTAACATTTCTGTAGTATTTATTCACACAGAAATTTTTTGTGGTTTTTGTTCTGGAAAAGAAAGAGTGTGACCCTCTTTACTATTGACAATATATAATTCTTCTCCTAAGTTTGATTGATTACTAATTCAGGGAGATAATTATTTTAAATGTAATTTTTTCATCACTCATAGCTACTTTTTGAAAGAGGACTTCTTTTTTACACATTTTGTTTTTGTCCACTTAAAGTGTGTTCTACAGCAGGTGGTTATGAATAATTATGTCTATCACATTACCTAAAACTCTTTTGGTTTCTGTAAAGGAACTACAAAAACCTGAACCTATTGGACGGACCTTCATATCTCCAGCTGTGGCAGGACAAGACTTCGCCAGATCTGAAGGTTTATTGACTTTTGAACATGGACAGAGAAGTGCATTCCTGGATGTGACCCTGACTCCAAAGACAGGATCTTTAAACCCATTTCCTAAATGTTTCCAGGTTGTACTTTCTAATCCCACAGGTGGTGCCAGGGTAGATGATGTGTATGGTATATCTAACATCACCATTGTCTCAGATTTGGACTCCTTGCCAGTTTGGGGACTGATTGATCAACTTCATCAGCCTCTCGATGACACCATTTTATACAGAATCCTTCAGAATCTGAATGTCAAAGTGGCTACAGAAACTACAGAAGAGCAACTTACTGCTGTGGTGCATATAATAGATAAGGTAAACACTTCCTGTGATTCTTAAATGACCATTGACATTAATTGGAGTATAATAACACGACATGACATATATATATATATATATATATTATATATATATATATATATATATATATATATATATATGTATGTATATATATGTATGTATATATATATATGTATATATGTGTATATATATATATATGTATATATATGTGTATATATATATATGTGTATATATATATATATGTATATACACACACACACATATATATATATATGTATATATATATATATATATATACATATATATATATAAATAAATAAGGCAGATCACATCCACAGCAGTGACTCAGAAGCACAGACTGCAAAAGTGGAAATGTCCCACAATCAAGGAAGGAGTTTGTCTGCTACTAGTTAGGAGGTGGCAAGAAATCAGAAATCAAATAGGTTGAAATGAGCAACCAGTATTAATTTTGCATACATACTTGTAGCTCTAGATTTTCTACTGTGCAATTCTCCTTTTGGTGCTGTAGTTTAATAGAGCTTGTTATGTTTTCTTGACTCTTGGGTCACACCTTTGTTGCTTTTAGGCCTGGCACAATTCCTGCTTGTATCTTTAAGTGGACTGCAGTCAAGAAACAAGCAAATCCTACCTGGGCCAGCTGGAATCTACTGTAGTCTTAACCAAACATCAGTCTTTTTTCCTCCAGTAGCTTAGGGAATTGGATTCTCAGGGTAGCTGAATGCTTAAGCATTGCTCTAATTTCTATGAAAATTATAGATTAGTTTTATGGCATTCTGTCTCTTCTGGACTCTTGGAATAATGCATAGAAGCTGAAAATTTTCTAGATATCTAGATACAAAGCATTATAACAATATCTGTTCATTTTTTATTGTTGCCACACACAAAACAGAGAAAATAATTTAAAAATTTCTCAGGACTCAACAGACTTTGGTTTGTGAAAGAATGAAAAATGCCACATCCTTTCTTTAATAATCAAATCTCCTGGTAAGCATATCTTTATGTAGTTTTGACAGACTGTGTCTTATGCCTTGGAAACAGTGATCAGGAGTTGGGAAAAATGTGGGTAATGTGTTGTGTAAAATGTTGGTTGATTTCTTCTCCTCTCATTAGGTTACAGGTGTAGGTGAAAAGCTGTTACTCACTGATAAAAGTAGAAGTGTTTTCTATGAGATACTCTGTGCTCTGACTAGCCCAAAACGCAAGGACACACAAGGATATAGCCTTCTTGCTGAGGTGACTGAGAAGTTTGCTTTTTCTCTGTTGACTGGGCTAAAGTGTGGATCACCAGGAGAAAGGTTAGTAAGCTTGAATTCATAATATGTTTTGTGAATACACGGCAATTTACCAATATAGAAAATCTAAATTACATTTTCAGAAAAGGAACTTCTCTCCTATCTAGTATGTTACCCTTATGTGAATGTATTGTTACAGTGTCATGATCTTACAAAGCACTGTGTCATATTGCTGATACATATAGTGCTTTGTAAGACTGGGTGTGACACATAACTGTTACTTTGGTGTGGGGTAGATGTGGGAATATGAGTCAGGAGATCTGGTATGTATTGACCCACCTTTAGCTCAAATATTGCCTGGGAAAGTATTCATTATTCTTGCTAAGAAAATAATATGTGATTGTATGATGCAGAGCTATGTTCTAAGCCTTAGATGAAAGTTAGCAACCCAGAATTTCTACTGGCATTTTGTAATTTTTATGTTCTTGGTTTTGCTCACTTGAACATTGTTTTAAAATATTTAAAGCTACATGTAGTTTCAAATTGTTAATTTTGTCTCCAAGTGCAAAATACCCTCATCAAGCTAATGGGCAGGGGAAATAGGTGACTGAGAAAGAGATTATTCTTTTTTATGAGATGGATGGTTTCAAACACTTTGTTTCTCCCATTGAGGGTCTATTAAACAGGTGGTGGTAGAATGTGTGTTCAGTGTTTAGAACTTAAAATTCTTTATTCCAAGTGTTTTGCATCATCGGTTGGGCAAAAAAAGATAAAGCAACATCATCCATTTTATGCCTCCCCTGTTTTTCAGACTCAATTTTACATCAAGTTGTAAAGATGAGTGTTTTGATAACCTAATTCACTATGGACAGGTTTTAGTTGCAGGTCATAAGGAGCAAATTTCAGAGAGGAAATGGAGATGCTGAAATATGTAAAAATATTCAGCCCTTTTTTTTTTTTTTTTCCCCACAGAAAATTGTGCCAAATAAATATCACAAGCCTAAAAATGATTAATTAATAAAGTACTAACAAATCACAAATATCTTTTCAAGTTGTTATGTGATGAATAGTGAAGCTTGATCCTGCTTACCAGCCCTATTGCTTTTCCATTTCCACAGAGGCAAAAATATCCTTGACAGCTGCCCATATATTGCAATAATGGCTCACAACTGGTTTCCTCAGCAAATCAATGGACATAGATTTAATGGAAAAGATGGAGATTCTATTCAAGTACCTGAAAATCTGCTAGAGGTCTCTGTAGCATTATCATCTCCCCAAGAAGAGAACTGTGAATCCATACAGTTCACAGAATACAGCAGTCAGCAGTGGTTCCTTACTAGAGATAAAGAACTTGCCCTGAAGAACAAGGTTTGAAGATAATGCAATTTTTTTCCCCAAAGAATTAGTTTTAATCTAGATATTGCTCAAAACATAATAAGTGTTTTATGGTTGTCTCTGATTAAAATGAGCACTGATTAAAATGAGCACTGTGTTGAATCTTAATATTAAATATAGCTTTACATTGTACATGTTGTTTCAGGTTTTTTCAATGAGCTTGAAGGGTCAGAGTTCACAACCTTTGAAAGATAACAGTGAAGTAATTTATCGTATTTATGTTGAAGGAAGTCGGATTGTTCCACAGAAGTCTCTATGTCTCCTCTGGAATCAAGCTGCTGAAAGGTTTTTTTATGATTGTTTTTAGTTTTCCATTTTCTACCATGAATCCATGTATTTGTGTAAAATGTGATAATGCCAATTAAATATTTTGCAAATATAAAGTTGATCCATTTCATGTCTTTTTTCCTTAATTTTTCTGGCCATTTTACCAGTACATAAAACTTTTCTTATAATAAAATGAGTAGTTATTCTAGCCCAGATATTTCTCAGACTTCTGCCCTTTTTTCATCAAAATACTATTTAGATTGTATAATGATGCATTAGGTCACAGTGACAGGCCATAAATCCCAGAATTGCATCAATGAACATATTAATGACTTGGAGATAATTATGTTCTGTATCCCATTGAAGTCTAGTTGATTTAGATTCAATTTTATTAGATCAACTGGATGGTATCACCCTGTGGTTGATACAAACAATTTGTCTTCAGGAGGAGATTCACCACAATCTACCTGTATGCTCTCCTTTTATCTATGCACAATTTCCAGTAGAAATGGCTTAGGATATCACCTGTGGTATGCCTTATCCTTTTTCCAAACCACTTCAGCAATACTGAAAAAAGCTCCAATAAAAAACAAAAAACAAAAAACACCTGAATTTAGTTTCAAACCAAAAAAGAGCAGTATAAAATGTTCTCCATAACAGGAAAAGGTGTTGAGCAAATAAAGTAACAAACTATTTGAAAAGTCAAACAGACCTACAAATCTAGGAGAAATTTAAGAACATGGCCACAAAAAAATCTCTAATGAAAAAAGTTAATTTCAATACATTTACAAAAATTAAAAAAAAATTTAAAAACTATAAACAATATTTTGATCTCATGTAAATGTGCTATTCTGACCACTGCACATGAAAGATTACAGAAAACACCTCTGCAATAGTTTAAGGAAGTTGGTATTCCAGGAATACAACAAAAATTTTTAAGCCTGCTTATAATGTGAATTATGCAAGTCCATTTCCAACTTTGTGAAACTGTTGTTTTGCAGCTGGCTGTCCGATAGTGGGTTCTGCAAAGTGGTTGATGACACATCAGATTATGTGGAATGCTCCTGTTCTCATATGTCCATTTATTCAGTTTATGCCCAAACAGATAACTTGTCTTCATACAACGAGGCTTTTTTTTCTTCTGGATTCATCTGTATTTCAGGTCAGTTCATTTAAGACAGTTTTTTCATTAATAACAACTGATGACCAGTAAAACTGGTTGATTGATTATTAACATTTTTGGTAACTGATGACAATCTTTTTATTTAGTGGAATATTGAATGAACGTTAACTAACTTCATGTTATTAAAGTGCCATCTTGTCTGGTATTTGCACACTGACAAATTGTGCCACTGGAAAAAAATGTCAAGCATAGAAATATCACAGACTCAACTAGGCTGGAAAAGATTTTTGAGGTCATCGAGTTCAACCTGTGACCTAACACCACCTTGCCAACTAGACGATGGCACTGGGTGCCACATACAGTATTTTCTTAAATACATCCAAGGGTGGTGATTCCACCACCTCTCTGGGCAGCCCACTCCTATCCCTGCTGGCTCATATTTTGCCACACGCAGCCTGCTCCTGTGCCTTCAAGATTTTTTTTCTTGAAGTATGTCCACTTTCCAGGATCCCTTTGCTTTTGAGGGATTTCCCAAGGTACTCTCCAAAAGAGCATCTTGAATTCCACCCTCTGGAAGTCTAGTGTAGAAGTTATATTGACATTTCAATATCCTTGTTTCAGTGAATATTTAGAACTCTATTATTTCATGGTCATTGTGCTCAAGATGGGAACTCTGACCACCACATCCCCCACCAGCTCCTCTCTGTTTGCAAACAGCAGGTCTAGCAGAGCCCCACTCCTGGCAGGCTTGCTCACCAGCTGTGACAAGAAGCTCTCCTCTATACACTCCAAGAACCCCTAGACTGCCTCATTTCCACTGTGTGGAGTTCCCAGCAGATGCTTCTGGCCCACCAACCAATCAATCAATCCAGAGCCCTGACATCCTTTGAAATGACCTTGTACCCTTCTTGTCAGCCTCATCACTGCCAACCTGGACATGCAGCGGTGGGTAATGATCCAGAGGGCTGAATTAGTTCAGCGAGTCTCCTGCTGATATCCCATACCTGGGCCCCAGGAAGGCAGCTGATTTCCCTGTGGCATGGGTCTGGGTGACACACAGGGCCCTCAGTTCCCCTCAGAAGGTGAACTTACTACAGCTACCCTTCTTTTATTCTTAAGTTCCTGAGGTTGTGATCCATCTGACAAAGTGCACCTGGGAGACTCTCCAGACAGATTTTTTTGTTTACCATCATCTGCCTGAGCCTGTGGACCCAGGGCCTCATACCTATTCTGTAGGGACACAGAATAGGGACACAGAATAGGAATGATGAGGGTTAGGGGGGAATTTTGCTACCTCTCTGAGTAGGTACACATTTCTATTCCCCCTCTCTGCTAGGTCTCCCCCTTCTGCTTGATGGTAAGAGGGACAGGGCTCCTCTGACTCCTGCCAAGCTTCTCTCAGGGTTGCAAGGCTGTAACTCCACCAGTCTATTTCTCTTTTGCTCTCCCTAACACTCCTTAGCCTTTCCACCTCTTGCTTAAGCCCTGCTACCAGACACAGCAGATCACTCACCAGCTCACACCAACACAGGTGCCTTTTGCACTATCCTCTGGTACTGCCCCCAGGCTCAGACACTCCCTGCAGCCAGGGATCTGGACAGCTGGGTCTTTCTTGGAGAGTTCTGTTTGGACTTAGCACACTTTTGCTGGCAGCAGCAGCAGGCTTTTGAACATTTGTAAACCATTGCTGAATGGTGGAAAAAAAGTCAGTGGGAAAAAAACCAACCAAAACAATTTTAGCTGGAATTTACACTCAGAAATGATAACTCAGGGGAGATAGATCCCTTTATACTCTGCTGCTTTATTGCTGCCCAAGATCTTGGGGAAAAACCATAAGAGTTTAACCTATAAGTAACATGACTCTTCATTAGCAGCTTCAACGGCATAAATCACAAAATGTGAGGCAGGAAGCAGGGGATCCAAGTTCGGAACTCAACTTGGCTTCTGAAGGAGCCTTTCAGATTGCAGCTGGTTTACTATTTTGTTGCAGCAATCACAAATTAAAGTACATTTTCTTAGAACCACAGAATTATTTAGGTTGGAAATAAACTCTTACATTTATAGGCACTAAGAGTAATGGGCTTATTAAGAAAAATGCTAAATGGAATTCTCGACTAACTTTAACCCCATTAAATGGGGGTCTGGGTGTGCTTCTTGTGAGGTTTATGACTTCTATATTAGATCATCACTATATGAGTAACAAAAATTGTGTAAGCAGCTAAATCACTTATTTATCCCTTCCAAGAGAACTGCCCTAACAGATTAAATCTAGGCTCCTTAATGTTTTTAAAATGTTAGCCAAAGAAAATTAAGACAAAGAAAGAGGAAAAACCTCTCAGTTTTTTACCTGCTCCACACAAATTGATGGTTATATTAAACAATAAAAAAGGAGATTTTAGCACATATAAATAAGCACATATAAATAAATAATTGTATTTTAAAATACAATTACTGGATTACAGAGTAAAAACAAGTAATGTTGTAAAATGCAAAATGCTATAGAAACTGAAGAAAAAATATGCAAAAGCTTAGAAAACATTTTGCTGAATTGGAATCAATAAAGATGCAAATCATTGTTCAGAACTAGTAACTTACAGTATATATCATAAAAATGTATTTTAAAAATAAAAGTAGTTTAGTTTGGTTAAAGGTTTACTTTGAACTTGAGGCAAATGCTTTTTGATGCCTTTCAGTTTTTTGGCCGGTTGAAGATATTTACTTGTGTGATGATACAGATTACTAGATTTAAATTAATATTTTAAGTAACAAATTGCTTTATTTTTAAGAGTGATAAGGATATTTTTCATATATCTTGACATTTCCATCTGGGTGTGAAGACTATAAAAAAAATAAAAAAAGACGCCATGTAGATTGTTGTATAAATATCACTAAGTAATTTTGAAATACTTAGAAATAATACTTTTCATAATTATTTATTTTACTCATCTCTTACAAATACTGGTAGCTGAACAAATAGTCAATCTCAAGACCAACGTAAAAAGTCTGCCTTAATTACCCAAATTCCTGCCCTGACTGAGGTGTGAAAATACACAATTAACTCCAGTGAATTCTGAGATTCAGTAGTGTTTTTCTTGGTGGCTTAACTTCCCTATAGTCCTTTTCCCAGGAACTACTTACTGGTAGTTCAGGGGCCTTTGTTGTGTTCATGCTTACAATTAATTAATGAAACAAAAAGTGGTGTCAGTCTTCCTGACCACTGCTATAACAAATTTCTATGCTTAACACAGATGAAATGGGAGACTGGCATTTAGAAGGTTATAGCTGTCTGCTAAAATAGTACTACCCAGCAGAATAAATTTTTATGTAATTGTTTCTAAAAACATTCCTTGAAAGCAATAATATGAACACTGAACTGTTACCTTTGCTTTGTATATAACTATTATTATAATCCCCTGTATCATGCGGAAAGGGATGCCAAAAAACACTTTTCAAAAATTGCTTGTTTACATTATGAAATTATTTTAGCTCCCAAGCCTATGGGAACATTAAATACATGTTAGTACTTGAAATAAACTCACAAGTAATCCCAGTGTGAACCAAAATTATCATACTCTCCCTCTAAGGTTTGTTTGGTTGGTTTTTTTAGGTTATCTGCACCTTTGAGAAATAGGTGCTGGATAAAATAGAACAGTTTATTAGCCTAAACTTAAATATACCTTGTTTTTTTTTACTTTTTTCATTATCATTTCTTTGTAGGTTTCATTTTGGCTATCATCTCCTACCTTTTCTGCACCAGGTGTGCCATGTTTGCAGCTAAACTTCTCACTCATATGATGGCTGCTTGTTTGGGTACTCAGGTAAGAAAAAAGGATGAAGTCTCAAAATGTAGAGTAAGTAAATGTTTGTCTTCCTCTTCTTCACTTTCATGGCCATGTCTGAACAGACCTTCTTCAGTGTAAACATTTTTGTAAAATGTAAAGTTTCAACATATGGCACTTAAAATTAATCCAATATTCATATCCTGTATTGGGAATTCAAGTGAAATTACACACTGTCTGAGAATATCTAATGAAAACTGAGGGATGATATAGCAATGTGAGAATATAGTTCCATGTATGGAATGCTGTGCTCAATTCTAACTTTTGAAGGATTTGAAAGTTATCTTCTATTTGGGCCCACAGGCTTTTCCATCTGTGACATGTTTTTTTGTTTAAATACACTACATATTAACTTTTATATGTAATTTTGATCTCTGAATAATAATTATTGAAAACAGTTCCATGTGGTGTGTAAATGTAATAATTTTAATTGCAGAGGTACAATTTGTATGGTTCTAAGTAATTTTGTCATTCATCCTCAATCCTTGAAATACATCACCCTCCTGATCTCTTTTCCTTTTGCCATGCAATGATTTTTGAAGTTTAAAACAAAAATTTTGAAAGAGGATTTTAGCAGGGTAACTGCTTAGCCAGTGAGCTAGTTCAGAGAGGAAGTAAAGACAATTTGGCAGCAGCTGTCAAATAAAGTAAAGTGGTTTTAAGTCAAGAATGAAAAAAGAGTGTTTGACAAGGGAGAACTGAACTACTGTACTAGCTGTTCTGAAAGAACAGCTGAAAGAAAATCTTTATACAGTTACTTGTCTTGGCCTGTTGTGAACTAGCCTGATCAGTTAGCCAAAATTTAACAGAAAACTATGTAGGTGATGTATGTACTGCTGTATCCACATACATGCATTTGGTTACTATACATATCATAAGAAATACACAGTGTAATGGAAAATTTAATGAGTTTGCTAACTAATGACTCTGTATGAGAGAAGCTATTTAAGACAGTTTTAACTGAGAATTTACTACATGAAAATCAGTGCTTCATAGTTTAAATACAAGGAAAATTTTAGTATTTTCCATTTTTCTCTACTAAACTTTAGGTACTGCTAGACACTGGATTTGTTACTATTAGCTCTCAGGCCACTCTAGAGAATGAAGGAAGCTAGTGTTTCTCTGTGTTTATATTTTTATGAGAAAAAAAAACCCCAATACTGAAACAACAACCCCCCAAAACAAACAAACAAACAAACAAACAAACAAAACCAACCAAACAAAAAAAAAACCAAAAACCAACCAAACAAACAAAAACCAAAACACAACTGGGAAGCTTTTTGTGGTAGCTCCACTGTTTTATACATACATAAATATTTAGTTTTTGTCTAGTATCTGCACTGGGTGTTTATTAGGTTTGTGGTTTTGGGGCTCTTTTTAAATTGCTAGCAGTGCACTAGTTACTAGTGTCTGTAGATGGCAGTCAAATCTTTTCAGCACATTGCTCAGGAACTTGCTGTTCCAAGGCTGTGCCTGCTTTGTAGTTGCTGACAAAAGTTCATTTCTTCGTCAGTGATGGGTGGATTTGTAACAGGAATGGTGATTTGTAACAATCGACCTTCATTTCATTCTTGGTATGTTCAGAGCTGCCAGCATTAATGAGGCACTTGTAAAGCATTCAAGAGTAGATGTTTCACCATGTGTTTGGTGGAGCTTATTGGAAAAAACATAAAAGCCTAGATATTTATAAAACATTTTTTATTCCTTTCAAGCATAAGTTCATGTAACAATACCCTAAATGCATGAAGGAAAAAATTTCTGGGCTGAGATTTTCAGTTTTGGAGTAAATTTATGTGAATTTTTGAGTATTCAAAAAAATTGAAGTAGTATGAGAACATACTTCACAATACTGTCATATTAGTCAATACAATTTTTCTTTTCAGAGCTATAAACCTAGATTTCAATCTTAATAGGAAGCTTTGTTATGGCTACTGTGCTTTGCCTGAGAATTCCCTGGCAGAATGCATGAATAAGCACTTTGTACATGGCTTGTTTGTGTATACTCAGCTTGTCCACATTAAATTTCAGCGGCCATTTCCACAGTACATGCTGAGTATTACAAATGACATGAATATATTCTAAATTCTCTGTTTAGACTTTTTGTGAGCTGCTTTGCCTATATGCAGTAGCCACTTCTCTGGAATGTTTGAATATTCATAGTCTGCTTACAGCAATTACTGTGTACAAATGGCCTTCTATTCTTATGGCCAGCAAAACAAAATTAAAGTCCAGTCAAATAGAAATGTGTCATCCTATTTTCTCAAACCAAAAATTAATATTTTCTAATTTATCCTGTCCTCAAACTCCTTATACACTACTATGATGCACTTAGCATCATCACCCATCACTGCAATAATTACCAAACTGCAAGGCCAAGTTGATCCTAGTACTGACTTTGATGGAAATGCATGATGAAGAATTATATTACTCTGTTTAAATATTTGAAAATTGTATTATTCAACCTGAGCAGAAATACAAACACACATGTCAGTTATGTTTTTCAAGAAGCAATAGTGCATACCATCTTCTTGTTAAAAAAAAATCTTTAAATATTTATTTAAAAATTATAAACTGCATTCTTGGTAGAACTGTTGCTTTATTATTTGGACTCTTTCAGATTTGAACAATTCTGCCAGAAGATGAATTTTAAAAATGTGATAAAATCTCCAAGGGATTATGAAGGAGCATGATATGAATAAATGAATGAATGAATGAATGAATGAATGAATGAATGAATGATCATAGAGCCTGTAGCTTCTGCCATGCTATAAAAGTGAAACCTTTACAGAAAAGGTGAAATGGTGCTTTTGCTGTATTGTTTTAATCTTAACTCCTCTCTTCCAAAATAAGGAAATTCTTAGTTTCCCCTACACATAATCAAAGCCCAAATGAAATTGTCATATATACCTGGATAGGGGGAGCTTGCAAAGCATGTTCCAAAATGCGGTGACTAGAGTGATTCTCTATACCATTCACCACAGAGACAACTTGTGACAGTGAGTGACTGAGTGCCTGTCCCTCTTCTGGCAGTAGAGAAAAGTTTTGATTTTAATTCAGTCTTCTCCTATGGTAAGCCTGAGAATTTTAGTCAGTTCCTGGGAAATCCTAGTTAAAGGACTGTTTCTGAAGAAGTCGGGAGGTACAGAGTTTCACTAAACTCCAGGTCCATATGAAATATGAAACTTCTATGGCATAGGGAACAACAAATATTTTTATGCTTTACTCTAAAGTTAGAGCCCAGTTTCCTGATTTCCTAGAATTTTTCTTTGAGGAAAACTAGGCCTGAAATTTCCTTGCTCTTGATTTCCTTGCTGTAACCTGACAGCAGCAAATAATGCTGATGAGATACCAACAATGCTTACTCGTAAGATTTGAGAGGACACAGAGGAAACAGAAAAGGACTGTATACAGTGATCCAGAACTGGTGCCCATTTTAGAAATTTGGCTCCATGCTAATGTGTTTTGTCCTGTTACTTTGTGATGTGAAATATTTCACTAAGACTTATGAGTGGTATGTAGTCTTCTTCCACCGTTGTTGTCAGTGTTCCTGTCTTTGCGATAATAAAATCTAAGATTTCTCATTTGTAGAAGGAAAGATGCTACATAAGTTACTAAGAATGGAAAGTGGGAAAGATTTTCACTTCTATTGGAGTATTGGAAAGCGCAGCTAGCTGAAACACTTGTTGGGTATGTCAGAAGAGGAAGGTGTGTCAGTTAAAATGTTCACGTGGGTAAGCTGCTTTCACCAGTTCTCTGTATAACATTTGTATCACAGTTAATACATTTTATTTACTTTATAACAGTCATGCTGTACCAGGGGATACAATGTATGTTCCCCAGTCCTACTGAAAGCATGGTCCGCTATAATACAGCAGACAGGGTGTCCTGGTTTAGGACAAATTAGGGGAAAACATCTCCAAAGGAGCCCCTTATAGGAAACCAAACCCTCTGCAACTTCCCCCCCACCACCGGGTTCGGGAGGAATTTCTTCAGAGGGGAAGTGGAAAAAACTTGTTTATTAAGGAACAACAAAAAACACTCCCCAGCACAAGAGAAATAGCCCAAGATGACCACAGATGTTTTCACCAGTCCAAGGGGGTTGAGCTGTATCTCTCTTCGCCGCAGAGGGTACGGAGCTTCTTTCGCAGACCCCGGGGGAGCTCCTGCCCGGAGTAGGTCCGATATCTTCGGGGGGGGGGGGGAGTGGGAAAGGGAACAACAGAAACCGGGGAAAAAGGAAAAAAAAATGGCGCAAAAAAAAGCAAGCAAGCGAAAAGCAAAGCAAAAAGAAAGGAAAACAGAGCTAGCAAAGCAGGCAGCCAGCAGCGAGCAAAAGCAGCAAGCAAGCTAAGCAGCAAGCCAGCAGCGAGCCGTGGGGGGGGGAAGGAAGACAAAACAAACTGAGAACAGGGAACAGAAACCACGATTGGGATAATGAGCATGAAAATGTCCTGTCCCCACGACATTGGGACTCCTGGAGTCTCGCTTATTTTTTTTGTTTCCGTTGCAAAAATTCGGACCTAACCCTTTTCTCCAGGCACTATTTTCTTAGGTTTCAGACTGACTTATTTAATTATTTACTAGCTGATTTCAGTAATTCCTACCAAGTCAGAGCACAGATCATGCAGCTTCTTTCAGAAGCAGTTTCAATCTAATCATAAGTAGAAATATTTGGGAATAGGATTTAAATAAAAGACAATTTCAGAGTGGACTAAAATAAATTGAATGCTTTTATAGCAAAGCAATACATTTTATGATCAATGAGGATTTGTGGGCCCATCTCTATTACTCTAAGTTTCTATTTTTGAGTCTGAAATATCCAATAAGAATCAGTCAAAGTTGGAGCTAATCAGAGGTTTTTAGTAGAACAAATTGTAATCTATATTAAGATTTCAATGACTTTATAAGTTGTATACATTGATCATGTATATATGCACACATTTTAAAGATGATAGATGAATGGATGGATGGAAGGATGGACGGAAGGATGGATGGATGGATGGATGGATGGATGGATGGATGGATGGATGGATGGATGGATGGATGGATGGATAAATAGATGGATGGATAGATGGATGGATAGATAGATAGATAGATAGATAGATAGACAGATAGATAGATAGACAGACAGACAGATAGATAGATATCAGGTGCCCTTAGGTGTTAGATAAGGTGTATGAGGTCCTTCAGAATCTGAAAGTCAAGAAATCCTTACCTGGAGAAGTGGGCTACCCAATCATTAGAATATATATTATGCACAATTAAGCAGTGAGGAAGGACTGCTACCATAAAACAACAGCAGATCATTACTTGATCACCCGGATTTCTGGTTAGGAGCAGACTACTCATTGAACTCCTTATTGCAGAATATTTCCTTTTCTCCAGCAGAGGGAGTCAATTTGCGTGTGAGTTCCATCAAGTTGCCACGGCTCCAAGAGATTTGATATGATGATGCCATCTGCAGATACTTAGAGCTAAAGCTCAAACAAAAGTAAAAGGATCTGGAAATGCTCTAAGAGTTTATCTATGATCTGTGTCTAGGGAGTGAGGAGATGTAGAAGCAGCTGAAAAACCTATATTCCATGAAGAAAGGGTAGTAGTTGTGGCCAAGTAAATGAGTGTAAGAAATAAATAGGAAATATTCAATTTAAATTTCATTTTATTTGTTTTCATCTGCCAACACAGGATTTTGATATTTTGCTGATAATCTAGCACTATGGAAGTACCCATATATTTTTACTTTTGCTACTTGTAGGGATTTTACTTCTACTACCCTTGTTCATTTTTCTCATGTTGAGCCCCATGTAGTGTTATGCACAAGCTGTTAGGTTTTTTTATAGATTATCTCCTAGAGTTTGCCAGAACTCAGATATATGAGCAATGCTATAACATATGTTAGAATGCTGCTACATTACCTCACATCTGCTGTCCTCACTACAAACAGTCAAATGTTCCATTTATCACTTTATAGTATAAGAATACGAGATTTGTATCAGCTAATGCCTTGCAGCTCTTTTTTATTATTCTCTACTTTCTCCCAACATCACAAACAGTTGGGGACCACACACACAGCATAACAAATAGAAACATTCCCAGTTTGCCTATTCACTGCTGTTCTTAGTGTCTTACTGTGAAGCAGGTTAGGCTGCTGCCTCTCTCTTTTTCATGCTTCATTGTAATTTTTCAACTCTTTCTCACATTTTATGCCTCCTTTCTTCATCAGCCTTTGTTCTGTCCTCTCATGTGTGCCATTCTGCTTTAATAAAAAAAGTAGTTATCCATTAGTTCTCCTAATTAGCAAATCTCCTGTTGCTCTTTTCCCTGCTGAAGGCTTTCCTCAAACCTGCCTTGATGGAGAGAAGGACAGCAGCAGTTGCTGTTACCCATAAATTCAGTCCATAGCAACAGCTGTGCTGTGTTAATATGAAGTTTCCAAAACATTCTCAATTTAGCTTATCTTTCAGAGCAAAAAATCTGTAGGATTTTATGAGCAATAGCACTTCAGTAGTTTTCCTTTACAGTTAATTAAAATTATACTAACCATTGAAACTTTAAGTTCTGTTCTTTCTCCACTACTGCCAATGAAGTTTTAAAGGAGTCTTTTTTCCCATTTTTAACAATTTTCTCATGACCTACTTCATAACTTTAAGGCAGCTAATGTTCCATACACAGTAGGTTAACAAGTCCTTTTCAAGACTTAAGTGGATTATTTGTAGACATGAAACCAGAGCCTCACCTTGCCAGATTCATATGACAAGTTTAGTTTTAAGTGTACTGTGGTTCTGATTGCTTTTGAAAATAACTGAATACTATTTTCATAAATACCAGGTTACTAATGATTGTGGTTAACTATGATTAAATGCTTTTTAATAATGCTTTATTTAATAATGCTTAATGCTTAAATAATTTTTGACAGCTTAATCAGTAGGCTGTGGTTGAATTTTATATGCTGGTAGATCTGATTTTTTTCCCGTGGTCATTTTTCCCTGTTTGTATAGAAAGTGCCTTTTGAAAATGACATGGAGATTTATAAGAATTAAAGAAACAGTTTATAACATGACAGACTTTTTTTTTTAAGATATGTCAATCTTTTTAAATATAATTTGAAAGAAAGACACTAATACTAATGTAGATCTGACTAGATTCTGAAAAATTGTCATGAAAACCTTAAATGCTTGGAATGACAATGAATAATCAGTGAAATTATTAAAAAAGAGTTTGGGGTGTGTATTAGCCAGAGGCAGAAACCAGAAGCATATAACTTATATGTTCATATGCCAAAAAACCCCCAAAGTGTGTACAGCCATGAAAAAAGGTCTATAAAACCATGATGCTATATTTCCATGTTTCCATTTAAAAAAAATGAAGAAACCAGGAAATTAAAAATTAACATCTATAGACAAAAGATTTGCTGGGAATAGTAGAATTTTATGTGAGTCTCAGAGACCAGAGATGGGAGAAAGTGCACAGAAGATAATTAACTACATTATTTTACTTGATAGTTGAAATGAGATAGGAACCTTCCCTTAGTCAATAACTGTGAATCAGCTTGCAAGAAGTAGTTTGGAAAGAGAAGGAATTCAAAGTCTAAAGATTGTCCGTCTGTGAGTAAACAAACAGAATTAAGTCAAATGAACACCTAGCATCTCATTCACCCAGGAATACAAAATGTCTGTTCCACTCAAAGGACAAATATTCTGATGAAAATTGCTAGCCCTTTCCCCCTGTCCCCCCAGCATTTATCCCTGGGCCTTGCAGTGTCCAGAGACTTGCATTTTATTGTGTCCTGCAGTAGTTTCGGACAGATACTGCTCTTGTCTGGGGTGTGGTAGAAAGCTTCATATTCAGGCAGTCCAAGCACAGGTCTTCCACTATTGTGTAGAAGCAAGTGGGAAACAAGGGACATGTTCTCACTGTGTTATACAAGGTTAAGTGGCACCTCTTTACACAGGCTTTTAGGCTTGTGCTGTATTGTATCCAAATTCAAATCAGGAAAATTCAGCCTTGAAAATAAGTTAGTGAGTAATTTGTGGTTTTGAGATCAAAATGAAAAGAAAAAATTCTCAAACAATAACTGCAATAACTGGAGCTTTGCTTTGGGATAGGCAGCCTTTTATTTCTTTTTGATGTGTTCCCACAATGAGAAAAAAGTTGGGAAGAGAGGAATCAAGTAGGCATACAATATGAATACATCCCATGAAGATGCATCAGTCATCTAAACCTAATATAGAGAAGTTTTTTTTTGTCTTCCCACCACCTCTTTCATAGGTTTGCATGACTCAGCACAACATAAATGAGAAATATATAATTGAAAAGTGCAGCTACAGACCTGTGTTCTATGTAAAATCATAATTAAAATTGGCTTATAGTTACAGCTATTTGTTACTTCTGAAGTATTTTCACAATATTGCAAATTGTGCTTGAGTATAATCTGTGATCAAGATACAGCAGCGTACTTACAGACAATTGGAGACAGTTACATGAACAGCTTCAAAAGGTCTCCATGGGAGATAAAAGACAGCTCTATAACAAAATCTATCTTCATGTTTAATTGTGGTCTTCAGTTGTCAGGGATCCTTGCAGCCGCTCACCTTTGAGCAGAATTTCCATCTTAAGAAACTTGTCTTGTGAAAAAGTTAGTTACTAGACTAAAAGGAAGTTACTAGATTGGGTAATGGAGTTAATATATTTCTTTAGCTGTATAGGTTTTTGTCATTAAATCATAATTTAATTTCTTGAGAAATAACAATGTAGAAATATGTAGAATTTAGAATTTCTTTCAAAAGTATTGGTTTGAATTTCTTTCAAAAAATGCATATATTTGAAAACAAAATTTGAAATTCCTTTTCCTTTAATAACAAAGCAAAAGAAAAATTTGTTTTGGTTGGTTTTATGTTGGTGTATTTATCTAAATGGCATCATGGTATCTAAATTATGACTTCTTTTAAAGAGTTAGAAAATCAATGCTAAATTTTATTCATTGATAGCAAACTATATGAAACTACATACAATAAACTATTTAGGTCATATGAGAAAGTTATTACATGTGCTAAAAGCTTATTAGAGATTTTGTCTTTGCGTAGATTTTGTCTTTGCATTTATAATTGCTGTGAAATTCCATATCGTACTGTCCTGCTTGACTCAGCTGGCCATATTGCAGTCATTTTCAAGACAATAAAAGCACAATAGTAATTTCATATGACCACCTGATCTAATCAGAGGTAGACAAATATGGGTTTTTTCTTACAGAATAGAAGTTAAGTGGTTAGGCTGCAGTTTCTGTAAAAGCTGGTCTCACTCATTATTTCTGGCTTATTTATGTTTAGAAAGTAATAACAACTAAGAATAAGACACTATTCAGTACCTTGTGTTGTCGGAAATGATGACAGTGCTAAATAGATTTTCTTTTTGTAAAAAGGTCCAATTACTCCATTATTAATGACATTATTTAAGTACTTATTAAATGTGACATTATTTAATGGGTTCATGTTAGTTTAAAACCTTCATTAAAGGATTACTCTGGGGAGCTTTGTAATCATGTATTTTTCCATCCCTCCAGTGTTATATTTCCTACTGTCACTATAAATTTGGGAACTTTTTCATTTGAACAGTGAATGTGGAATCTCAGGTCATTGATGAAAGTGAAAATTATGTAGATTTCGGATGATAGAAGAAACTGGAAACAATTAATCTTCATCAGTTTTCATTGTCACCTTTGAAATTACTGTGTGATGTCACAGTGATGGTTATTTGTTTTGTGGGTCTTAATATCAGATGGCAGTTTGCTGTCTTGATAAGGGTGTCCCATTAAATAGTACTAAGTTTCACAAGTGATCAGTGGCAGAATACTATCCCAATATGAGAAAGAGAGTAACGAGGAAATTCTGCACTAATTGTGAATGCATCTTCTACACTTTGTAGAGAGGGAAGCATCAACATACAGTTGGCATTGCTGTTATTTTGGAGAACTTTAATATCCTAGAATTACTTTAATTACTTTACTTAGTTACTTTAATATCCTAGAATTGTAGGGGGAAAAATAATTCATATCTAAAGCTGTTTTCTGTTGTAATTTTTTGTAGCAAGCATTCTAATTATATCTAAAGTTAAATTGGTAATGAAGATATTACCAAAATATTTCTTCCAAAGCTTAGAAAAATTGTCCTCTGATACTTCTTAACTTTTTTGAATTAAGAAGTATTTTTCATCTGACTAGAAGTTTTATATTTCAGGAGAGTTTACAACTACAGTCAGTAGTCATTTTCTGTTACTTTTCCACTTACTGTAAGTTACTTTTCAAGTATTCTCATTTATTTAATCAGGCCTGCTTAGGAATAAGTATCTCAAAATGTGAAAATCTAGTTGTAGAACTTCTTTCAGAACTGAAATAGTGATTTTAGTACACTGATATTGGATGGATCTTGTATTATGGATGCTTTGGGGATCTTCTGTGCATTGTCATTTCTCAGGGATCACCATGTCAGTGAAAAAGTATAAAGTATGTAAAACTTTCCATATTTTAAAAGTGTGTCTAAACTAAACTAAACTAACTAAGTGTGGACTAAAAACTGACCTCTCTTTGTGTGCACACATAGATATACATATATAAATTCATGTGGAGATGTACATAGATATTTTATACATAATCATAGGAAATATTAAAGAGAAAAGAGACAGCAGAAGATAGAGCCTAGCTAGATACAATGTGTGCATATTTAAATAGATATTTTATTTTATCTTTTTTATAACATTATTTCCAAATGTGAGAACTTGTTGATGGTGCCTCTCTTCTACACTTCTGTTCTTAACTCCAATTTCTTCCTGAAATTTTGCCTTTGAAGGAGAATGCTTATTATTTTTGTAAAGCCAGTTGCTTTCCAACCATTTCAGTTGTGTTCCAAGATGGATTAATATTGAAGAAATGTCATCTTGTACTTCTCTTACATGTGATTACACAAGCCATTGTTAATCTAGTGATTTAGCTTCTTGTAAGCCTTCTGGATTCATGAGGCATTTCTTCTGAATTCTCCTACTGTGATTCAGAGGTCAGAATACCCCTATAACTAACATTTGCCGGGCAAAATTTGTTTCATAAGCAGAGAGACCATTATGTTTTCTCCACAGTAGCTAGTGGAATTTTCATTGTTTTGCTTTCTTCAGTCTTTATCAGCTACTGCTTAACAATGACTTATATCACCCTTGTACTCATTATAGCAATCTCTCCATCTTCTCCTGTTTCCCACCCTTGTTACACTGAAATACTGTACTTTTGATTTCTTCTTTCCTTCATCCTTCAGCAGTCTCTCCATCTAAACCCACTCCAATCCTTCATTGATCATTACCATCCATGACTTCTTCCTCCCTTAGCACTGAATGACTGCTGGATGCTGTGATTTGACTCTGCTGCTTTCTCAAAAAAGTATTACTCCTTCTGATACCTCCCTGCAACTCTGCAACTCCTGTTATTCCTCGCACTAATCTCAACATAAACTTCTTGCACTTAGCTAAGCCAATTAACTCTGCCAACTCCTTTTTATTTAAATGGTAGCCCTTTTAAACTCTTTAAGTTGTGTTCACTAGTTGTTACTGGACACTGTAATCTCATTCTTTCATTCTGTGGGACTCCTTTTAATGTGCTCAGTTACAAATGCCTTCACTGTGGTGATGAACATGAAAAACTTGTCTTCTCCATTCCCATGCAACATTGCAGCAGGATGCCATTCACGTCCAAACTCAGCTTTTGTCTTGTGGCAAACAAGTCCTCTTTGAATTGTCTCATTGGTCTGCATTAATTGTGCATATGAACACAGTTAAAGCATGATTTGAATACCTAATAAACTCTGATAAGTGAACATTAGAATGGCATGTGATTTAAATTGATATACTGCAGGCTGTACCAGTAGGATAGGAGTTTGTTGTTTGAGACCTGAAGATCTCAGACTCAGAAATTTGAAAATAGTAAACAGGAGGAGCTTGAAGAGAGATGATCAGTCAGTCATCTTTTCCCTAAATCTTCTACATTCAAGTGTTTATTTTTTCAGAACTTTTTTCCTCTTAACTAACACATTTGTTGTAGGGGAACATGAGGGAATGAGTGAGTAAGTTACAACAGAAGAAATACAACTTTCAGTTCTTTTTTACAAGCTGTGAAGTTAAACACAAAATGAACTGTAAAATTGCTGGGATATTTTGATACGTAATACTTAAAATTAAGTATAAAATAATAAATACCCTGTTTTCTCTTAATTTATTAAACTGCTTGCTTTTTATTATGAACCATGTAGAAGTCGTAAAAATTTGAACATGCTGATTTTGCTCATTCAGCTCTTTGTTTAGCCATATATAATGTTGGTGACTTAAATAATATCATTGTCTGTTGTTCAGCATGTGTTTTAACAGAATTTTTTAATCTCAGCTGCATAAGCACATAAGCCTTGCTCCAAAAATAGGGACAAATAAGTAATCTAAGCCTAGAATTCTAGATAAGATATATCTTGCTGTAAAGCAGTTCCTCACATCTGATTTCTGAGCTGTATTTGCTTTTGACCTTTATTATGAAGTCTAATTTTGTTATAATGCTTTACCTTATAACACAGTACAAGGCAGAGCACCCAGAGATCCCACTAATTAGTCCTGGTTTAGGCTTGCAAACTAGACAGCTGTGCTAGTGTAGCATTCATCTCAAACAAGTTAGTTCTGCCCAGAGGCAAAACTTATTTGTGTCCATCTAGACAAGATGTAACTTTTCTTCCAAGCACCAGTCAGTATTTGTGTACAACTGTACTGCACTCCCGGGGCATAATGGCCTTGGCTGTCAGGGACCCATTTGCTATACAACTTAGCAAGTGTGCATGTGGCATTAATACACTTTGACTCAAGTTTTGACATTCAAATTAGCAGTGTGATGCATTATGTACACTTCTCCTCAGTCTCATACACTGTTTTACCTGTCCTACACTAGTCTCCACCTTTGATTCTCATTGTCTACAGAGCTGTATATAATTAATTTTTCCATTGCTAACAAAAAATTAGCAAGTTATATTATTGCTTAGTAAATCAGATTGGACAATTTGATACTTAGGAAGGATCTAATGCCCTCTCCTAGATATATGACATCTTTCTGTGAGAGATTTGACAATATTTACAAATAACAGTAACTTGGAAAGAAATAAAACAACATATACTAATGAAATTGCCAATGTCAGGAATTCATAATTTCTAAACAATTGAACCTCATTTACCACAAATTGGGCTACTTCCCAGTTTAATTTACAGCGAGAAAGAAAAAAAAATCTCTTTCTCTATATTTGATGTTGTTGTCTCAAAATGTTTTAACAGTGACAATATAAAACGCTATGTATTTTTGTATGTATGTTTGTATAGCTGAAATACAAGTCATACTTCCCATGTGCTTTTCTCTTTGTGTTGGTTTTCTTTTCAGTATACTGTACTGGGTGTGGTCAAGATGAAGTTAATGTTGTTGATAAAAGACTCTACAGTGCAATGTTGATAACAGACCAGTGTTCTGGCTGTTTCTGAAAAGGTCACATGTGGTGTCAAGTCTTCCTATTTTTCCCACTGCCTCAATACCAAGTAGGTGGGAAAGGATCTAGGAAGGGACACTAAAGAAACAGCGGACCCACGTGACCAAAGGGGTAGTCAATACCATGTAACATCATATTTAGAAATAAAAATTGAGAGACAGGAGTTAGCCTTGCTTGGATGTTAGCTGGTCATCTGTCTAGTTGTGGGAGCTGGTGAATGATTGCTTTTTTATCACTTGTTTGATTCCCTTTCCTTCGCTTACGAAATTGTCTTTATCATTATTAATTTTTCATTCATATTAATATTATTCATATTGCTTTAATATGACCTAGTTAAAAGCTAAGGAGGAAAGTATTTTAAAAATTTACACTAATTGTATAATTTTTATTGTTTTTAATTTTTCTGCTATCTTGCAGCGGATATTTTCATTACAGAAAAACTATTCTTTAGGAAGAAGAGTAGCATCATGGAAGGTTTTCTTTCTAAACACAGAGCTATGACATCACTGAAATACTGCAGGAACAAGCATTTGTCCTACGGAAATATTCCTGAAAAAACAATAATTGTCTTCCTTGTGTCAAGTATATCATACTTCCTTTCGAGAAGTAAACATTTTTCCTAGTGAAATTATAAGGAAAACTGTGACTGGCTTTTATATATGTGATAAACACTCTGATTAATGCTTTAATTTTCTAGAAAAAAGGCCTAAATCTACTCTATCAATTTATAATTATCATGTTTATTATTAATTTTTATGTATCAGTGAATGAATCTACCTAAATATAGGTTTTTGAAATAAAAAATTTTCTCACCAATCTTTGACCTGCCAGACTTGGACATGTACTTTGCAATATTCAGAAATATATTTTTTTACTTTAGTGAAGAAATCTGTAGTTTAGCAGTAAAGGCCACCCACTCCTTTTACTCTTTATATTTCTGGATTTTCAAATATTACTATAATGTGTTTGGCCTTGTCACAAATGCCTGTATTTCCCTCAGTCTTCCTTTCCCGAAGGGTTATAAAATATCTTCTCTGAATCACACTTACCTACAATGCAGGGGTTTCTTTTTGTTTTTCAAGGTTCATTTCTGCCTGAAAAGTAGACTACATGTAATTCTCAAGGACCCTTTTTGACCTTTATTAGTATTTTTACCTTTACTTTCCCTTAAGTGGCTGTAAAGTTAACAAAATTACATTTTTATTTGATATAGCAATAGACAGCAGAAATAAAGTGCTATTCTGTTTTGCAAAGCTGTCTATGAAAACATGTAATAGCAAAACCCCCAAATATATGCATCATATATAATATGCAAGTTTTTCTTATTAGTTCGGAAACCTGCAAATAATTACATAATTGCTTAATAAATATAGGCTTAAAATTAACATAATGTTGATTTAGGAGTTAGATTAAAAATAAGCATTACAGTATATTTGAGGGGGAAAATCTTAACTATTTTTTTTATTAATGTCTGGGTATCATCTTCACTAAAAATTAGAGCACATAGACATTTTCTGAAAACTTACGATTTTATATTTAAAATGTAAAACTTTGATTTATTTCTGACCAAAGTTACAGTGAAAGACAAAAGTTGAGTCTAAACCTGGCTCTAATGAGCATTATTAAAAAAATTGAAAGCTAAATTTGGATAGACTTCTAGGAACCCTGTGCAGGAGACAGAGACTTATTGGTTGAGGTGCCCCTCTGAGATAAGGAATGGCTCAGCAGATGTATAAATCTGAGCTGTATCTCCTTCTGTTCTCATGATTTTACTCTCATTTCCTCTCTGAAAGCACTTCAGCTCGTCTTTAGGTTGGAAATATTTTGAAATATTTTTTTCATTTTATTTTTGCCTTTTCATCAAAAAAGGTGGGTTTTTTTCATGAGTTCTACATAAATGTCTGTTTAATGACTGTTTCTAACCCACAAATGCAAGAGAAGCTTAGAAATTATCCAGTGCTTCTTTGACAGTGTATTATCAGCTCTTAATTTTGCCAGATAGATTGAAGTGAATTTTTCTGACTCATTCTTTGGATGTGTATTGTCACTATTATATGAGGAAATTGGGAGGGGTGTTTTTGGGAGGGTTTTTGTTTTTAATGAAGTGTCCACACTGGATAAGATAGCACACCTCTTAGAGGGATATTAGAAGCAGGTAAACCAGGATAGCAAGCTTGTACTACACTGTGACATGCTGTGGTAGCATACCAACATGTATGAGAGATATAAGAGTCTTTGTTATCCATAAAAAGTTGTGCTGGGGTTCTGGCTCAAAGAGGAACCTACAGACTTAATTTTTAATGCATAATTCTTTCTCATCTTGGATTCAAACTTTTTCAAATTTTTTCACTCAGCATATACTGCTGAGATACTGTGATCTGATTTTGACTTTTTTCTTAAACTTCTAGCATATATTCCTCAGACATATGTGTCTTCATATATCTTCATCTGGTTATTTTCTTTTCTTTAAAAATGACAACAACAAGAGCAAGAACAAAAAAAGTCTGCGTATAAATCGGCCTCCAAAAAATACCAAAAAACCCCCCAAAAAACCCCAAAGAAACAAACAAGAAATCAAACAAAAAAACAAAAAACAAACCACCAAAAACCACGCCCAAGATATGCCAGGTTCTGTAAATGAGAAATAATAAGTTTTAGTGTATGTGTGCCAATGTCTGTAAACAAAAGCTGCCCCACCTTAAACCTCAAGCACTATTCAGCTGCCAACATCACTAGGATTTAGCATACCGGGTCCTGTTTGTTCAAACTATTGCCAGAGGAGCTAATATTTCAGCTGTGTTTGCCATAGACAAAACGTGCCAGTTTTCAGCTTATCTTCCTTTCCATTCCAGGTATTAAAATTATAGAAGGACTTTGTCAACAGTACTGCATTCCCTGGCTTTAACAAACTGTTGTTTTGAGGGAGGTGCAGCAGTAAAGATGCTAATGTCCCAGTGCTGCTATTGAAACTGCTGCTTGTTTGATTTTTCTTTCCTCTTCCCCACTTACCTATCAATAAGGAGGTTTATTTTTATAATGAGCATTTTTCCAAGCAAGGATTTGTGAATGTTGACAGTTATAAATAGCCAATTCCCTAAGACTGAAACTTTTATTTGGAGATACAGTTCCACATAAATTACTCACCCTAACGTGAGATGTTTTGGCACGTCCTGTTCTCAGTATGAATAAAGATGGATCATTTAATCTTGGCACCTGACTACCAGGCTACAGGCTAGTCTGTGTGGGAGGCTCTTTTCACATCACATCTTGATGCTGTGCCAGTTTGAAACAATTATATCAGAATTCCTTGGGTCAAAGTGAGGGAGCAAGAGGGAGCATGACTGTGGTTAAATGCATTGGGCGCCTATTTAGAAGAGAGGAGATCCCAGTTCTGATTTTTGCTCAAAAGACTGCATGAAAACCCTGTATTAAAGAGTTATTTGAGTTCAGAGATGTGTGTCTGCCCCTTACACCAAACCACAGGTTGAGGAGGGCATGAAAGACAAACCTTTCCTGTTCCTGTTTGGATCCTGCAACCACTGACCAGTTATATAAAAGAAGGTCATTGCTACCATCTGAAAATGTGTGGGGTTTTAAGATATAAGTCTTCTGCCAAATACAGAAGAAATTGCCTGCATACATTCCTGCATACATTATACAGAATCGTGGAATCATAGAGCATTAAGGGTTGGAAGGGACCTTAAAGATCATTGAGTACCAAACCCCACTGCCATGGGTAGGGACACCTCCCACTAGATTAGTTTATGCAGGGCCTTATCCAAACTGGCCTTGAACAATTTAAGATTTGTGACATCTGCAACCTCTCTAGGCAATCTGTTCCAGTATTTCACAACCCTCGCTGAAAAAATTCTTCCTAATATGTAACCTAAATTTCCCCTCTTTCAGTTTGCACCCATTATTTCTTGCCCTATCACTACAGTTCCTGATAAAGAGTCGCTCTCCAGCTTTCCAGTAGGCCCCCTTCAGTCACTGGAAGGTTGCTAGGAGGTTTGTATACAACCTTCTCTTTTCCAGGCTGAACAGCCCTAACTTTCTCAACCTGTCTTCTTAGGGGAGATGCTCCAGTCCTCTTATCAGCTTCTTGGCCTTCCTCTGGACTTGCTCCAACAGTTCCATGTCCTCCTTCTGTTGGGACACCAGAACTGTACACAGCACTCCAAGTGGGGTCCCACAAGAGCAGAGCAGAGGGGCAGAATCACCTCCTTCATCCTGCTGGCCATGCTCCTTTGGATGCAGCCCAGAACGGGTTTGGCTCACTGGGCTGCGAGCGCACACTGCTGGCTCATGTGGAATTTTTCATCAACCATCACCACCAAGTCTTTCTCCGCAGGGCTGCTCTCACTCACTTCTCTGCCCAACCTGTAGGTGTGTTCGGGATTGCCATGACCCAAGTGTAGGACCTTGCACTTTGCTTTGTTGAACTCCATGAGGTTTGCTTGGACCCACGTCTCAAGCATGTCAAAGTCCCTCTGGATGGCATCACTTCCTTCCTGTGCGTCAGCTGCAACACACGGCTTGGTGTTACCAGCAAACTTGTTGGGAGGGGGGCACTCAATATCACTGTCCCTGTCACCAACAAAGATGATGAACAGTATTAGCCCTGGTACCAACCCCAGTACTGACCTCTGAGGAACACTGCTCGTCACTGGTCTCTATGTGGACAATGAGTCTGTGAGGCAGTCCAGACAGTTCTTCATCCACCCAGTGGTCCATCCACCAAATCCCAGTCTCCTCAATGTAGAAACAGGGATATAATGTGGAACAGTGTCAAATGCCTTGCATAAGTCCAGGTAGACAATGTCAGTTGCTCTGCCGCATCCACCGACACTGTAGCACATCACCAGAAGGTCACCAATATGGACCTTTGTAAAGACACAATGGCTGTTACCAGCCACTGCTTTGTTTTTCATATGCCTTAGCATGGTTTCCATGAGAATCAACTGGTCTGTACTTCCCCAGTTCTTGCACTTATCCCTTTTAAAAATGAGGGTTAGATTTCCCTTTTTCCAATCATTGGGAATTTCACTTGGTTGCCACAATTAAAAAAAAATGTGGCTAGCGGCTTAGCAACTTAGTCTACTACCTCCCTCAGGACACGCAGATGAATCTTATCAGGTCCTGTGGACCTGATAGTATATGATAAAATTATTACCTTCCTACAACTCTAACTTCTGATAAGAGGTGAGTTCTCATGGAGGTTTCTTCCTTCTTTGTTTCCTGTAGGTAGAGAATATGCTATGCACAATCTGTGCTCAAAATGCTGGGGGCTCTGAAGTACATTCATGGGAGACTGTGGCACTGCTGGGACCAAGATCCACCCCAGCATGGCTTGGAATGCACCAAAGTGTGTTCTTGTCTCTTGATTGTCCAGTTTGGAAAAGCATTTGTAGTGTGTCTGTTTGGAGCTATCTCCCCAACAGAGAAGTCAGACACCTATTTCAAAGTAGGGACCCAGAACAAGATCCAGGCAGCTACATCTTAGGGCTGGAATCTGGTTCTTAGGTTTCAATGTTGCATTGCCTAATTTAGACTACAGATGATAGTTATGGTGATATTGGGCATTTGCTGAACTCCTAGACCTCATATTAGTATCTTAACTATACTTTCCTCATAACACAAAGCATTAATTGTATTTAAAAGCCTGCCTTTTCCGAATCTGATGAACATTAACGAGAGTAATGAAGTCTAGTTTTGTGAATGTTTGGCAGTAGTCTCCACGCCATGCAATAATAGCTTCAATAGTTTATAAAATATTAGTAATGTTACAGCACATTCTGTAGGTTTCTTTGACTATGTTGAGATGCGTTGATAATTCTGAAAATTTTTGTTTTTCACACATACTTGCTTTTGCCTTTACTATTTAAATGGACCATCTCGGTTAATTTGCAGTTGGGCTTTTAGTTTCTTGTGCAAATAATTAAGCCTACCCTTTGGCAAAATTCAGATATGGTCAAGTCTTCTCAACTCGCTCTCCCAAACAATATCAATGCTGGTTAAAAAAATGTTGTTTCATACCCAGAAATACCTGTGTTCATGCATTTCAGTAGCTATTTTTTATATTATGAGATCATAACCAACTTCATCCTTTAAACACCAGTAATTAACTCTAGAAAATGTTAAATAATTTAAAGTAAAATTAACTTTCCTAGAATTCACTGTCAAGGTTTCACTCTCTTAGCTAAAAAGATCATGAATCATGTTTTTACCCCAGATAGTGACTTAAATCAGTAGCATTTTTTGATAAAACAAAAAAATCCTAGATATGCGGATCATTCAATTCTGTATTATGTGTGTAGCTGTTTAATCTTTTGAGGCCATCACATAGCTTTGTGATATATTAATATTAAATATCAAAAATAAGATAAAATTATGCAATAAAATCAAGCAACTTAGGAAAGTGAAAACAGTTACTTTCTCTGCTAAAGATAAGCTTTATTTTAAAAAAAAGTAAAGTAACTGAAAAATTAATTTATAGAAGAAAATAAGCAAAAAAAAAAGCATACTGTTTCCTTCTGATTGAAATTATTAATTAATATAATTATTTAGGATGGAAAAGACATGTAAATCAAGTCCTACCATTAACCCAGCACTGTCAAGTCTACCACTAAACCACATCCTCCGGTGCTGTATCTAAATGTCTTTTAAATACCCCCAGGGATGTTAACTCTGCTGCATCCCTGTGCAGCTGTTCCAGGGCTGACAACACTTTCAGCGTGACACTTCAGTGTGACAACACTTTTTTTGAAAAATTTTTTCCTAATATCCAGTGTAAACCTCCCCTGGCACAACTTGAGGATGTTTCCTCTTGTCACTTGTTACCTGGGAGAAGAGACCAACCTCTACCTGGTTACAAGCTCCTTTCAGGCATCTGTAGAGAGTGATAAGGTTCCATCTGATCATTCTTTTCTCCAGGCTGAGCCCCACCAGCTTCCTCAGCCACTCCTCAGCAGACTTGTGTTCTGATACCTTCACCAGCTCTATTTCTCTTCTCTGGACTCACTCCAGCACCTCAATGTCTTTCTTGCAGTGAAGAACCCAGGATTCAAGGTGTGGCCTCACCAGTCCTGAGTACAAAGGCCTGTCCTACTTCTGCTGGCCACTATTGCCGATCCACATCAGGATGCCACTGGCCTTCTTGGTGCCTGTACACAACTCTCTCATGTTTAGATGCTTTCAGCCAGCACCTCCAAGTTCTTTTCTACTGGGCAGCTTTCCAGCCACTCTGTCCCCAGCCTGTAGCTCTACATGGGGTTGTTGTGGCCAAAGTGAAGGACCCGGTGCTTGGTTCCCAAGGGTTCAGTATTGGGACCAAGAGTCTTTAATGTCTTGATCAATAATCTGGATGAGGGGATCAAATGCACCTGGGATGCATTTGAATCTCATGCCATTAGTGTTGGCCAATCAACCCAGCCTGTCCAGGTCCCTCTGCAGAGCTTTCCTGCCTTCCAGCAGATCAACACTCCCATACAAGTTGGTGTAATTTACAAACTGTCTGAGGGTGCATTTGATCCCCTCATCCAGATTATTGATAAAGACATTAAACACCTTTGGTCCCAATACTGAGCCCTTGAGCCCTTGAGAATGCTGCTTGTGACCAGGTGGTGACTAGATGAAACTCTGTTTGCCACTACACTTTGGGCCTGGACATCCAGGCAGTGTTTCAATGAGTGAACAGGACACTGTTCACTTTAGCTTCAGTTCCACAGCTGTCTCTCCCAGAACTTGTGTTTTCATCCAGATTTCCTGTGTTGCCTCCATAGAGGGCATATTTCCACACCATTTTCTTGTACTCTCTTTTCCCTAAGACCTGTTTTCTGTGCTGCCAGTTTACTTAGCATGAGTCCAATGCGTTCACCATGTAATGGGTATACCATGGATCAAAAGCAAATATTTTATTATCATCCTGGCTTGAAAATGACCTAGTAATAATATATATATTTTTTAAATCTAATATTAAAACCAAGCAGATTTTTCTTCATTCATTATGACAGGAATTTTTGCTGTTGGCAGGAAGAGTGAATGTTCCTGAAGCAAACAGCATTAGCAAAAATTAAATATAAATACTTGGAATTGCAATCCCAGAGTGTTCAAAAAATTTGTTTGCAGGTAGCCTCCTAAAGTTTCTACTTCTGATAACCAGAATAGTTCCTAGATCTTTGATTTGACAAAATTAATATTGTTTCCCTTCTGCTTTATGCCATGCAAGCACATAGAGAGGTTCTTCAGGTTTTGTTTTTATTTTATTGTTATAATACTGCTGCTTGGGGGAGGTCCATTTAAATTCCTTGAGTGCCAATTATATGATACCACTTCTGCCTTAGCCACTGTAGCACAGCATCCTAAATGAGAGCTGATGGCACACTTTGCTTTAATTATGAACATGGTTATCTGAATACAGAATATATTTATCTCTGCTGTCACTCTGAAATTTTCCTTGACCTGTATGGTGTTTCCAAGCTGCTAGTCTCGCACACTTTCATTGAGTGAGCTTTAGGATGGCTTTTCTCTTTCAAAGTGAAGAAAAACCTGTGTACTGTCATACACCCTGCTCAGTACAGGAGATATACTCAGTTTTTCTGACACTATGTAGCAATAAGCTGATTAGATTTATTAAATATATTTGATAAAAACATAAATATGGTAGTTTCATAATTTCTTGATCTGTTAGTTGGTCTTGCTGAAGATTGAAAGTAGAATATGCTTCTGTTTTGGTTTTTCTAACAAAAACTGTAAAAAGCCAAGAAAAGTATGTCATCTTTTTGGTGGCTAAAGCTGGTGTCTAAAGTTGCTTCCTGAAATCTGTATTTCATTGACTTAGGATGAATTATTCATCAATAATTATATATTTAATTTAAAATGTTGAAATTGAATGGTAACCTTGCTTTTCCTGCAAAGTATACAGTATGTCAAAGCTGACTTTTAATACTTTCTTGATAGAGGGAGTATCAGAAAATGTGGCACTTAGTTCTGCAAATCAATATGTGTTGGTTTACCATGGAGCCTGGCTTACTGCACAGTTATACTCCAGTCATAAGGAGTTATACCAAGATGAATCCACTAATCTGGTGCAAGGGTGCTTAAAAAATGATCTAGCATGGTAAAATTACCTCTCCTCATTCTGATAACTGAATAGGAACCAGATGCAGTTTCTGTATAGAAATATAGAAAACAGGAAAAGATAGCTAGAAATAGCTGATGGTGAAAATTAGACTAGACTTAGAACATGTGTGAGCTTAAAATCGTTATTGTCACAACTTTTATCCTTTATCTAGCATATAGGTACAATCCCATGTATTTATTTAAGTAGTTTAAGTATTATATTAGTAAATGTAAGGATAGTAAAATACACACAAATACATATTCATATCAAATAAATAGAGCAGTGAAGGACAGTTTAAGCTCTTCATACTTTTGCTGGTATTATATCTGTCATGTGGATTTTGCTGTTGAAATCAAGGGGATGACTTACACAGGGAAATAAGGCAGTGAAAATCTGGCCCTAATTGACTTTAGATTGGACTTTCCTATATTGAAATACTCAAAATTGCACAGTGGCAATGTAGCTCTAAAAATGTCATATAAAGCTGCAAATGAACTGAATTGTGAAGTGACTAGCTTAAGTTTACTTTAAAGTAGAGTCTGAACTCTAGTTAAAGTTTGAAAGAGTTCTTTAAAGCTGAGAGTCATTCATTGGAACCTCACAGTTGTGACTTACAATGTTTCTCCCTTTGGACTGCATTTCTACTGTATAATAGCAAAAGTTGTATTTAGCTTAAGAATTTGTTTAAGGAAAAGTTTTTTCCAGTGAAGTCAGTTTTCATACAAGTGACATGTACAGGTGAAGTGTCTCTCCTTCTCTGAGGTTAAGCTGTTCTACTCTGCATAAAATGTTTTGCAGCTCATTATTGGTATATTAACCTTAGATGAATTGGTGCTATTTATTGAAAAAGAGCAAGATGTTTGTACCTTTGACTGCTATGTCCTAGCTGAACATCTACTAGGTTATTAAATATTCCACAGGTGGGATTCACTTATCTTTGAATAGATTTTATTTTCTTGCCCACTGTAGTTTAGGTATTCATTTCAGCAAACAAGAATGGAAAATTTCTGCATGTGGAATTTTCCAGAAGTGGAGATTACAGTTGTTAGTGCTGTTTTTCTCCAATCAGAAATAGTAAATTGAATCCATTTCTGAGGATTAGATGTGATAACATTGGTGACTGTGATAAACAGAAGTACTAAAACTGTTAACAGCAGCATGTTTCAGCTTGTTTTTCACTAATGAGGAAAAGCCTGATCTTTCCGTGAAGGTGCACTTCTTCATTATGAAGGAGATCAGTTATGATGTTGATGTTTTAGAGTTGTGAACACAATTTTAAATATCCAGCATGGATAGTAATTTGCTGTGTTTGATTTCTGGGTTATGTACCTCAAAGTCATAGGTTTTGGGGACAATAGGCAAATGGAGGGTGTGCTGTAGACTAAATGTATTCTTTCAATCGCTTTAATAGCATTATTTTTTGGTCAGACATTTCTAATTTGTTCTTGCAATTCTGTCCCTGGTGCTTTTGATGAAACTTAATACATCTAAGCCGTAGTCTTAGATTTACAGATTAAATACAAAGAGCAAGAATTTCCCCAAGTTTGGGCAGATAGAAGCAGGAATCTGCAATCAAAACATGAGTGTATTCAGGTTGCCATCACTACTAAATATGTTCTCTGGTACTACAATGTAATGCTTTTGAGAATGTTACCTGGTATTCTCACAAACAAGGCAAAGTTGGACACTGTTGTTTTGCACAACAGTAATGCTTTTGCTCCTTAAGAAAGAAGTTACCTAATCTTAAGAGTCAAACAAACAGGCCTCACCTCAGACCTGAGAGCCGTACTTATTTGTCATACTTCCATTGCAAGCATCACAGAGAGAGAGGTAAAAATGGGGCATAAAGTTAATTTTTGCCATCATAAATGTTTCAGTTTTCAAAAGAACAAACAAAAAATATTAAAAAGAGCATCTTAGGTAATTGTTCACAGGCAGAGAGGTTGGAAGCTGTGCACTTGGCTTTATTACCATCATTAGAAAATACAGGCATGTGCCAGTGCGTCCAGACCCAAACATTCTCATTCAGCAATCATGTGCTGAGTGCGTAGGCAAGTCACCTTTGTAGCTTTCCAGAGTTCAAGCTGAGGTCTGCTTTGTGTTCAGTCTTATTGTGTTTCCTGGGAAACAGGAACAGTGTAGAATAATAGTATTTTCCCAAACAGCTGGTAATACCATGATTGATGGCAAACTACATTGTATGCCCATGATGTTTTTCCTTGGGTCTGTATAAGCACCATTCAAGGATTTTAAAATAGATTTAAAATACCAAATAACTGTTTCTGTTGGAATTCAGGAGAAATGTAGGATTTATTTTCACTAAGCACACACAGAATTCCATTTTGACTTCCCTTCCAAAAATATGCCACCAATACTTCCTGTGTGGTTGACAGATGCTGCCTTACCTGTATTCCTTGTGTGATCCTGCCTTATGTTTCCAAAAAGAATATGAAGATAAGAGTATAAAGGGCAAGGGTAAATAGGAAGCAAATTGTACTTTCCTGCTTTATTCACATAAATAAGCAGAGGTGGAGGGATTTTGATTTTTTTTTTTTTTTTTTGATTGTTTGTTTGTTTTAGTTTACCAGGGTAGTTAAAAAGAGTGCAGTGTTTTGAATTCCAACAGACTATTTTTCAGGGAATTTGTGGTCATGCTCAAAGAACTTATCATTTTAGAAGAGACTAGAAATTAGCTGGTTGTTCACACTGTCAAAAACAATGAAATAACAGTAGAAAGAAGGATGTGTCTACTCCATAAACTGAAATTTTGGTTATGTGTAAATTCCATCTATACTTGGAAAAAAGTTTGCTTGTGTTATGTATTTATTCAGGATTGGTAAAACTAGAAAATCCCAGTGAAAATCAGAGATTTAAAGCAGTGAAGTAGTGAGTAATAGCAATGGAATAGATACGATTAAAAGTCAAATGAGGATACAGTATGTGAGTGTTTTTTTGGAAGAGAATGTCTTTCTGTGAGTCATTCTGGAATAGAAAGAGAGGAATTATAGAAGCAGGGGGACAAGTAGGAGATGGCAGTTAGCATTTTTGGGTAAATAATAAAGGAATAACTGGATAATAAATTGAGTTTTGCTTAAATCCCTTCCGATCCCTCAGACTAGTACCAGAGATTTTTAGATGGAGTTCTCCTGCTTTCTGTGGCTTTTCTTGTGTTGTATGGTAGCTAGAACCTGCCTGCTCAAGGGGATTCATTCACCCATGTAAATGGCTGTTAGCACGCAGCAGCTTCTGTGTGGGATGTGTGACACAGACAGTGTGGTAGCCTTGAATAGACATTCTGCAGGATACGCACAGCACTGTTTAATTATCTCCAGGAGACATTTCTAGGTTAAATGCAGGGCTCTCTGGAAGAGAAAAAAAAATAGTTAATAATTTTCTTATCAAAATGCTGTGCCCAAAATTTTAGTCAAAGTTTTTAATGGGTAGGATGTTTTATTTACTTGATTCAAACCAGCCATTGTTGGAAATCTAGAGTTGAAAAACTCTATAGAAAGTATCATTATGGCAAGACTCTGATATTTATCTAGTGGACTTAAATCATGTATGAAATGATCATGTACACTGTGGTTTGTTAAGGTACTTTCCTCAGACTGAGAAAAAAGATTTAAAAATGCTCAGCACCCTTACTCTACAGAGCTGTGGAGAGCTAAGCAGCAATGAAACAAGACAACCATATCTGAACCTTCCAGACTGATAAAACTGCTCAAAAAGGGGAACTCATTAGGTAGGAGTACCAATGGTGACTACACTCTGGCCACCAAGATGCATCCCTTCTCAGCTTCCTCTCTGAGATTATTACCTTATAGTGGGTGACTGTTCCCTCTGCTGACCCTAGTTAATCAGTCAATCAATCAATCAATCAATCAGTCAATCCTTGCAAACTCAAAATACATGACATTAATACCTTTTTCTTGATATTGCTGTGTCAGCATAGACTTTTTGCAAGGATGCCTATGATAAAAATAACTCTAGACAAAAGTTGATTATATGTTTTGGCATAAAAAGTTACATCCAGCTGGGCACCTCTTGAGTCAAATACTATGAAGAAGCTAATTGAAAACCTCCCAGCATGGAAGGCCCTTGATATCTCTATTGCTATGGCAGGAAAAACAGAAGTGAAAGCATCACTAGAAAATAGTATGCTAATTTTTATAGGCTGATGTTCCAAATGGTATCAAAAGAGCTGTAAATTGTAAGCTGCTAGCACAGGGTTTAACATTCCAGAAATACAGTATTTTTTTCCACAGAATCAGATTTCATGTTTAATAACAAACAGTATGAATGTAGCTCAGTGAACTTTAACAAATCAAGAACAACGTTCATAAGGTGACCCTTAAAGGTGACAATGTTTAGTTCTGGTCTTGTAGACCTTTGAAGTTAGTTTGTTTGATTTGGGGCAAGTTTATATACATGAAAGAGAGCTATATTTTGGCTTTGGAATCTAGATTGCTGTTTAGCCACTGTTCATAATTATAATATTACTTATTAATCTTTGTAGTATTAAGTCAGTAGAGGTCTGAAATACAGACTTGCATGGCCCAAGCATGACAACTTGTCTCTTCATTTCAACTGACAGATGGCTTTAAAAATAAGCACAGCTACAGCATGTATTACGTAGTGTAATTTTTTTAACAGCCCACTGCAAAGTGCTTAAAAAATATTTGAAATTTTTGTGTTGCAGATAGAGACAGTGAGAGGCAGAGAAGCATTCTTTAACTTCTGTGAGTCTTTACATTAGGATAGGGCAGAACCTGGATAGATTCAAAGCTGGATTCCTTCAGCCTCAGTCCAGTGCTCTATTTACTTAATGTGAAAAGAATCACAGTATAAGAATATTCTTAGTTTTAAAAAAAAAAAATCTCAATTTTTGCCTACCAAGTCTATAATCCCACTTTGAGATAATAACCAAAATTAAGATCTATACTAGATTCTGAGTTGCTTTTCCAGAAATTTAGTTCTCTATCAGTTAGGATTTTCTTTGAAAGATCCCACTCTAAGGAGGCATTTCTATCTTAAACTTCAAAAGTTTCCCATTGACAAGAGCTCACATTCTCTGTTAAATTTTCCATTAAGAAGTAATATCACTCTCTGAGACTATCTGGTGGAATTAAAGTCTGTGAAGATTTATTCAGGGTTGTTATTCAACAGGCAGAATTCTTCTTGCCTGTTTTTAAACCAATGTATATTTGTTGTTAAGATGTTAATAATTAAAAAACGTTCCTTAAATAATAGTAGCCACTTTGAAATTTAATATAGGTAAATGTAAATATAGGGGAGTTTTTATGTTTCTCAAAATAGTTCACTTGAAAGTGTTTAAAATTTTGCCTGCCTGCAGAGTTCTTTCTCATTTTCTTGTGTATTTTGCTAGGTTTTTCCACAGTAGATAGGATGCTAAATTCTTACCACAGGGCAGACACTTTGTAGTTTTCCATGTGCTACTGAGAAGTTCATTGAAGATTTGGAATTAATCACTTATACAGTTTTGTCTCATAATGTGGTTTAGCTGTTACTGACTGATCAAGGTAAGTAAAGAGTTCTTAAAATATTGATGATGACTTTCTGTAAATTAACAATGCCATTAACCTCCAGTCAAGCAATGAATTATTTTCCTGAAAAATCTCTCCTTTGAGAAACAAGTTGAAACCATAAAGCCCAAGAGGTTTTACTTATGGTAGCCCTTGCTGTGCTAAAAACATGCTGTGGCTGCATATAAATATCTGCTTTTGTTTCTTCATATAAATTTATGGAGTCTGAAGTGAGCAGTTGAATACTTTACAGAGCTATAAAAAATTACACTGGAGCCAGAAGCTTCAGCCTTTTTTCCACAGGAAAAAAGATTTTTCCTTTTTCTTAGCAACTGGAACAGAAGCAGGAAGAATTTGTGCCAGTGGTTCCATTGGTAGTTTTCCCATTAACCAGAGAAGAGAAAGGGGGCAAAATGAAGAGGAGGAAATAATTTTTAAGGAACATTAATTTGTATCTACAAACATAATTTTTCAAATAGTCTCTTGTTCTTTTCTTATGCTGGAAAATACAAACTACTCCAGTAAATTTATGTATCTTAAGAACTAACCATATTTTCAATTTCAGTAGTGAAGACTAGAGGTAGTTCATGAATGAAACAGCCATAGTGTCCAGTCTTCAGATAAACTACATGCCAGTAGGAGAAGGCATGAAATTATGAAAATTGTTTTCTGATTACACTGAAAAACATTTCTCTCTATGGATTCTGCATATAATAATTAGAAACTATGAGTGTTTTGTTAATGTTGGATTCAGAAACAGCTGTTCCACTTTTTCCTTCTTGGGAAAAAATAATATGAAATTTACTAGGATAAAGGCAGGAATGAGATGGAGTTTGGTTGAATATTTAAGACTTATTTTCAGGTTACATAAAGAGGTAGACTGTGCTCACCAAACTACTCTGTTCCTTAGTAAGCGGTGGCCATATCTTACCTGCAGTAGACAAACTAGTCAGGGTGAAAGTGGTGATAAGGAATCCACTCTTAATCCACTTTTGCTTGTGCAAAAAGCAGTAGACTTATGGATTATTGGTAAGCAAAAGCCATATTTGAAGGTACAGTGCAGATATAAACCAATTATACTTTCATGCTAATCTTTTCTGAATTTGAGAAACTTCACTCATCACTGAATTTTTAGGTGAGATGAACTCTTGTCTGGCACTGACAGCATTTGCTATTATAATTTCACTACCTAATTTGATACCTGAACTCAGTGCATATTACTGCAAGAATATTTTTTGGTGACTTGATCTTTCTTTATTTCTTTTGTAAAGCAACATTCATTTCAGTTTTCTCATGGGGAGGAATGGAAGATGGTGCAGTAGAACACATACCTTCCCTTCTTACATACTGAAGAATACTACACTACATTGCAAAATACCAAAACATACAATACTATGCCATATTGTAGCTTATGTACTTCAGATTTTTGTGTTTATACCAATCACTGATAAACTGTATATTTTTCATCCCTTTTGTGCATTAATAAATTTCTATCTGTTGCTGACAGCTAGGCTATTCTTTTGTACCCAGAGCACCACTGACAGACCCAGTGCCCACTCCTTTGGAAAGTGCTGTTTCCTAGTAGTTAATAATCTTTTCACCTCCACCTTCTGCTTGGAAATGGTACCAGAGTCCTTTGTAACTGGTCTTTGTAACTTTGTCTTTCCTTCAACTGTAAATAAAAGGACATGAAAATTCTAAATGAAAGAAAATGAACATTCTTGTTAAGGGCATGAAAGATATCTGTATGATGGCATTCAAGACAGATTTATTACAGTGTCTCCAAACTGACAAACCAGCCTCCAGCTGTGAAGCTGTTCTCTTTAGTGGCACACATTTTTAAATGTGAAAACCATTTAAATGTACTGACTGAATAAAGCTATTAATATTGCTTCTATACTGAAAGTTTCAAATACATTTTGTACCATAGTTGTCTGATCATCTGGCAAAAATATTTAAGACAAATGGAGAATTATTTAACTTGGCTGATAACTAGTGGTTCTTCCTACACAGAACACAAAAGACCCTCAAATAAAAATAACTTAAAGCTCCATGTACAAAGACTAGCACCTTTCTGATGAGCATAGGTGCCAAGTGCAGACTCACAGTGTGGCAATGTTTTTACTTAGCTATCCTCCAAGAAAAAGAAAAATTATTGGGATAATTTTATATAATATATATTGGGAATTAAACCTTAATTTATCCTGCACCTAATAATCTAGTAATATTTGTTTTTGGATGAAGGTCTGTTGTGTTTTTTAACTAAGATACAACGCAGTTTTGAACTTTCTGTGACATTGCAAAAGGTTTTATGTCTTAGAGGATAGTCAGCTTGAGAATTAACTCTTTACTAGGCTATTTAAACATGAACAGTAGCTGTCCTAACTCCAAAATATTAAGTTGTTGCTTGCAATGATAGTACTTCTGTCTAATAATTTTTAAGGGCTATTCAACCTTTTATGTGTGGTTCCTCAAAACATGAATAATATTAATTTTCAGTGTCATTTTGAAGCCCTTTCTTGTATCTACGTCTGGTGTTTTTATACTTCCAAGTATTTTGCTTCTATGCCTAATTTTAGTAAAATATTTTGATTGTTAAACTGGATATCAGGAAGAAAAGAAATCAAGGACTTTAAGCCAGGGAAGATGGTGGGAAAAGGGAGAATAAAGGAGAAGCCAAAGAATATTCATTTACAAGTCAGCTTCTCTGTGACTCATACTTCAACAGTCTGACTTAATTCCTTTGTTAGGGTCAGTTCAGGACTAGAGGAAAAAAGGTTTTAGAAGAACAAAAAATATGGAAACCTGCTTGACTGCTCTTGGAGCATAGAGCTTGAGAGGTCACTGCCCAGCAGTGTCCTAATACCAAGTGCATGCTAAAACTGTGTTGTTCTTAAAGTGTTGTGGCTTGCTAACCTTTCAGAGATGCAGCCAGCTCATAACCTGATTTTATCAGGCTTGTACAAAGAAGGTAACCAAACTCCATTTCAAAAATGTCTTGTAATCAAGGGACTTGAACCTAGAAACAGCTGGTCTTCAAGAAAACATGTGGGCTTCAAAGATTACCTTCTGAAGGACATAACCTATGACTTTTCCTCTCCTTCTGTGCTCTGATTTAGACTTTCTAGAAATACTGCATTGCAAACTCTCCAATTAGCATTCCTCCAATCCTCTACAACTTTATTTCACCCTTTATTTTTTTCTTAATGCCTCTTTCCTCTCCCACCTCTGTACCAACCATTCAGTCTGATCCCAAAACAAATAGCAGTTTTGGTTTGCTTGGCATATTCTGTCATGGTGTTTAGCGAAAAAAAGCACCTTTGCATGAAGGTAGATATTTGCAAAAGTGCTCCCTGAGACTAAGAAGTTATCTCAGGGACAACTGAGGGAATAAAAATAATATAATAAAAATTTCAAAGCACTACATTTCTGGAAGAAGATGGAGATTAGTGTAATAAAGTTACTATAAACAAAAATCAAAAGTGGGAGATAAACACAGGAAAAATAACCCGATAATTAGAAAAATGTACTAATTTCCATCTCACTTTTATGTCATTGCTGTTGAACTGCTTACTTCAACATGAAATAAAACATGTTGTTCTATCAAATAGTAGAATATGCTATCAAAGATAATAAACTGCTGTTTGGTCTTTATTTAGTTCATAGTAATCTCTTCAGAATTGTCATTGTTTTCACATACTTACTGTCATCAGAGTATTACAGAATACCTTACAGATTGCCTCCTGCTTATTTTATTTTATTTTATTTTATTTTATTTTATTTTATTTTATTTTATTTTATTTTATTTTATTTTATTTATTTTCTTCCTTAGACTTTTTTGATGGTTTTATTTTTGTTGTTTTGTTTTCATTGTTGTTTTTATTTTAGTTTTCCAGTCAAAGCAAGCATCCTTTAATTTTGTTTGAAAGACATGTAGTGTAAGTTAAGGGTTTTGAGAGCAGAGTACTGGCTCTTTACCCACTTGGTCTTGGTTGGGGGAAAATGATTTAATACTCCTGGTAAAATGATCAATTCATTATGTTTTTTCAAGACCTTTGCTGACATTAATCTTTTCTTGGGGGGGAAATTATAAAATTAGCCAAAGTACACTTGAATACGAAGAAAAGATCACTATTTATGTGTGCAGCTGAAAAAAAAAATCTTTTTTATTCCCAGAAAAGCCTCCTGTATTTTAAGTGTAGGAATTACATTTCTCATAACTTGAAAGATGAATTGTAGGAATTACATTTCTCATAACTTGAAAGAACAAAAAGTAGGAGGTTCAACAAGAGCAATTGCTGAGTCCTGCACTTTGGCCACAACAACCCCATGCAGAGTACAGGCTGGTGACAGAGTGGCTGGAAAGTGGCTCAGCAAAAATACCTGGGGGTGCTTGGCAATAGCTGGCTGAACATGAGTGAGCTGTGCCCAGGTGGCCTAGAAGGCCAATGGCATCCTGGCCCAGTCAGCAATAATGTGGCAGGGCAGTGGCTGTCCTCCTGTACTGGGTTCAGTGAGGTCACTGAACTGGGTTCAGTTTTGGACCCCTCATTTTAGGAAGAACATTGAGGTGCTTGGGTGGGTCCAAAGAAATTTAATGGAGTCGATGAAGGGTCTGGAGCACAAGTCCTCTGAGGAGTGGCTGAGGGAATTGGGGTTATTTACTCTGGAGAAAAGGAGGTTCAGTGGTGACTTTATCACACTCCACAACTCCAGGTTTAAGCCAGGTGAGGGCCAATCTCTTCTCCTGGACAACTAGGAACAGGATGAGAGGAAATAGACTCAAGCTGCACCAGGGGAGGTTCAGGTTGACTATTAGGAGGAACACTCCACAGAAAGGGTGATTAAACATTGAAATGGGCTTTCCAGGGAGGTGGTTGAATCACTTAAGGACAGACTGGACTTAGTGCCATGGTCTCATTGGCATAGTAATTTTCAGTCAGAGGTCGATGTCAGAGATGATGTCGGAGTTCTTTTCCAACCTAAATGATTCTGTGGTTCTGTGATTCTGTGATCCTGTTATGACCCATGTAATAATGCATGAAAGTATAGTAAATCATAGGAATTGCTGAATTTCTTGGGAAATGCTTGATGGCAATCTTGTTCAGATTTATTTGCTTAGTAACAAACTCATTAGAACACATATGATGGTGGCAGATTTACAGTTTGGCGACTTTCACGTTGACACAAACAGATGTGCCCACTGAGAGGCAGTCTTTACCTGCTCTCCAATCCAAATGCTCAGAAGACAGACATTTCCTAAATTTCACTCATGTGGGATTTTTATACTTATGCCATGTGTATTTTATTTAAAAGTAATTTGTCTAAGGCGACAATGAAAGGGAATTTCATATTTTAGTCTCTAAAACATTTTGAATTTATGCTCTGTCTTAAGCAGTCATATCAATAGCTCTAATATAGTACTGATAACTAGCAAACAAAGTAAGTAACAGAGTTGAGACAGTGAAAGGGAAGAACTATGAACAGAATTTTGGGAACTTTTGTTCTGCATCGATACTAATTTTTGTAACCTTAGAGCTTTACATTTCTACTCAAGACTCAAAAATGCAGTAAAACAGAAGAATAATACCTTTTTAAATTGCATAAATTTATACTTTACAGTGACAAAAGGTTTAAATGACTAATCCTGTAAAGTGAAAAGTAGAACTTATGTTTTTTTATTACATTCACATTGCTTCTACATAAGACTGAGTTTTGTTGCTGTCTGTGTGCAAATCAGCAAAGCAAAGGAAAATCTGCAGCAAGGGATCTGGGTCTGTGTAGGAAAGGTTTAGCCTGGCATATGCTGTATACCAGATCTTTTAAACATTTGCCTAATTCTGTATTTTCAGAATTTGGCTGTTGTATGTTTACATCCAGTCAAAGGCAGAGATATAGAGGTTCAGAGGGATATGCAAACATTTCTTGCAGTAATACTGCTGTAGCTACACTTTGCTCACAGCACAATTTGTAGGACAAGATGTTTTTTACACCGGCAACACAGTTGGACAAACTAGGTAAGGCTTCTAATTTGCCAACATTTTTAGTGATGAAGAACTGAAGAAGCAGATAACATCCCTCAAATTCTTAATTTTTTTACCAATTAGGTACTTTACACAAGTTTGCTACCTCGTCAAATGGACAGTTTTGTCAGTTTTGTCCAAAGGAGCCATTGTGGAAGCCTGCAATTGCTCAGAAATTTTAGGAAATCCCTGTATTTTTTTTTTTTTTTACCCAATTCTTCTTGAACTCTGTAATGCCTTGGTCCACTTGGCAGATTTAGAGGAAGATTGTTTGATTTACTCTGAGCTGTGTCCAGGTGAAAACAACAAAATTCTGGAGAATTTCTGGAGAAACAACAGAATTCTCAGGAGGTTCAAAACAAACTTGTACTTGCAAACTTTAGAACATTGAGGTAGAATAAGGTAACCTGGCAAATTTTAAAACAACTCAGAAAAAGTAAGGCACTTCACAAACTTTAACTTATCCAAACACAACAAGGCACTTAAGAAGGCATTGATTAGAATTTTTATGGTCTGGCTTACAGTATATTTTGAGACAAAAAAGATAGGAAAAGAAGGAGAGAAAGAGAGAAAAAGGAGAGAGAAATATGTTTAGTTGTTGCTGATATTGGAGACAGGCATGCGACAAAACACACTGAGGGTCATGTGACAACAGACAACTTTTATTGAATGCTCTTCTCCTTATATAGAGTTGAAGGTCCACACGGTTAATCCTGATTGGCTGAACTAGTTGCCACCCGGCCAACCAGCCAATAGCTGCCTGTGTCCCCAACAGCCTAGGTCTGCTCCCCAACAGCCCAGACTGGTTGAGTTATATAATCAAAGTAATTATATAATTAGTTATATAATCAGTTATGTTTCAGTTATAAAATTATAGTTAGGATTGCTCATAACTGTGAGGCCTTCAGGCAAGCTGTTAGCCACCACATATAGTTACCACCTGAGGATCCAGTGTGGTCTCAGCTGCTTTTAAATCCAGGGCAGTGGAACACCCAAATTTAGCATGCGTCACCATTCTTTTATCTGTTCCTGTTCACTGGTACTCTCCTACAGGCATACACCTGTACTTTAATGCTTCCAGCAGGGCCACATGATCAGCTTGCACCATTTTGGACCGGAACAGAAACTGATCTAAGGCATCAGGGGACCAGGGCAAACAGTGGCCATCCTACTAACAACGAGCTCACCCTTGTCCTCCCCTAATTCCCACCTGGTTCTTTTGAACAAATCCACTGGTCTCCTAAAAATTCCCATCCAGGTGGTCATGCAATGTGAAGAATGAAGTATATGAACCTAATCTTACCCAGGGACATATTATTCGTCAGGCCTTGGAAAGCAAGGATATACCTGTGAAGTCCTTTCCTAGCAGAAAGTGTATAAATATACACTTTCCCTGCTTCAAACTGGACTCAGGGCAGCTCTGTCTAGCTGCAGTTAAGAGTAGCTGTGTGTTCAAACTAATGTGGGGTTTGGCCTCTCAACAAGACTTATTTTCTCAAGTATTACACAGTGTTATCCAAACTATGCAGCTTTTGATCTGGAGCTAGCTCATATTCAGCTGACTTAAAGCATAAGGCAGATGAAGTCACATCTGTGTAGAAGATACAATACAAATTAAAACTGACCTTACACAATATGGGCAGTGGCCGTGTGTGGCAGAAATTCTCTCCTCACTGTGCCAAAGGGCCTGTGGACATGTGTATGGGCTATTTGCAAACATGGCCTGGAGGTGGGTGGCATAATAGGGAGGTGGAGGGAGCGAGAGTGTTGGAAGGTGCCTCCACACATGAGATTACCCAAAGAGCTAAGAAAACTGTTTTCTTTGAAATGACAAAATTCAGTTTTGCTATGGTGTCAAAAAGCAAGTAGCATGTAATCAATGCAAGTTTGGAACTCAGAAGATATTTCTATGATAGTATTTGCATGAACATATAAAGAGGAAACAGAAAACCAAAACATGGTGATGAGGTCATTTCAGTTAATAAATGAATAAGCTGCTTTATGTACATTTGACCTTCTGGTGTTGATTAATTTAACACATGAGGGGTCTGAAGAGAGCAGTTGCTATTGTTAGTATAGACAAGCATAGGAATAATTTGAAACACTTGGTCACAGCAAAAACATCCCTGTTTCTGTAGGAACAAGAAAAATGTTGAAACTAAGTACAGAAATGAATTCTATAAGGAGACAGGTTTGAGATGTGTGAGTGTTTAAGAAAAATATTCTCTCTATTTGGCTGGCATTGCAACAAAAGATAAGGATAATACCATGTTCCTAGAAAAAGAGAGGTTGCAGAAAAAGTGCTTTTGTTCCTGTCTTGAAGGTAAATGTGGTTAATTGCTTTAGAACTATCAGTTAAGCAGAGAGGGTGTTTGCTTTCTTGCATGTGTTTCCATACACAAAGCTGTTCTGCTCAGCCTGTTTTCATTGTATATACAATCTTAAGTATACACTTTGCAAAGCTATTTTTCAGAACTCTTGTGTTCTGTCAACTTCTTTTTGCCTGCAGAATTACCACACATGCATGAAAAATATTCATCATTTTGGGCCTGCTGAACTTGAACAGATCTAAGTTTTACAGCAACTGACCTGCAGAGGACTGCAGTTATCTGAGAGAAGGAATGTAAACTGGGCTAGGCAGCTATCAGCTTACAAATTAGTCTTTTTTAAAGAATGTAGATCTGAAGTTCTTTGACTCTGTCAAATCAAGTAAAAAGTAGTCTTTGTGCAGTGAGTGGTAGGAGCATATCCACTATTTAAAACAATACCAGAAAAAATTATTAAGCCATGGGTATTTATCCTTCTCATGCTGAATGCTGTATGTGAGTTACGATTTGAGAGAAATTCTCCAGTGCACAGCAGTATACAGTATACATTCTATGAAGCTACAGAAGATTTTTCTATTCTTGAGGCATTTTTTGGCACTCAACTAGTGGCACTTAGTGTGGTCTGGATAACAGCTTAACTACAATTAAAAATACAGTATGATCATTACATATGACAAGCTTTCTTCACTATTGTAGAATGTACAGTAGAAGATATTGTATTTGAACCTGAGAATACCTTAGTGTCTTAATCACCTGTTAAATATTTTATTGTCTAAAAACAGTTTTTGTGCAAGAGGGTTGGTTGGAAAATAATTTGAATTATTTTCAGTTTCTTTTTCTGGTTTCATTTTGACACAATAAAACAGAAAGTGGTTTGGAAATTGCTACCCTATTAGGAATAATATTGATAGGAATAGGCACATTCCCTGGGTCAATATGTGTCTCTGAGGCTGATGTAATTGGAAAAAATTGGGGCTTTTTATCATGGAATGATCTATTCAACACCTAGGCTACTGACATGTGATGGGATACACATTTATCAGAGGGAAGAGCTCTATCACAGCTGGTAGTGGAGCTCATTGGCAGAGCTTTAAACTAGGTTGGAAAGGGAAAATACCAGGCTAAAGGGTGATGAGCAATGGGATCCCTCAATCTGCTTCAGGAGGTGTTGGTTACAGTATACCACACCTGAAATGTTTCTGCAATAATGCACAGACCATGAGGAACACACAAGAGGAGCTCAAGGCTTTTGGTGTGTCCTAGAGATTTGACATCACTGGCATAAGCGAAACGTGTTGGAATGAGTCCTGTGACTGGAGTGCCCTGTTCGATGGTTCCAGGCTCTGCAAGAGGGATAGGCAGGGCAGAAGAAGCTGGGGAGTGACACTGTATGTAATAGAAGGGTTAGAATATATAGAGCTCACAGTTAGTAGTGCAGCTGAGAGCCTCTGGGTTAGAACCAAGGGGCAAACAAATGAAGTGAGAGTCTACTATAGACCTCCTGGCAATGACAGACTGGAAAATGAGATGCTGGAAAGCAGTGCCATGGAAAGGGACTTGGGGGTCCTAGTCAATGACAAGCTGAATATGGGTCAGAGCTGAAATGCTGGAAATACCCTTCCCAAGATTGCACCTGACAGGGTTGTCCACATGGCTTGAAGGACAAAGGGACAAGATGGTGTCAGATCCCTCCCAGGAAGGCAGGAGCTTACAGAGCAGTTCCAGTGGCAGACGAAGACAGCTCATCCAGGGTCAGCACCCTCCTCAGCAGGGAACAGCAGGGTGGGCACAGTAGGCAGGTGAAACAGTAGGCTGGACCCATTCGTTGCTTTCTTTCCCCTGCTGGGCACTGCTGACAAGACACCAGCAACGCAGACTAGAGTGGGACTACTATCTGCAAGCCCATTTACTTAGAAAAAGAAGATAATGTGATAATGTGTTCTGTATTCTCATTATATATATGGAAATTATTATAGAAACATTATATTCTCTAGTGTTCATTAGAAGTTCTGGCCCCTAAATACCAAAATCATATAGCAGGCACTACAGAGCAATTTTACAGACCAATTTTGTAAGCATGTGCTCTTATTCCAGAATAAACACTAGTGTATTTTAAATAACTTACTGTGTTAAGACAATTGGAATAACAATAATTTTGGGAATAGCTGATTTTCTCTGCAGTTCATTTTCACATGTTGGCAGAAACACAGAGCACAGGTTCTAGCTAAATAAGGAGATTTCTGTGTTTGTGTTTGAAAAAGTGATTGAGTCTGTAGCCTGGAATAAAGTCCATGGCAGGAGGATTCACCTGCTGAATTCTATAAATACTTGAACCATTTCTGGAATTTGTTTTTACAATAATGTGTGTGTACTAAAAGTTGTACTTAATACCTAATTGAGGCTATTGCTTTGGGGTAGGTACAATTCTAGGATTCTTATCTTTTTGGTATATTTAGTGCATTTGTCTTTGACTGTTTTTATCTAAGTTAATACTCAGAGCACTAGTGATCCAGTTGTTTCCCCATTTGTTTAGAGATGAGATGAGTCCGTAAAGAACAGATAAACTGTGTCTACTAAGACATTATTTAATGCTATTTAATAATCTACATTAGCTGGCATGGTCCCAGTGATTTTATTATACACATCTGAAAACCCCTGTCTTCAAGTGGCAGTACCTTAAGTCTTTACTGCTTGTTAAAACCCATGCAATTTCTAAGTGGCATTGATTATTAATGGGTTAAAAATTCAATCTTTCCACTAGCACAACAAAATCTAGAGGGTTTTTTTTCTGTCTCTGTTAGGTAGGGAAATCTGCTGCTGCTCTGCAATTTTGAAGCCTTTTGTACAGAGAAAACAGCAAATAAAGTTTCCTATATCATAAAAAAAAAAAACCACTATACAGATCACAGAATTCACAGAGTCACAGAATCAGTTAGGTTGGAAAAGAATGATGTGATCATCAAGTCCAAGCTTTGACTGAACACCACTGTGTCACCTAGACCATGGCACTAAGTACCACATTCAATCTTTTCTCTAACATCTCTAGAGGTAGTGAGTCGTCCATGTGCCTGGGTAGTCCATTCCAATGTCTGATCACCCTTTCTGTGGAAATGTTCCTCCTTCTGTCCTACCTGAATCTTTCCTGCTGGAGTTTGGGACTGTCTTCTGTCATCATTAGTTGACTGGGTGAACATTTCTTTGCTATCATAAGTTAAAAATAATAATAGAACTAGGTAAATTGTCTATTAGCCCTTGTTGAGGAACGCTTTGTTTGTAAGTAAATGTTAAGTAAATGTGCTTATGTTTTAAAAGCTTCTGGCAAAACCTGAATTGCATCAATTAAGTATTCTTTCTTCTCACACCAGACTTAATGTTAGAATAGCTCTTCCATCTAATAGATGAAGACAGATCCCATGGTCTTGTAAAGATTTCTTTCTATGTATGTAAACTTCTGGGGTTTTTTTTGAGACTCTAGACAGTATGCACTCTACCAACAGATGTACTGCTGAGAATAATAATCATTTACTATCACTATATTTTTAGTATTCCTGCATTTTGATCTGCGTGTGCAGCCACTGATTCTGTAAATGTCTCAGATTACCTCAAATTAGGAGTTTTTGCTTAACCTATTGTCTTTTAACTGAAAATAAAAGGAAAAGCCTCTCAAGATGATTTCAGAGCTGTATAGAGGAGCTAATACTTAGGCAGAGTTTTGCTACTGAAGCATTATGAAACCAGAAGACACTCTTTGTCTGGAATTACATCTTGGTTATTTCGTTTTTAAGAAGATAAATAGTTATAGAATCATAGAACAATTTGAGCTAGAAGGAGCTTAAGTTTTTTTTTTATTTTCAACCCCACTGTTGTGAGTAAAGACACCCTCCACTAGAGCTGGTTTCATCCCTGTCCTCCAGCATGTGAGTACAACACACAGCTTATCCTTCACAATTGACTAGCCTTGTGGAGGAACATGAGATTCCTTTTCTACCATGCTTAAAATACTATCCATGACTGCATGCTGATTGTTTCCTGACTGATTGTATCCAGTTTATGGTGAGTTGGCCCTACCTCCCCTGTGCTGTGATTCCTACAGGGGGAAATCTGCAGGTAAGCAGGTGAAGAGTTGCATATTACTTCAGCCAGCATCTAGGTTCTGTGGAGTAATTTTCTATTTCTCATCTTCAGATGGGAAATAGAAAATTTGCTAGATTACAATAAATTTACAATATTTCTGATTGGAAGGGACCTACGATAATCATTTTTGATGTTTGAGTTTTGAGTTTGATGGCCTGATCACTGCAAAGACGAGTAATTGCTCAAGCATTTTTTTAAGAGTGTTGTCCATATGCCTCCTAAACAGTGACAGGCTTGGGGCCTTGACCATGGGACATGGGGCACTGACCATTCCGAACTATTTACACAAAGGATCCAAGGTCATCAGATGTTTTTCCGTTGCAGTAATTTTACTTGCCCAACATCACATTTTGTTGGACCTGGATAGAGTCCTGAATTCAGTTTAGAGTTCATAAATGGTCATGTCATCAAATTTGCGTGTACATTTTGCTGGAAACTTATACGTGAACTTCAAGAAAAACTCCATCCAGAAATGTAGAAAGTGAGAAGCCATGTTATTGAAAGCTTTTCCTGATAAACCCCATAAGTGAATATAGATCCAACCCGAGGAACCTCTAGAGTAAATTATTATGTCATGGCAGATCTGCTCAGTGTCTTATCTGAGCTTCTAGATAGAAAACAGTATCACACAGATCTTACTGTAGAAAATCAAAGTCTGTCAGAGGAGCTTGTTTTGGACCTGTCAAATCAGCACATTCAGAGTAGAGCCCTGAGCTCTATGTGAGTACTTGAACCTGGGAGACTGTAGATAAATTTTTGATAGTTTTGCAAAGAAGATTTTTCAGCTTCTCTTTGCATCATTCCATTAAAACTATTATGTTATTGTGAATCTTGCAGCAGGACAGGATGTCTGGCTCTTGTTCTGTAATGAGTAACAAAAGCAACATGTATCTTTGTTGCAGATCTAAATGAAGGTGATAACAAAACCTTTTTACAGGGTACTATGCCAGATACATTTTTCTGAATCTGGATGTAAAAATAGGTTAGGACCTTCTAATAGCATGTTAGTCCTTATTTTTCCTCAACATATTATTTATAAGGTACAGTACGATTGGAGCAGAAGACAAATTGTGTTAGAGGACCTCGTGCAGTTTGGTGCTTGTGTCAGGCTTATTTTGAGGAGGATGTGAGCTACCCCAGTCTTTCCCCAAAAGCTAATTTCAACTGCATAGCCAGCTGTGTGCTGCTGTGCTCTGCATCATGGTGCCTCACACCCTCCTACCTCTATCCTGCACGCTCAGATTGCTACCTCCTTGCTCAGAGAAGCAAAAAAAAAAAATGTCCATGTGCCTAAAAATGGGAAGCAAAGAGGGCAGAGATTGAGCCCAGCATGAAACCAACTACCTTCCTGCCCAGATGGGGGAAAGGAATGAGTAAGATATGGTTACTGATGTCTAATCACTGCTGAAAATGATTGCCAGTTCTGCTGCTTCTTAATGAAGTGTAAACATATTTACAAAAGCACTGTGGGTCACAGTTGTAAATATAATTTCAGCATTTCAAAATATTTTATTTCAGTTAGCTGTCTGGTTTTTCTTACAATGTCAGTTTACAGTGATAAAGAATAAACAGTGCAAGCAAATAAATTGGAAACATAAAATAGCTCTAAAATACAAAATGCACACAAATTATAGAGTAAGACTATGGTGCTGCTTTTCATAAGGTACTTATTTTTTAATATGTATGTTCACTGACTTAACTGAAAACACAAATAAAGCTTAACCCACATATGTGTTTTTTTTGTGGTGTCAATTACAACGCACTCCTCTCAAACAAAAACCTTAATGATCAGTGAAGTCATTTAGCATTCACAGAAATTCACAAAGGAACTTTACCTGCTTATTTAAAAAAATATTAATACAGAATAAATATGAAATAAAAAGTTAGTTATGGAACTTTTCACCCAGTTAAATACTATGTTTTGAATCTTCTAACTTATATAACGTTTTCATCTGTGCTCTGATACATGCTGTATGTTGTATTGTTACTTTTTCCAGAAAGAGTGACTTAGAATATTTGCTGGTGGCCATGAATCTCTCCAGTTTTTTGTACATCCCTTGTTGGTATTTTTGCCTTGGCATTTAATATCAGAACACAAAACACAAGAATACTTGGCTCACATCAGTGCTGTCCAGTGCTATGGAGCAGCAACAAAAAGTATGATTCATATGTACTATTATTAAGCAGTGTCCTTGTTCAAGGGGGGAACCCCCTCCTTACCCATATAAAGTAAAATCAAAGCAGAAGAAAGCAGTTCAGTGAGGACATGTGAGTTTAAATGTGTTTATTTTCCTACATTATTACTCATTGCAATTAAATCCAACAAAAGGAACAGCACTTTAAATTTTGGTCTTGATACTGTTCCTCTATTGAGATTGGGTGGGTATAATCATAGATAGCATGTGGTTGGGCTCTTTGTTTTCTCTTCTTTTTTAATATAGATCCATATAAATCATCTCTATAGGGCAGACAATCTCCATGTAGACAATTTAATAAAATTTATAAAAGACAAAAAATTGTTTAATGTGAAAATAAACGAGATGGCCACTGTTAGGATCTTGTAAGACATATAAGAACCCATTTCTGTCTAGAAGAAGAGAAGGTCTAAAGCTTTGTGAGTTCATACTGTGAAACAGCATTTTACATAAATTGCAAAAACGTCGCATAAATATACTGATGTGTTCCTCACGGGTGTACTCCAAAGTGTTTTAAAAGAGTTAACCAGTTGCTCTGTGGGTTTCAACAGGTGGGAAGGATCTTTTCCTCAGCTGCAGGAGGCAGAGTGCTTCCTGCTGAAATGGGAAAGTAAAACTGTTGTTTTAAGCATATTTGTCAGACTTTATGCCTGTGCCCTCTTCCAGGGCTAAACGCTTGTTGTTCAGCTGCTTGATGCATTTATATTTGCTAGGTTTCCTTCTCCAAAGCTCCTCCCCTAAAGTTTTGCAAGACGTTCTCTTTCTTTTTGCTTGACCCATCACAGCATGCTGCCTTTTCATCACTTCTTGCAATTGGGAAAGACTATTCCTCACAGATTTATTCTCTCTTTGTGAAAACAATTTTCAGTTTTTAAAACTATAAATTATGTTTTACTGCCTTTTTTTTTTAACCTTTTATTTAACTTACTCTCTCATGGTTTTAACACTTGCAGTATCAATGCTGAAACTTCCTGGTTTACAACTTGTATGGCTAATAGTGCATAGACAGACTTGGTTCTTTGTAAAATATTTTTTTTCAGTATTTATTGCATTGTCAGGCTGAAAAACTGGGACAGAACATTAAGACAGACTGGTTTGAGTTGACTGTAACCTGGTTAATCAGTTACCTATGGTTTTCAAAAGACAAACCTTCCACTCATTCTTACTGGGTGTTGCTCATTCTCTGAATGGAAATACATTATGTGATATGGTTTGCCACAAAATGCAAGGAAGAACATTTTCTTTAGTTTTTGGGGTTTTTTTTAAGGAATATTCTTTCTTTTGTCATGGTGCTTCAAATTCATTGATTTCATTGCAGTTCTTTGAACAGTTCTGAAGTGTTGTCGCATAAACCACTTAAAATCAGTACTTTCCAAGCAAGCTCAAATTAGTTTTGAATCAACTTCACTGTCTGCATTTGCAGCCCACAAGTCAGCAGCTCATCTGTGAATATCTTACTAGAGAAAAAATGAAAGTCCAGGTAGACAAACAGTCCGGTGGACTTTAGTAAAGTCCAAGTAGACAATATATGCTGCTCTCTCTTCATCTACCAGGCCAATGACTTACTTCATCACAGAAGTTGATCAAGTTGGTCAAGCATGACTTTCCCTTGGTGAAACCATGCTGGCTACTTCTGGTGATTGTCTCATCCTTAATGTGCCTGCAAATTGCTTGCAGGATTTGCTGCTCCGGCACATTCCCAAGGGTGGAGGTGAGGCTGACCAACTTGTCATTGCACTGATCCTCCTCCTTGCACTTCTTGACCTTTGCTTTCCTCCAATCTTTGGGCACTTCCTAGTTACCTGACTGTTGAAAGGTTATCTCAAGTGGTCTTACAATGACAACAACCAGCTCACTCAACACTCATGTGAGCATCCTATCAGGTGCCATGGTCCTGTGTGCTAAATTATTCTGTCCTGACCCTCTTTCACCAAGGGTATATCTTCCTTGCTCCAACCTTATCTCCTAGTTTCTGGGACACAGCATCCCTGAAGCCTGGTCTTACTAGAAAAGTCTGGGGCAAAGAACACATTTAGTATGTCCACATTTGTTGCAATGTAAAAAGATATGATTTGTTTCCTTGTGTCATGTGCTGTGTCCTTATTTTAAAGTCTAATATATGGTAGCATTTCAGCACTAACCATAACAAACTGGAATTGCTACTGCTTTGTATTGCACATATTTATTTTTCATACATAATTCTTATTTCGGTTTTCAGACAACTTACTTCTCTGTTGATTTTTATTTACCTGAATTGTATGGAATTTCTTCAATCATTTGGTCTTTCCTTTTTCTCTTTTGTACAATATTAAAAAGGCAACTTAGACTCGTTGTTTTCTCTGTAAATTTCTGTTTTGAGGCCTGGTTAAGGTCTACTAATTCTGAACTTAGAGTTTAATAAATTCTATAACCATTAGAAAGGTCATTGAATTGCTCACATCATCTATAGTTGGCATCAGTGAATAAACTTTGTACGTTTGGTTTGGTTGACAATAGTGTTGTCTTCTTGTGTGGAATTTTTGTTAAGGTTGGTTGATTAGTTAGTTGGCAAGTTATCAGCAATGATGAGAGAGATGGGGAGACCCTGAGATGGTCAGAAGAACCTAGTCCTATTATGGACTACATATGTTTATAGACTATTTTAGGAAGACTAGTAATGTTTTACTACAATGACTGGGTTAATCATCACATAAACAAACGTATACATTTTACCACATCTCTTGCTTGCAGAAGTCTCAATGTAATTTTCTTTTCCAGTAAGTCTTGATTTAATCTTCAGCTAGTCTTGATTTAATCCTCAAAGTTCTGTTTGCTCTTGCCAAGGCATCCTGATTACCAAATCTTTTATGTCAATAAGATCCAAAATTCTCTCTGTCTTGTGTACCTCAATATCTCCCCTTCTGTGTCAAACAAAAACACTCCTTTAATGGTCTTATTAATTAGTATCTGCACACATTGAAGCAAGCAAGGTATCATGATTAATACAATTATTAGCAAAATCATCACATGCATACCTATCCTAAAAAAATCCTTTAGCCAGGGTGCTAACCCCAGCCACTAAATGGGTTATCTAGCCAAGATTCAGATTCTACTCTTAGTTTAAACATACTATCCTTTAGGTGCTGTATGCTTTTATGAATAGATTCTGAGTCATTAGAAAGGTTCATACAACAGGTTCCATCAAAATCTTCACAGCCATGACCTTGTGCTAAAAGCAAAAAATCTATCACAGCTCTGTTTTGTAAAGTAGTGTGCCTTACACTGTCAACATCTATCAGTAGGTTTGATAAGGCAGAGCTCGTTTGTTTTGCCAGCAAGCAAGCTACCTTATTTAATTGACTCAAAGCCTTTTTTGCAGCCAGGCCTGGCCAAAGCAAAGAGGCCCAATTCATCTGGGTCTCAGACTACAAAGACAATTTACCACCACAGTATTCATCAAATGCATGTAAACTGTGCCTTATTCTGTGGGGATATTTGTGCTGTAAAATTATGGATGTATTAGATGTTAGCACACTTAGTTGTCCCAAACCACAGGGACCTCCTTTTATGTGCGAAAGGAGAGCAGCCTAGGCCCGATTTCCAAAAACCAAAAACATTCCTGATGCCAGCTGCAGGGGCGCATTACTGGATTTAGAAGGACTGTCAGAAGTATTATTGTACCAAAAGGTTTGATTCTTGTACACAGGGTGATAAGGAGGAATATCCCAAACTGATTCCTTCACGTGTATTTGAAATTAACACAAAAAATCCATTTTCACAGAACCCAGGAGCTCTAATTCTTGGGGCTCCAAGGGTGCTTCAGGCAGGTAAGAGGCCCACTGATCCCATGCATCAACAGGATTTGAGCTCTGCACAATGCTTTCAGTATTTTTTGGTATTGATCTAATGGCAAGCCAACTAGACAGGTTGAAAGTGGATTTTCTGGGGATGCAGTAGCCAAGCATAGGGTATCTTGTTTTGTTACATTAGTCGGAGTTATCCAAACATTTGTTTTGGGTTGGTCAACAGGCCAGGCTGTGCAAATAAAAGCAAGCAGTGCTAATAAGCGTAAGCATAGTATCCAATTTAACCACATGTTTTTTTTTCTTAACTATGTTGTAGCAAAAACTCCCTTTTTGGATTTTAGTTTCCAAGCATATCTTTTAGCACATCCCCTTTTTCTTCTTTCCCAAGCTCGTTCACGGACCTGGCCAGATATAAGGCATTAAATTGTTTTGTTTGCAAATATGGCTGTTTTCAGATGCCCTCAAAACTTCCCTCCTGAGAGTAGGGAGGCGAGGTCTATCCTTTTCCTCCTGGCCTACTACAATTAAAAATTCAATGGCCTTATACCTTATTTGTAACTCCTCATCATAATATGCTTTTACCAAAAGGGCTCTGCAATACCACTGACATCCACACTTTTTACACTGACCTAAAACCCAAGGTTCACAGTTTCGTTTACAGATGGGACAAAAGATGTTAGTCAGGAATTGCAGTCTCAGTGTGGTTCCTTCCTCCCTCCTCTTCTGAGGGCTTGATAGCATCATGGCCTCTGTCAGCTGCTGGTAGAGTTTCCTGGAACAATTTCATATTCCTTGCAGGAATCCACCGTGATCCCTTCTCTGTAGAGATACAAGTAAAACCTCTCCCCCATGTGATCAAAGGGTAAGGGCCAAGGATTTTACCAGACTCTGGGTCACAGATCAGTACCAGTGGTTTCTCCTTGCAAAAAAGCAATGTGGATGGTGCAAAATGCCTAGTCAAAGGGGGATTTGAGTCCATCATTGAACAGTTCAAAAAATTAAAAATATATAGGGCTTTCTGTAGTCTTTCAGCAAGTGTGTCTCCAGCTCCTCCCTTCTGTTGGGCCAGGAGACACTTGAGGGAACCATGAGCCCACTCTATAATGGACTCTCTGGTGAGTGAGGGAGGTATGCCTATCTTGTGGGTAATTCCCCATAAGGTGCGACTTTATGGGAAATGTATGTGAAGCCATTATCTCTCTTAATCTCTTCCTAATTTGGCAAAGGCAGCAGTGAAATGATGGCAAGCATCCTTTGTTGTTTCTCCTATGTGGGCTGAGGCAAACAGATCACCTGAAAAGGTATCAATAGAAGCATGCACAAATTCCAAATGGCCAAATTGAGGAAAGTGTTTCATGTCTGCCAAATTTTTAGGCTCTGTAGACCTCTCAGGTTGACCCCTGTGTTCACATTAGGAAGAGAGCAACACTAATGATCAGGACTTATAGCAATAATACTAGAAGCTTGCACTGGAGTGAACTCAAAGAGTCTTACTAAAACCCCAGTGTTCAGGTGAAAAAATGAATGACTCACTCTAGCCTGCTCTGTTCTGTTTGGTAAAACATGTTGCACCAGTAGGGCTAACAAGTCTGCCTGGGTCTTGCCTTCTGTAAGAAGTTCAGGCAGACTGGAATGCGACCTTTTATGTATAACAAAATAAGGAGCAGTCCTTTGATCTAAAAGAAAAACTAGTAGTTTCAACCAGTAAAAAAGAATATAATTTTTAACTTGTTTTAAGATGGAGGCTTCTGCTCTGGACACAATTCCTGTGATGTAGGCAGAGGCAGTTATTAGGTTAAAAAGTGAGCTGAATTTCTGAAACACTGACCACAGCAGCTAATTCTACAACCTGAGGAGACCCTTCATCAACAGCAATATCAGATTGCCAAGCTCCCATTCCAGAGTAACTCCATACAATGACTGATTTATGAGTTTTCCCAGAACCATCTGTGAATATTGTCATGGCTTGCAAAGGAATCTCACTTCTCCTTGGCTTTGGGAGCATATTAAAAGAACAGCTTAACATTTTGTGCTTAGGTGGAAGGATAGATATCTGCCCTGGGTAATCTGCTAAAGCAATTTGCAATTTCTCTGATTTCTGTAGCAATCAATCCAAATAGAGCATTGTAAGAGGTAAAAAGGTATGTTCAAAATCCCTTCCAGCCAAGGAGGTCAGTCTTTGATGAGCTTTGACAATTAACATGGCCATAAGTTCATCTTGCATGGAAATAGTCTTGGACATATTATTAGGCAAAAAGACCCATTTGATAATTAACTGATTTCTCTGAGTCCCGGTGAAATATCAAAGCATGTGGTTGCCTGTCAGGATTTAAAATTATTAACCATAGTGGTAACTCTGGAGCCCAGAGAGCTGATTGCCTCTGTGAGATAGCATCAGCTACTTTTAGAAGCACAGCTTGCGCCTTTGCGTTTAAATGTCTAGGTGATAAGAAGGCAGCCTCTCCCTTTAAAAGGGCAAGCAATGGCTCCAAATCTACATTTGAGATTCCAAGCAAGGGATGAACTCAGTTTATGGTCTCTAGCAATTTTTGTGCATTGTGCAGAGTTTTGATTTCAGTTAAAATTTGCAAAGGTTGTGCCAAGATAGAATGCATTCCTATGCGCCAGCCCAGATATTTCCAAGGGGATATCCTTTGAACCTTTTCAGAAGCAGTGGTCAGACCTGCTGATGTAACAGCCAGTCAGCACAGCACTGCTTCTTCCATTCGAATCACAGTTTCTGCAGAGATAAGAATATTATCCATACAATAGAACATGAGGCATATGTTCCTGGATCGGACTCAGGGTCCTTACAACATGCCATTGGCAAATAGTAGGGCTGTTGTGCATGCCTTGGGGTAATACCACCCAATGATATCAAATCAGTGGTGCCTGCATATTAATGCTTGGTACAGAAAACCTGAATTTTGGTGCAGCAGAATATCAAAGAAACAATCTTTTAAATCAATCACTGTCATGTGCCAATTTCTGGGGATCATGGAAGGGCAAGAGAGCCCTGGTTGGAGGGCTCCCATTTCTTCTATTACTTCATTTATTTTCTGCAAGTCATGCAACAGCCTCCACCCCCCAGATCACTTTCTGATCACAAACACAGGGGAATTCCAAGGGCTATTAGACGGGACTATATGTTCTTTTTCCAGCTGTATCTGTACAAGTTCTTGTAATACATGCAGTTTGTCTAATGACGGGGACGACTGGTTCACCCACACAGGATCTGTGGTTTTCCAAGTCAGTTTGAGGGTGCCGTGTATCCCAATGACCGCTATATGAAAATTTGAATGCATAAAAATTCCCCACTGTGTCAACACATCCCTCCCCCACAAAACCAAGGGGACTGACAGCACAAAAGGTTTAACTGTGGCTGTCCTCCCATCAGGCCCTGTTATTTGCAACAAGTACTGGCTTTGCAACCTTTGACTATTCCCACCCACACCTCAGAGTACCTGAGGCACAGTCGTTAATGGCCAATCACTAGGCCATTGGCTTTTTGAGATAACAGTTACATCTGCGCTAGTATCACTGAGTTCTGTTAAAATGATGTCCCTGTCTTTCAGAGTTACTTTGCACTGGTATGTGGGATGCTGAGATGTGATACGCTGTATCCAAAAAATCTGTGGGACTGTGGAACCAACCCCCCGCCCCCCTGCTCAGCTATCAGGGGTGCAGATAGGGGTGCTGCCAGGAAAAGTATGAGTTGGGCTGTATTGCTCCTGGCCAGGACTGCACAGGGCGGCTGGGGGTCCAAGCTATGATCTTTATTTCTCTGACTGAGGCAGAGTCAGTAGCCCCAAAGAAAAGAAACAACCCTGTTACTGAAGTAGATGATTGGCCGAAAGGAATGCATGCATATGCTGTCCTGGTGGTCTGAAAACTCCTGTGGGAAGCAAATGAACGGATTAATCAAGCTACGTTATTGTGTTGGAGGTTGCCAGGTCCATTCCTGCACTGCCTGTGGTGGCTGGTTATAGCTCAGTGGAGCTGAGTGGTCTGGCAGGCAGGGGCAGAGCTGGTTGGAAGTTGACAGTTGCTCCTGGTTGCTGCATCCGCTGTGGGATTTGTGTCTTTGTGCATCACCGTTTGGCTTATCCACGAGATAAGTTTTCCTGTAAAGGTTGGCCATTCTGGTGAAACTTAGAGCGGCATAGATTAGCAAAGTGAGGACCTTTCTGACAGTGAGGGCATATACCCAGGGTTTTGGGTTTTTGTGCTTTTTGGCAGTCTGTTTTAATGTGTCCATATTCCCCACAGCCAAAACAAACCAGCTGCTTTCTGGGGGTTGATTTCAGGTCAGCAAAAGCATCTGCTATGCCTTGCCCCACAGCTTGATACGGGATTGCCATGGTGTGTTGTAGTGTCCCCAGGTGGTTGGACATTTCTGTCATTTGGAGTAAAGTTTATTCAGGTTTAGAGGGCAGAGATTTCAAAAAGCGTTTATAGTCCTCATTAGGATTTTCTACAGCCAATTTGAGGAGTATAACTTCCCTTGCTTGACAATTATCAATCTCTCCAGTGTTTGTTTTAATCTGTCCACAAACTGCATGCAGGACTGTTGTGGAGCTTGTTTGATATTTATGAAGGACTGTTGCAGGGTTTTGGCATCAGGAACCTTAAGAAATGCCAAATGAACTGTGTCTGTGACACCCTCTAGGGCTTCTCTTGATAAGGCAGCTTGGCCATTAGGATCAGTATGTAACCCCTCCCCCAGAAGGTGGTCAATAGTTAAGGCAGTCAGGGCTTGCATATGACCTGCATACATTGTAATTAAATACTCCAGTCCTTTTTTCCATTGCACCATAAATATTGCATATTGTGTCGGTGTAAGCAAAGATTTGCCAGAAACTTAACATCATGAGGAGTCATGAGGTGAGTAGTAAATGTTGCTCTTCATAAATCACTTAAGTAAGGGGCCCCCAGTCCCTATTTCACCATGGTACAGTGCAGTTCCTTAATTTCTGAGTGACCTGGGGGCTCCCATTTTGGATTTCCCCACCCTGGGCCAAGTTGCACAGGGCCCAAAAAGATTTCTGCTGCAGTGTCAAAGTGTCTGTCCTTAAGGGCTTTCTTTTTTATCTGTAACCAATTATTATGCATATCCAAAGGGAATAAGTCCAGATCTTTTTTGGGACTGGAGTCAAAAGGGTCTAGTTCCCCTTCACTGCTAGAGTCAGTGTCTGCTGCATAAGTGATAAGCATCTGGTGGCTCTAGGATTGCTGGTGGTGTGGCAGTGGGACTGGAGGTGGCAACCAGGCACTCGTTAGGGAGGGGGTAAGGGTGGGGGATAGGGAGTGGGACCTGGGCAGATTTCAATCTGGCACAGTTGCCGGGACCATCTCAGTGGTACCCTCACTGGTTTCCTCACTCCCTCCCTCCTTTTTAGTCACGTGCATGACTGCCCTCCAAGCAGGAAGCATTCGTAGCTCTGGCTCATGGCCGCGCAGTGTAGCCAGGTCATAGAGCTTGGTGGTAGACACCAACCTTGTCCCAGAAGCAGAGAGTAAATATGGAAGAAGGGGTGGTGTCGAGGAGCATGTGTGACACCTATCGTAAAAGTGACTTAAGGTTGTGCTTTGGGATGAGGGAGCCATGCTTGCCCAAAAGGGCAAGCATGGTTTCATGTCACGTCGCAGTAGACAGGTGATTGTGGGCACAAATGCGGTTCTCTCACCGTCACTATCAGTTCCAGGGGCTTGCAAACTGCAGCCAGTTAGGCTGGTCCTTTTCCTCACACAGAGGTACCAATTATTGGCAATGATGAGAGAGAAGGGGAGACTCTGAGATGGTCAGAAGAATCCAATCCTATTGTGGACTACATATGCTTATAGACTATTTTAGGAAGACTAGTAATGTTTTACTACAATGATTGGGTTAATCGTCACATAAACAAACATATACATTTTACAACATCTCTTGCTTGCAGAAGTCTCGATGTAATTTTCTTTTCCAGTAAGTCTTGATTTAATCTTCAGCTAGTCTTGATTTAATCCTCAAAGTTCTGTTTGCTCTTGCCAAGGCATCCTGATTACCAAATCTTTTATGCCGATAAGGTCCAAAGTGCTCTCTGTCTTGTGTGCCCCAATAGTAGGTGAGTGGGGGTTCTTTTATATAAATGAAGAGAATAATATAAAAAAATTTTCAGTGAGGCAGGAAAAGTAAATACATTAGATGTTACTCCAAAAGAAAAAAGTTGTATCTTCACACCATCAGTGAAGATAGTGATATTAAAGATCACCACTGAGATAATTTCAAGATGGTATAGAGTTAGTAACATGGAGTGAAGGTTATGGAAACCAAGAGAGAAGGAACATTCAAAGGATAGATGCATTCATAGTTTGAAACAGAAAAGTTCCCAGTCCTAACTTTGACAAGACTTGTAGAATACCTTGCAGGTCTCACAGTAAATGCTTTTAAAAAATCTTTTGTTTCCAAGTATGTGCCAATACGTGACTGGAAAATAATATATTAAGGGTAATATATAGTAAAAAAAAATTAATATTGGCAACTGGAGGCCCATTAATACAATATCAGAAGCATCTAAGAGTTTAAAAAATCTGTCAAAAGTCAGTAGTGATAAATGAAGGAGGGAATAGGACTCACATGTGCTTATAGTTAGATCATACCGAACTAGTCTGATAATTTTCTTTGACAAGAATGTGTCACATAATTAGTAAAATAATAATGGAGGAGGATTTGTCTAGGAACTCAGATCTGAGAAGATACAGACTAAGGGTAAAAGACAACAATGAGAGAGTGACAAAGAGAGGTATTGTACTGGTTCTAAAGCCCTGGTTTGTGGGACAGAAAATAACATGCCCAGGCAAAACACACCGATGGTGGGAAGTAGAGATGCATTGACACTAAAGGGTAGTGCAGTAGCATATAGAAAGCTGTGAATAGCTTTGAAGACTGAAGAGTGAAATACAGGAATATTTTCTAGAACAAGTTGAACAGTCATAACTTGTAGGCTAGCAGCAAAATTCTGCACCAAGAAGTAGTTGATTAAAAATAGGAAAGAAAGCTGTGTATACCACTGATTATCACTGGATGATGACCACTGAGTGATGATCACTGAGGTATTAACCATATATCTGCCTAAAAAGACAAGTGCATCCTGGGCTGCATCCAAATCAGTGTGTCCAGCAGGTTGAGGGAGAGTGTTTGGCCCCTCCGCTCCACTCTCATGAGACTCCAATCATGTCTGAAGTTTCCAGCCCAAAAGGGGCATGAACCTGTAGGAGCAAATCCACCAAGATGATTAAAGGGATAGAACATCTCTCTTATGAGGTAAAGCTAGGAGAGTTGGAACTGTTCAGTCTGCCTTTGGGGTGACCTAATTGTCAAATCAAGTACCTGAAGGGAGCATACAAGAAAGATGCAGGAAAACAGTTTACAGGAGTATGTTGTGAAAGAGCAAGGGGAAAGGATTAAAACTGACAGTAAGTTTAGATATTAGGAAAATATTATTTGCTGTGAGGGTGGTGAGGAACTGGTGCAGATTGCCCAGAAAAGCTGTAGCTGCCCCTTCCCTGGAAGTGTTCAAGGCCAGGCTGGATGGGGTTTAAAGCAACCTGGTGTAATGGAAGGTGTCACTGCCCATGGCAGAGATTTTGGAACTAGATGATATTTATGCTCCCTTCCAAACTATTCTGTAAAACTATGTCTGTGATCAGAAGGTTTTGCATGGCATATAGGGAGATAAGGAAAGTGCTGGATGAGAATCTTGTGAAACCCCTGCAGCTTTTCATCATCCAACCCTAAGTGCTTTCATGAAGGATAGAATCAATGTGTCATCAGTATGGAGAAGGACAGTGAAATTGGAGCATAAGCTGCAATGACTTTTTGCACGAGGACAAGTTTTCACATGAGTGAGCATACATTTCAGTATGTAGGGTTACTCTGAGAAATAAGGTAAATTGATCTAGGCAGATGCTGTATTCATGGAGGTAAACTGCTTTTGCTGTCCAGATCAGTTTAGGCATCTCTACAGAGTACTTGTGCAGTGGCTCAATTAATCCTGAAAAATGGAGCCTGAGGGAGAGTACTACTGCTTTCCGTAAATTCGTAATAGTACAAACCCCAAGGAGGAGGAAATCTATGTAACCTGATAAACTTAATCAGGCCAGAAATAAAAACAGATATAAACTGGCCATGAAAAAGTGCAGGCTGGAAACCAGAAGCAGATCTCAGCTAGTGGAGGAGTGATGTTCAGATACAGCCTACCATTTGGAAACAGCAGTACAAAAATACTCTTCATACATGTCTTGGTTCAAAAAGACAGGTGTCTGCTAAGGAAGGCAGGAGCCTCTCTTGAAATGGAAAATGTAAACCCCCTCCCTCTGAATTATTATAATTTTGAAATTAAGGCGGCTGTCAGATAAAGGTATGGGAGGAGGAATAACAGTTCTTTACTAGGAAAAGAACACAAAACAGTAACACAAAACAGTAACACAAGCAGTAACACAAAACAACACTGACAGAGTCTGATTATGACCTGACACTCTGTGCATCAGGGTGTTGGTAGCAGTCCCATTAATGGTGGCTGCAGTCCTCCTGGAGTGACAGATGTGGTTCTGTTGAAGCAGTGATCCTCTAGATGGGTGTAGTTTTCCTCTGAAAGTCCAGGGGTGGTATAGATGGTCTGGTCTTCCTCTGGGAATCCAATGGGAAAAGGCTGCTCTGGTAATCCAGGCAGAAAAGGCTGCATGCGGTGTTCTAAATTTCAGATTATTTCCAGGTAAGAATGCTTGGTTCCTCCTCCTGGACAGAACATCTCCCACTGGGATGATGTAATTTTATCAGTCATGCAGTGATACTCCATTGCCCATAACAGAAGATATTTCCCCAGAGGGAGGATGGGTTGTGGAAGAGATAAAGAAAACTGTCCCACCTGGTTTTAACAGGTGCCCCAATTAAGAGAAGATAACTGCCCCACCTCTAACAGATGGCAATAGAATACATACCTCTGGCCACATCTTGCATCTGCAAACTAAGATAATACAGGAACATATAATTTTGTAAATCATCTCATGTTATTCATTCATAGTTTAGTGTTGATGACTTAGATGTAATCACCCGGTAATAATTTCCTTCAAATAATTGGAAGATAAATGTCTTAAAGTTTAAAAAGAATTGCAGTGTCCTTTGATTAACTGAGCAAATGACTGTCAGATGGGGACCCTGTCAAAGAGCTTTTTGCTGTTATACGAAAGTGTATTTATTTATCTTATTTTTTAAGGTTTTTTTTTTCACTTTGTCAACAGGAACCTTTTGAATTATATGGTATCACCATAATTTTCATTGTAGTATGGAACCATCACAATCAAATTATTAAAAGTATCAGCCTGCTACTTGAACGATTTAAGGGATTATCAATTAAATAATTTTGGGTCAAGACTGATGTGGTGGTTTTCAGTGCTGGCTAAACGCCGGCACTCACTAGAATATGCTTGCTTTTTTTTTGCTGAGAGATTGGATTAGGAGGAAGGCAAAGCGGGCTCAAAAATTTAAAAGGATATGAAGAAACCTTTATTAAGAGTGACTAAAAGAAATAATATTAAGAATTAGAATAAAATCTTAAGAACACTTTTCCTCCCTCCTACAACTTTTTCTTTCTCACTAACAATGTACAGAATCAATTCAGTCAGTTTATTACTTCTAGAATAGTCTTTCTTCAGTTCACTTAGGGAGAGAAGTCTCTCTTGTTAATTTATGGAGACTGCTCCCGAGGAAAATAGTTCTCTTGTGGTTTCTAATTTTCACAAATAGCAGCCACCCAGAAAATCTGCAATCGTAAAGTTCCTCCCATTTTTCACAGCTTTTCTGACAGCTGTATTTATGGGCCTTGTCAAGTTATGGGGTACTGTTTTAAGGATGAGCTGTTCAAAAGCAAAGGTTCTCTTTATCTGTCTCTGAGATCGTCTCTGTGAACAGAGGTCTTCTTCTCTTCCTGGGGACACAGGGTTTTCATTATTCTTCTCTCTTTCTGTTCAAACTTCTCAAATTCACAGCTGTTTCAACACTGCCTGCTTCAGCACTGGTTTGAACAATCCATCCCCTCATATTTCTTTGATGAGTTACAGGGAAAAAAGAGTCTGATGTGTCAATTACATTCTTCTCCATAGCTTTACAAGAGGATTTTGGCCCCAAAATCAAGACATCTCTTCATCCCTCCCATCTGAGACTTGAGTTCTTCTTTACTGACCTTGATGTCTTCTTGTTGTTCCTCTACATGTCTGCACTGTGTCTTTTCTCTGACTCAAGGGAGACTGAAGCACTGAAAAGTTAATATCTTGCCTGAGGCCTGCAGATGATCACCTGACCCCAGCTGGGCTCGGTAGCTTTTGGCCGGAGCTGCAGCTGGGCTGGGGAGGGCAGCTAGGAGGCTAGGATCTTAGCAGCCAGGCCAGAAATCAGCAGCAGCACACCAGGGCTGATGACTTCTCCTCCCCCTGCCCAGTGGCTGTGGGCCAACCCTAACAGTGGCAGAATCTTGGCTGAGCAGGCCTGGCTCTGGCTGCTTCTGGGGCCCGGCAGACCCAGCTCGTCCTGGGCTGGCAGCGAGGCAGGACTCAGTAGTGGCAGGATGTTAGGAGTCGCAGCGGTGGCCCGGCCTGGCCTCGGCCCCACGGCCTCCCCTCCCTCAGCCTGACAGCCAGTGGGGCTCCCCAGGAAGTGGGGCTGCCCTGCGGCAGGGGCTGCCTGGCTGAGCTGGGGGCCAGGCTGTCCTTGCTACCTGCATCCATACTGGAAGGGAAGGAAACCCTCCTGAGCTTTTTTCATCTTTAATGTGTGCTCACAGAGGCATGTACAGTTTTCTTAGTGGTTTAACAGATTGTCAATTCTCAAAGCTAATTGCTGATTGGTCTTTTTATCAGACATGGAGGAAACTGCTAGCAGCATATAAAGATTGAGAAGGGCTATTTAAACTGTAAGTTTTCTGAAAAAAGAGCTCTGGAGAATTGATATTATAATGAGCATATATTTTAAAGATCCATGAGGGAACAACTTGTTCCAATAGATGGCACATTTTTGTTATTAAAGTAATAGGTTCCTTGTTATAAAAGGTTTCAGCCTACAGTTACTATCTAAGTGAGGCACAGAAGACGAGGAAGTTAGTCTAAGGAGCACTTTATTGGGAAGGCATATTTGTTGATTTGCGGGGTTTTTTATGTTATAAACCAATTCTTATTTGTAGCTTCCAACCAAGATACAAGATAATGAGTCCATGAAAGTTTTATATTTTACCTTTTTTTTTCTAAAATACTCTAAGTCCTCTAAGTTCAGTGAATCCTTAGCTGAGTGATTACTCCATCCATATTGCTGTCTTGTTCCTTTAAGAAAAGTCAGTTTCTGTCAAAGATATTTTTAGCGCATATTTGGACTCTTCCAATTGTTTTAATTGGAAACTGTTGATATAGGGATATACTCCTCTTTTTTAATATGCAAAACCCTATTTTTCTTGAAGCACAGGAGAGTGTTAGGAATTATAGTTTCTTGGTTACAAATGCAAAATGCTTTCAAGCCAACATTCAGTCCAAAAGGGTTTAAAAATGTATTTCTAGGACTTCATCAGTCTGCTCTTGTGTTTGCATCCCCTATAAAGCATTTCCACTCAGAAGCTTGTTGTCAGTAGAAGCATTTGCTCAAGTCTTAGACAAATTACTACTGGTAGTGTTTGAGAGAGCTGGTGCCGTGGGGTTGTTTCCACAAACACTTCTTGTTTATCCCCCATGGGTGGCTAACATGCACACATATTTCAATTGTGTGTAACCCACTCCAGATGATGGGATTTCTTTCAGCAATGTTAGAATTTGGCAAAGACCAGTCTTCATTAATCTGTGTGTTAACCTCTTAATAACTGAATGGTTATGTGGCTATGATTAGATGCCAGTTCCCAACAGAAACTGATAAATACCACATAAAATATTGAACGTGCAATTTTTTCTTTAGATTTTGAAATGCTTTTCATAATTATTTTTAGTTGACTTGTTCCCCAGTTGCTCATTGTTATTCTTCAATTTCATGATGAGGTAACATTATGCTTATAAGGGTACTTTTATGATAAAGAGACTGTGTAAGGGTTACTCAGTGCCATGTAAGTATTTTGCTGCAAATACATTGTCCACATGTATCCCAAATCACTTAATTTACTTTAACTTTCTTACCTATCCCATCTCCTGATTTTATGTACATAAAATCTGTCTCCAGAGCCCATTAATTTCCATTACTAACAAGTCAATGGGCTCTTGGTCAAAAAAGTAGTACTTTTTGTCAGGCAAAGAGAAAATGTTCAGGACAGTGGATGAGTAGAACCTTTCTTTATGTGAACACTTTAACTCTTCTATGAATTTTGCTTGTAGAGCCATTTCTTCTCTAAAGAAATGTACAGAAGACAGAGCATAAGGTTTCTGAGTTGTGTTTTAATTTAAAATGCTATGTTGAAATTGTCTAGCTGCATTCATTGCGGTCAGACTTGGAATACCTTTGTTCTTTGACAATGCATTGGCTACTTATCCAGCCAACATATAGTCCTTTGACATTTGGCATATCTATGGAAAAAAACCCCAAATTGTAACTGCCTCGTAAATGTGATATCCTGGTATAGTATTAGACAAAGGATTAGTTGCTTCCTCCCTTTTGTCCAGTATTGCTATATTAGGGGCTGAGGTATTATATTCTGACAGCCTGAAGACAGTAAATGCCTCGAGTTTGTTTGTTTACTTGGTAAAATATCTGGATTTATTCAAATCAGAAGATAACATCTCTCTTAGACTTATAGAAGAAAATCTGCACCCCAGTTGCAAAACCTGTGTATAATGTTGCATGGGAACAATTTAAACAATAATTATTTAAGCTCTCTGTAGTCTTGTTATGTAAGGGTGCAGTGTGTGAACAGGCCACTGCCTGAACATTCTCACACCGCTTAAGAAGTTACACATGAACCACCCGAGACTGTCACTGCTGGGACTGGGGTCCCTTTACAGCAGGCAGCTCCAGATGGCCCATGGGTGCCTCTCTTGACCCTTTGCCCACACATAGCCTCCCTCTCAGGTGTGCTTCCTCATTTTCAAGCTTGACCCTTGGTTTCCCATAGCAGAGTCTCAGGTGTCAGATTTGTAAAAAGAAAAAAAAAAAAAAAATTAAGAGTGGTACAGCACTTGCTAGCTGGCAGAGCATGAGAAATTAAAAAGTCCTAGACTTCAGATAAACATTATCTAGCAACAACAAGAACATCAGTGCAGTATCAATATTCTTTTCTATTCCAGCCAAAAATACATCTAGGTATAAGACCACATCTTGTCAACTAAGGCTTCAACAAATTCAAGTGCTTTAGGGGTTGACAGTGTTTAAGGATAACTTCTTTTGGGTGAATATTAAATGTCCAAGATATCTTTCCTGAGTCTCTGAAATAGTAATTTAGTATATGTTTTACTTCCAAACTATTTTTTTTTACCCTTATTGTTAATATTAAATTAATTCTGTTTAATTCCAATATGCATGTATTCTTTTTTCCTCCAACAGATTTCATTTCTGGCCTCTGCTTACATGAGCCAGCATATCTCAGAGGAAAGCTGCTTTGCCCTTGCATCTGTTACCCATTACCTTTACCTCTGCCAGTTCAGCTGGATGCTTATTCAGGTTGGTTTCTTAGTAATTTTATCATTTTCCCCAAAACACGTATAAAAGTAACTGATTATTAGACTATATTTCTATTATATTTTAGTGCATATATATATATATCTGTATGTCTATATATGAGAGATACAGAGCACTGAAATTCAATGCTACAAAAAGCCAAAACTTTAGATAACTTTTATTAAACATACAGTGATACAATTCCAAGGGTAAATATACAAACACTATAAATACTTTTTCCACTCATTTCCATTACAACTATTCATCTTCAGAACAATGAAGAATTGTCTCAGAACAAGGAAGAATAATTTTTCTTAACAGTTTTTCTAAACATCTCTTATTTGGTCCTTTGAAGCAGTCTCTTACAGGTGAAGTGTAAATGTAAACTACACTGTAATTTGTTGAGTCAATGGCGTTTTAGTCATGAAACTTGTATAACATGACAAACATACTTTCACAAGTTTGCATTAAAGCCCTCTAGGATCATCAAGTTCAACAGTTAACTCACTACTGCCAAATCCACAACTAAACCATGTCCCCCCATCCTTTTGTCCAGGCTGAGCACCTCAGCTCCCTCAGCCATTCCTCATCAGTCTACTACTCCAGACTACTCACAGCTCTGTTGCTCATTTGATATATTATAGAACAGTAAATGGTGGAAAAACCAATTGAACTAATATGGAACTCTATGAGCAATCAAATTAGTTATGGAAAATTGCTAGTTGTAAGTTAGTCAAAGTAACACGCTGTGGGGTTATTAGAAAAAATACATTATTATGCCCTCATTTAGAAATGTATATTTAGCACTAGTTATTTGAGCTAAGTGATTTATTTTTCTGTTATTTTAAGAGGATTTGTCCCAAGCACATTTATTATAGCATACAGCTTTGTATATGCAGCTCCATATCTTACCATACAAATCCTCCAATATGCAGGCTGTCAGACCATACCAAGAATTGCAAATTAGGCTGCATCCAAATGCAACTTTCTCTCCCAGTAATATTCATGTGATATATAGCATTTTCTTAGGATATGTCAGGCTCATATTCATTGAGAACCCTAGCGGCCTCTCCAACAGTTCAGCTGCGCTCATAAGCCTTAGCAAACTACATGTAGATGGCCTCAATAGAGAAACTTGTTTGCTTGACAAATGATGCTTTTGTAGGTTAACTAATGTAAATTACTTTGTTAACTGTAAATTATATTCTTCACAGTTGTTCATTCACTTTATTCCTAAATTGCTTCAGAGCTCTTCACCATTTGCTAATTTGGACAAAGTAACATTTTTCTTTTTTACTGGGATGCCTCAAGCTTTGGCAGCTCAATGTTTGATAGTATCTCATTCTGTGTTTTACATTGCATTAAGTTGCAAAAATTATATTGGCAGTCAAAAAATTGACTGTTAACAGTTGGTGATTTTTATGTCTGTAGTTTAAATCCAGTGTTAATTACTTTTGAGTAGACTTAGGTCAAATCCTAAGAACTTGCATAATACATTGCATTTATATGGAGCCTCAGGCTTGTGTTAAACATGAAGGCTCTTCATGGAAATCTGACAGGACAAAAGTGCTTAACAGGGAATCCATCAGCCTGCTGTGTGATGAGCTGCCAGGACTAAAACTCAGACTGAAGATGATTCTTCTTATTGTAGGTGCAGGTCTTCAGCTGAGAATAATTCCTGAACTTTCAAAGACCCAAAAGGAAAGAAATAATCTGAAATATAGATCAACCCAGTCCTCAGCTACAGTTTGCTTCTCTTGACTGGGAATAGGTTTTGTATTTATATATCTCATTATGGAGTGAGTAAGCTATATCAGTGTACAGGAAGGAGTGCTGAGTACATCTCTGTGCTTGAATTGCTGACAATTCTAGAAAAGCTTGTGGATCCAAGGGGAAACCAGATTGATTTGGGAAGTCTGGATGCTACTGCTGTTTGAACAGCAGACTTAAAAGTCTGGGAAATTAATGTTTGTATTTCTCAGCATAGTATACTTTATATACATGACTTGATTTGAAAAGCAGAATTAATAATGTATTTTTTACTTAAATGGGACTTAAATACATATGTCTGGAAACGAACAAAATACAGGAAAAGATTCTGTGTCCTTTGTGCAGTCACTCTGCCCTTTATGAGGCTGCATAGCATAGTGCATATGTTTGATCATTGACTTATGTCATACAAATCTGCAAGTGGCTGCCTTGGTCAGAGGATACAGAAATGGGTGAATGTGATAATCAAGTACAAGCACCATGTAGGTATGTGAAATTGAAACATTCAAAAAATCCAGGCAATTTTAAGTGATCAAAAGGTGGTGGAGCATCATTTCCAGGCAACAAAACTCTAAAGAAAACACAGATTTAACAGTACAGTTGGACATTCACAGATTTATTTCTGAGGTCTAGATCAAAGATCTTCACTTTCTAGACTCTGCGGTGTGGGTTTTCGCTCTCCCCGGCTGCACGCGGCTCTTGGGAGCCCGGCTGTGGCGTAGCTTCCACGTGCTGCCGGGGTTTGCTGCTGCGGGTTCCCAGACACGGCTCCATGTCTCAGGTGTGTGGGCTGGCCAGCCTCTGTTACCGTGTGCTAGGGATCCGGCAAAGAGGAAGGAATTTGTCCATTTACTCCGTGCTTAGCAGGAACGGTTTATTGGTCACGCGGCGCGGTTCGATGGAAAGACGCGACCGCTCCCGGCACTCGCATGGGAGAAAATGGCGTCTGACTGCCGGCGGGATAGGGCTTTATGGAGGGGCGGGGCGAGAGGATCCACGGCCTGCCTGCCAATAGGGGCGGCTGCCATGGCGGTGACACCAGCAACCGCGACCAACCAGAGAACCCCGCAGGGGCGGGCACCGAGCTGCGGGCTGAGTGGGACCGTGTCGCTCGGGGCGGCCAGCACGGGGTTTCCCAGGGCCAGACGGCAGGGTGGTTACAGGAGCGGCACAGGGGTAAGGATCCGGCAACAGGCAGCATAGGGGCAGAAACCGCGGGGGGCGAAACAACACGGGGGAAATGCGGGATTACAGAACTTGACTTATTTTAACATAAATTAAAAACCCTAATCTAAACCCAAACTCTGGGATGCAACAAGACTCCAGGATAACTTCCTTACATTTCTTTGTTTTGTAACTTTTCTATCTTCTGCAAAGTGCTAGGTATAGTAATTATGCTTAACATTTTGTCCTATGTCAATGCTCTTTACAAAACAATTAATGTATAGCTTCATGTTTTAATTCTTGTTCTCTTTTTAGCTTCTCATATTTGTAGACATATTCAATATCAGTATTTCTGCTACAGATGTAACTACTATTCATATATTGACTGAAATGTAAGAATGGAAAGGATCTCAGGGATCACCTTCAGCATCAGGTCAAAGATTCCATCAAATCATTCTTGCTTGTGTGTTTGTTCCTCTCCCCTTTTTATTGTATGGTCTTGTTTCTTGCTTTTTATAGGGAGAAGTCACAGAAAGTTGATAGCATTACCCAATTTTTAAAAAGATGAGTATTTCTTAACTGCAGAAGTAAAGGAGTAAGCAAGGTGCAAATGGCTCTTTATGGGCCTGAAATTTTTGCCTTATATTAATGTCAGACATCCAGAGGTCTTCACCCTGACAAGTGACCCTTTGTACAGCTGAACAGCATAAACCTGTATTTTCAAATGCATTTATCTTAAGAACACACACTAAGAGTGTCTTTCATCATGACAAGGAAAATAAGTTTCTTCTTTTAATATTTTCTAACATGTTGCAAAAAGTAAGTAACAGGAAAAAAAATTAAAAGCTGTCTATTCAGGTAAAAAAAAAATCTGTAATTTTCAGTTGCCAATTCTGACACAGAGTAAAATTATGGAAAAATAGGATTCTTTGTGCTTTCCTGAGCTATTGCTAGAGTAAATTAAATGAACAGTGGAAGTGTCAATTCAACAAGCAAACCAGAATGAAAGTAATGAACTTGCTGTCACCCATACCTGAATCTTTCTTCTACATTAATTTAGAGGCACTATAAATTTTCTATAAATTTGTGTCAGACTTGTAAGATGTTTACTGATCTTAAAGTAAGTTTGATGACTTTTATTTTAAGAACAATTTGTAGCCTGCTTAACAGCTTCAAAAAAGGAATTATATAAAAGCATACAATTATTATAAAATGACACCTCCAACTATTTTTAAAAAGAAGAAAGAAGGAAAATATAAGTTTTCCTACAGAATTGGAAATTATTTTATTTAAATTATTTTGCACCTGTTGTTTGCCAGCTATCAGACTTTGAGCAACTTTGTTGTCCTCGTTTAGGACTGATATTCTCCAATTTAGTGCTCCCACTGAATCCATGCACTGCTCTCTTGCTCTCAGCCTCCCCCTCCCTCTGCCCTGCAAAGATCATGGATTGAGATAAGAGCAATGTGCTGAAAACAGCAATGAGATAAGGGAACAAATGGTACAACAACAATACTGATAGAGGGTACAAGAAGGAGGTGAAGGATTCTCACTGCAGCACCACCACCCAACTGCTCCCTCGACCACATTACACTGACCCAGAACAAACCCCTTCTTCCTGAAGAGCTCCTTCTCCCAACCCCCAGCAGTGATGGGAGGTGATACAGGATAACCTCTGGGTCCCAGCCATGGCTATTGCAAAAACTGTTCTGGGTGGTAACAGGACACTGGTCCAGTGGAAAATGTCTTACGGTGGAAGATGGGGAACTAGGTGGCCCCTTTCAACACAAAAAATTCTAAAATTCTGTGATTATCACTAAAGATCAATGAATGAATAATTAAAAAAAATTAAATAAATGTGTCTCAGGTTTGAGAATGTAATTTCAATTAACTGCTTCATTTTAAAAGAAAAAAACCCTTCACTAAAGTTCATATTGTCTCATTAGAGTGTTATGTGTATAAACAATTATTTTGCATTCTATATTAGAACAAATCATAACTTGCCCATTTGTTCTTCCACCTAAGCAGCTGGAAAATGGACTGTACATTTTATTCTTCTGTTGAACTGGTAATTGTTGCAGCATGGCAACAGGAAAGGATTTGCTAAAATTAGTTCCTGTATTATTTAATTGATTACATTTTGAGGCGTCAAAAGGGGTTGAATATAAGAACTAGTAATTATCAAAATACAAATGTGACTGTGCAGAAAATATGGGCAATGCAACCTCACTTACACCTTTACAGCAGCTGTGGTGTTAAGTGTTATGCTGTGATCAATGAGGTGAGATAACTAAATATGGCTAACCAGACACAGAACAAGGACATAAGGTATGATTTCATAGAAAGCAATTTTAGTTGGGTGACTGAGAACAGTGTTCACCAGATTGTCAGAATTAGTAGAAACAACAATCCCTGAGTGCAATGGCATATATAGTTTAAGGATTTTGCTGTCTGGAAGTGCTTTCAGTGAGGCACAGCCTAGCCAGCACTATAAGGGCATGTAATTGAAGTGTGTTTATTGATGTGAAGTAACAAATAGAATTTTGAATTAGTTTTCAGTCCCACAAAAAAGTGAACAGAACAAGCAAATCTTTCCACAAGATGTGGAATTTTTTGTCCAAATACAGTTTTCATCTGTTTAGTATTTTCCTCCTCTGCATGTCCATCAGTGGAATGAATAGTTTTTCTCTGTTCTTTGAATCCACATAGGATAGTTGCAATTATATGGTGGGATTTGCCTGTGATCTTTTAAGGAAAATAAACTTGGCCTTTGTTCATATAGCACTAATCACCAAACAAAAACCAAAAAAGACAAAATAGTTCTTATATAATTAATATAATTATATATACTGGAGATAGCGATGAAATCTCATTCTCTAAAAAAGGCATTTAAAACAGTTACTAAACTTCTTTAAACAATTTGCTACCATGCAATGTGCTTTATTCTCAATGAGAGAAAGTATTGCATATTCATACCATATAAATCACAGAAAAAAATCTGAAAGATAGGTACCTAATAGACCTAATAAGGAGACCTAATAACGTAACTAATGACCTACATAAGGAATCCAGAAACAACTAATTAAGCATTTGAATGTGAAAATTAAGTGTTCCTGAACAAATGGGTAGACAAGCCCTTGCTGAGGGAAATGTGCAAAATTTCCCTCAATAAAATAATCATGTTGCATTGTCTTGTCACAGTATATGAATTTTTTTACTTATGCTTACAATAGATACCTGAAAATGAAGCATGTAAATCAACATTATTATATGAAACCCTTATGTAGACCACAGAGAGAGATTATTATGCTTGGGTTAGGATTAATGAGTGTCTGAAGATGCCTGTCCTGTCTCCATTGACTGACAAGACATGCTTAAAGGCACGAGCTTGAATTAGATATCTTATATGCAGAAAAAGACAATTAAGCACTTATGCACCTCATATAAAAGGCCAGAAATCAAGATATAGAATGCGGACCTGTCGTTGGTATAACATTTTTGAAGTGGAGTAAGTGAAGAAAAATTTTTCAAAGAAAAATTTATTATGGATAGCTTAGTTGTTTATTAGACAGCAGTGTGTAGATGTGCTTTAAAAAATGCTTACACTTGACAGTGTTTCTACTATGAACATCTTGAAGAAAATTCAAATATCCAAGCAATATGTTAAGTATTTTGTTTTACTTGAAAGGTTTCCTTACTTATACTACCAGTTCTTTCAAGCTATTCCACTGTTTTGATTCATATAAGGTTTTAAACCACATTATGCTGTTTGATGATTAATTGATCATAAGAAAACACAGACTGTTTTAGAGATGCCTGTATTCATTCATTTGCAGTTTTTTCTCAAACTGTTATGCATATATTACACAGAATCATAGAACCATTGTTGTTTTAGGGGTATGTTGAGGCTGTCTAGTGCAACACCCTACCTCAAAGAGCTAGGGCAGGTTGCCTAGGACCGTGGTCAGTTTGGTTTTGATTATCTAAGGACACATACTCCACAACCTCTCTGGGCATCTTGGCCCAGTGTTTGACCACCTTCACAGTAAGAAAGCTTTTTCTTGAATGCAGATGGAGCTTCTTGTATGTTAATTTGGACCCACTGCCTCTTGCCCCACCACTGGGCATCACTGAGGAGAGTGTCTCCTTCTTTGTCACTGACTCCTATCAGATGTTTATGCATATGGATATGATCCTCCTGAGCATCCTCTTTCCAGGCTGAACAGCCACAGCTCCCTCAGCCTCCCCTCATGGGAGAAGTTTTCCATCCCTTAGTCATTCTCATGAACCATTGCTGGACTTGCTCCATTGTCTGTATTGTACTGCTGAGCCCAGAACAGGATCACAGAAGAAACAAAGGAGCTTAGTGTGCTTCCTACAGGATACATACAGCTGAACAATAACATAAAAATATTAAATACAGATTTAGAAATACTATATGCCAGTCTTCTATGTGAAGGTATGAATATCTAGAGAAAAAAAGTGACTTTTGCACCAAAAAGCTATTTTTACATCTCAAAAGCAGTGTTCTCTACTAAACAGGGTGTCTCTTTCTCTATGTTAGTCTAATTCAAAATAGTTATATAAATAAATGTACTGTTTTTATAATGTCTTTTCATTACTTAAGGAGAAAAAGTGAGTACAAAGTATTTTTGTTGAATAGTGTTTATACATACACCTGCACCAGGGCAGAAATACGCTGCATTGTGACCTTCAGAGTGATTCAGTTTTTGGCATAGTTTATAACCAGCAAGTCTACTGATTGTTTTTGTGCTTTATTCTTCAGGCAGTTAATTTCTGGTATGTCCTTGTGATGAATGATGAACACACTGAGAGGCGCTATCTGCTGTACTTCCTTTTGAGTTGGGGGCTTCCAGCTTTTGTTGTTATCCTGCTTCTAATTATCCTGAGAGGAATCTACCATCACAGCACAGCACAGATTTATGGACTTGTCTACAGTGATCTGTAAGTGTTCCCTTAAAAAAGTATGAACTAGGCATTGTACTGTCTATTTTGTTTTTTACTTAATTTTCTTCTATGCTTCATATATAAGCGTAGAAACTGTCATAATTAAAACCGTATATCTTCATAGAACCAGATGCATTTAAGTGGAGATACATAGATAAATATTTTTGCTCTTTCCTACCTTTTTTTTTTCTTCTGGCTTCTTTTCTGGTGAACTTAATCTGTGATGATAGCTCTTCTAGGATATAAGGATTATATACTTACTGATTTTGTGTCACAATTAGATGCTTCATGTGCAGAAAAGAATAAACATACAACTTTTTAAAACGAATGTACAAATTCTTTTCATGAAAACTTCATATGACATTGCTTTCAGGGTAGACCCACAGCAGGAGAATATTAATCCATCTTTAATAAAAGAGGAAGATACAGTGTCCATCATTCCATTATAAGAGAACAAAATTTAGTGTTGTGGTTTTTGTTACACCAAGGGAATTCCTGTGAAAAGTAGATACTTGAATTTCATACTGATGTTTAAGTATTTGCAAGTGTATATATATATAAACACACATGTGGCCTTATAAATATTATTTGTATACATATCTGTGTGTGAATCTGTACTGTGCATGGTAAGCAGGAATACCTGATTTTGATGTAAATGAGTTACATTGGGTACCACAAGTTCTATGACCATGTTGGCTGAAGTTTAGTCTGACATTCATAGACACCAACTCAATTCAGAAATATAACTGTGGTCCACAACAACAAACCATTCCTGATGTTCATGTTATATCAGGGTGTGCTCCATAGGTGTATACCATGCCATACACATCTATATTTCTTCACAGAACATGTCTTTTTCTTTATGGTAAAATGCTTCTTTCTGCATAGTAAACACAAGAAATACATGTAACATAATCAAGTTCTCCAGCTGCAGCCAAAGTGTGAATTGGTGGTGTCATTATGTAGTGAAACAATTTTCCAGTTGTTTTCTTTCAATGTCCGTGTCCCATTCTTTGAAAAACAAGGAAAAACCTTACAATTCTGATACCATTATTAAGTAGAGGAAAATTACTCAGTCTAACCCATTGCCCAAATTAAATATAAAACTCTTCCAGCATTCTATTACAGTAGGAAAACACCAGAAATCATCCCAAGCTTAGTGAATGTGCAGCTTATTCTATCTCAGTCAATGTGAACACTCTAAGAGATATCTGCAAGAATTTTCATAAATAGCATCAATGCTAATTCCTGAAGAGCACTGTAAGGCTTGTTCTTATTTATACAAGACGACTTTGAAAGACAGAAAGTAGAGAGGGAACAGATTGAACTACAGCACTTGGTTTGTTTTCTCCAAGCTAGAATGCAGTAGTGGAAAAAGTGACAAGGAGATCTCCAAATCCAAACTCATTGCATACTGACTTCAGAATCAGCCTCAGAAACGGTTTGAGAATGGTAGTGTGCTGGTAAAAGTAACAGAAATAGTGAAGCCTGTCATCCTAACTCTCTCCTAAGTGATCACTCCTTCAGGCAAGCCATTTTTGCATTATTGTGGTGTCTGATCAACTGTTTTGTTACTAACCAGTATGCCATCAACACAATTGATAGCCAATAGTATAGCTGTGTTTAGAGAAGTTCATCTTATACTTGCACTGAATAAGTTTGTGTTGTTTTTTTATGCTTCAAATAAAGTATTAGGATAGAGTTTCCCTCCAGATATGACAAATTCTACACAAAAATGCTTGTATTTTATACTGTGACTCCCATGTCGCAGTATAAACCAGTAGTATATTGTTGATTACTTTAATAATTAGCAGTGTTTGTATATGGTATGAACAGTTCTCTCTTTGGCATCATTTTTTTTTTTTTAATACTGGTAAATTTGTCTGTATAAATGCCAAGCAGCATTTTGGTTTTTTAAGGTTAGAGTTCAGCGATAAGTGAAAGATCTAACTGAACAGAAGGGCTCTTTTACTCCTCCCTTTGGTGATTCCCCTATTGCTCAGCTGCAAAGGTTCAAGTCTCTTTGAATAAGACTAGAAAATATGCTGATTGTGGACAATTTTGAGGTAGTACAGGGTTTTTTTTATAACATCTTTTAGAGTTCTGGCCATCTCTTGGGTACAAGAGTGTACCCAAGTCCAGTGAGTGTAGCATAATTAACCTTTAAACTCGTGTTTGTGAACAAAAGCTGGTCCTTGTCATAAAACAAATCTGGCTTCTGATCTCAGAAACAGATGACTTAGGTCAAAGCTTACAAATGGGTGTGGTTCATGAACTTTCAACAGCACTGAATTTTTCAGGGCTAGATGAGAAATTAGAAAGCTACTTTACTGACAAAGGTTTCTATTTTAGCTCTTTTATTTGCATCTTTGTTCTGTAAGTGCTAGAGAGTGACAAGTGACCAGGATGAAACTGGAGAGAGCTAGATTTTATGTATTTATTCATATTTCTCTTTTTTCTTACCTCTCCATTGCACTATACATCTCTTTGTCAATATCTACAGTTTGAATTTGCCTCCTTATGTTTTTCACCATATTAGGTGAACTGTGTCTTTGTACATATACAGGTCTAGCTGTATATGCCAAGAATGCAGCAAATGCTGGACTTTCTAGAGTTTGGGAACCGCAGTAAGCTTTGGAATTTGATTTTAAGTTGAATTTTGTCTTGCAGTAAACTTATCTTTTCATAAGCTTTTCTTTATTTAATAAAAAAAAATTCTTCTGAAAGGTGAGCTTGATCTTTTAACTGCTTGGGTATTTTAAATCTCTTACCTACAGTAGCATGCTTTTATAAGCTCAGGAACTACTCTTGTTGCTGCTTTAAGCTTTGAGTTTGACTAGACTTTCTTGATATTAAGTTCACATCAGAAGGCCAAAGGACTTCATTTATTATAGTATAAGCTAAAACATGAAAAATGAATAAAAATAAAAAAATGAAAAAATTAGAAATTATTACACTTGATAGAACAAAGATTTAAAAGTTTATAAGCAAATATCTCTCTGCCCACTGAATCTTTGCAAATGCTGTATTTCAAGCATGATTTTTGTCATGCTGTATCCTACCTTTTTTTTTTTTTTTTTTTAATTGCAACCAACTCTATAATTTCCTCTAGTTTCCAGCTCCCACGAAAGTAGGAGGGTTTTTGTTCTCTTGGGGATCAGTGTTGGCCCAGTCCCTTTTAATTATCTTCATTGATGATCTTTATGAGAGGATTGAGTCTATTGTTAGCAAATACGTGAATGATACCGAGTTGCATGGGACTGTTGATCTGCTGGAGGGTAGGAAAACTCTGCAGAGGGAACTGGAGAGGCTGGGTTGGTGGGCCAACACCAATGGCATGAGGTTCAACAAGGCCAAGTGCTGGGTCCTGCACTTTGGCTACAATAACCCCATTCAGAGCTACGGGCTGGGAATTGAGTGACTGGACCATGCCCAGCAAAAAAACGTGCCTGGTGGTGCTTGTCAATAGCTGGCTGAACATGAACAAGTTGTGGCCAGGTGGCCCAAAAGGCCAACAGCATCCTGGCCTGGGTGAGAAATGTGTGGACGGTAGGACCAGAGCAGTGACTGTCCTCCTGTACTGGGTGAGGCCACACCTTGAGTGCTAGGTTCAGTTTTGGACCCCTCAATTTAGGAAGGACACTGAGGTGCTTGGGTGTGTCCAGAGAAGGGCAATGGAACTAGGGAAAGGTCTGGAGCACAAGTCCTGTGAAGATAGGCTGAGTCTGGAGAAAATGAGTCTCAGCAGAGGCCTTATCACTCTCTACAACTCCCTGAAAAGAGGTTGTAGCCAGGTGGGAATCAGCCTAGTCTCCCAGACAACCAGTGATAGGATGAGAGGTCATAGTTTCAATCTGCACCAGGGGAGGTTCTTCACAGAAAGAGTGACTAGATGTTGGCATGGGGTGTCCAGGGACATAGTGGAGTCATTTGGAGATGTTAAAGGAAAGGCTGGGTGTGGCACTTAGTGCCGTAGTCTAGTTGATGTGATGTTTCGTCATAGGTTGGGCTCAATGATCACAGAGTTATTTTTCAGCCTAATTAATTCTGTGATTCTCTCTGTGTCTTGGCTGTCTTCTGCTTGCTCTTTTCCCTCTGTTAATCTCTCAAATTTCTAGAATTGTCTCTCTTTTAGCAGGATCCTGTATTTGACCAAGGGAGGAATGATCTCCTTTGTCAGAAGGATCACTGTCACACATTCATTTTCCTCTTTAAAATACCATGTGGCGAACAAAGTACAGAAGAAGATATGTACCGTTACAATACTTTAAATTTGTACAAATACCTATTTACTTGGATTCAAGATTTTCTCATAGCAAAAAAAGGGTTAAGCTAAATGTTCTCCAATATCTTCTTTGCATTGTTGTAATGAAATATCTATGAGAAATAATGGAAAATATTTTCCAGTGACATTCCCTTCTAAAAAACACAAAATACTTCTATGTCCTCTACAGCCCAGCTCCAAGCAGAGTGTTTTTGCAGGAAAATCACTGGATCTGTGATTATGGAGCCACATCTGTGGGATAGGGAAACTAAGCTAAAGAAATTTTTGCTGTTGTTAAGGATTACAGCTCTTCTTGTTGCTCACACTTCAGTTTCTCTGAATCTTACACATAGGGACAGCTCAGGGAACAGATGAGCCTGTCATGGTTTTAAGCTCAACTGGACATGAAACACCATGCTTCATCTCCTCCTCTCTTCCTCCTCCATCCCAGTTGAATGGGGAAGAGAATTCAAGTGAAACTTGTATATTGAGATAAAAAGTGCTTACTATTTGAAAATAAAATAAAATAATAATTGAAAATAATCACAATCTTAATAATTAAAATCGTAACAATGATATTTTTTTTTCTTTAAAGTGATGCAGAGTGAATTTGTCTCTCCAATTTGGCTGGCTGATGCCAAACACCCCTTCCTGAATGCAGATTGACTGCACTTATCATTTTATATACTGGCCATGAAGTTGTGTGGTGTGGAAATACCCCTTCGGTCAGTTCAGGTCACCTGTCCCAGCAATGTTTCCTTCCAGTTTATTCTGCCTACCTTTTCACTGACAGAGCATGAGACAAGGAAGAAAAGGTCCTTGACTTAGGGTATATATGACTAGCAAAAACCCAAAACATTAATGTCTTATCAATACCATTCTTATTCCAATCCAAAACACAGCACTTGTACCATGTACTGAGAAGAAATGAACTGAAACCAGGGCAGAGCCATTGTTAATATTATTGGGATAAGAAATTTCCATAGAAAATGTGCTTTGGTACCAGGTCCTTTGCAATGAGTCATGGGCACTTTGTGCCATGGTTTCTCTCTGACCGAATGTCTGTAAGTCTGGTGCACTGACCCTTAACCCAGTCAGAAAAATATACTGGGTGCTGCTTTGGGTATCACCCAGTTGTATGACTGTCTCAGTGCTGGCACACATCCCAGAAACAGATCCCTGGCTTACTAGCTGTTCCCTAAAATGGAAATCTGTTTTCTTTATACCAAGGACCAGTAACAAGAATATTTTAGCTTGAATGAGCTAGTTTCTGTCCAAACATTTGGATTAAGTCTCATATCTCATTTTCCATATTACTTCAAAAGTGCTGAATTCAGCCGTGAGCAACATTTGAATCACCAGACTTTTACAGGCAGGAATAGGTAAGAAAATAGCTAAGAATTGCCACAAAAACATTCAGGGATTTTAACTGAACTCAAAGGCATACTGAGAGGAAGAGGTTTGAATGACAAATCTATGAGGAATTACCATCCTCTAATGCCTGGTTTTATATTCTGCATAGACTTGGAAGTGTCTCCCTGCATGGCCTTCTCTCTCCAGCTTCTTTTTCCTATTATCCTAGTTTTTCCACCTCCTCTCCTCAGTTCACATCAGCATAGAATGATGCTTGACTCTCTGTATGCAAAGCCAAGTGCTTTATGAACCACTCAGCTGAAGCTGGGGGGCAAAAAGCCTTCAGTTGTCACTGCTAATCAGCACCATTTGCACTCTGTCCTTTTCTGCATAGTAAATTAAACCATCCTGAGCTACGGCTACTGCTACTGCAAGATAAATGTTTCTGATGAACCAGAGCTACTTCAGTTATGTTGACACAGCACCACCCTACAGGCATTCTTATACATATATATACATACACACATATGCATGCACATACATATTCATATATACACACATATTTATATAGGGAAAAACCTACAGAATAAGTTAATAAAGTACAAAGTTTGACCTTTTGGTATCCTGTACTTGTGCTTTATTTTCTAAACTTTTCCCGCGTTTCCAAAGAAACACCGGTAGTCTGATGTGTTACCAACTTTTAAGGATTATTTTAAAATACCTCACTTCTAAATGGGATGGCTTTAACTACCTTTCAGTTATACCTCATTAGCAAGATAAGTTTCCAGTGAGGAGAAATTGTTGGGGACAGTGGCAGGGGGTTGAATGTCTTTCATATATTAGCAAATATTTCTTGCAGCACATCAGAATCAGGCATAATCACTGTACTGTTCTTTTAAAAACTGCAGTAAAGAAAGATAAATTCTGGCTGCTTTGACTGATGGAATTTTGAAACATGAATAGAGAAGAATATTTGTTATGGTATAAAATCCAATCATTATGGGATAGTTAATTTCTGATAAATCATGGTATCATGCTGTCATGGTAAAGAGTTAAAAAGATAGGTTGTTATGGGTGAAAGTTGCACCCACTAATGCCTGTGAGGCCTGATCCTTCAAACAGGTTCAGATGAAGGGATTTTTTGTGCCCAACAAAAACTCCAGGAACTTTTCTGTAGCCCCTGTAATATTATGACAGGAGTGTCAAAGAACATCTACAGAATGAAGGCTTGCATTCTTGTCATTGATAGCTTTTAGAAGCTTCATATTTTCTTTGAAGTTGTACAAGTAACTAGTAATTTAATCTCTCCTACTTTGTCATCTTTAATCATTAAAATGCAGACTACTGCTGCTAAACCAAATCATTCTTAGTTTATCTGTTTTCCACCAAATTAGAAAAACCTTCATCTGATATGCCAGAATAAATTGAGAAATGCTAAGACAAACAAAAGTGGGATTAGTACTGACCACTAGTTCTGACTACTCCATTAATACTGACAAAGGGAGTCCATATATATACCTTCTTGTATCTGATTTTTCTTTCTAAAAAAGAGGCAAAAAAATAGTAGGATTTTTGTTTGGTTGGGTGTTTTTTTTTTTTGTTTTTTTTTTTTTTTTAGGTTTTTTTAATTAGTTAGGGGTTTTTTTGTTTGTTTTGTTTTGTTTTTTTTTTTTTTTTTTTGTCTTTTTAATTTCACCACAGGGCTGTTCTACAACCATTCAATTTTGTTCTCAGATTTTAGTTCCATGAAGTACATTTTAGTGTATTTAGTTCAATGAGTTGTACTTGGGACGGCAAACTCTTGTCTGCCCTATATAAAGGCCACAGTAAATAAAGGTGTATCTCACTGACCTGTACTAAGATGCATATGATTAAGAGGAATGCAGCTTTAGCAGACTGATTTGTGTTATTAGTATTACATTTAATTGTCAGTATGAAAAAAAAATATTTTGCAGATGTTATTTTTCTTGCCAAAGGGCAGGACTGTGAACATGAGCTTCATTTATGTTTGACAGTTTGCACATGAAGTGTCTTCTTTTTCAGCTAGATTTGAAGTAAATCCTTGGTTTAGAGAATGCATAGGAAAAGTAAGATTAGAGTGTCTGCCTTAAAAAATAGTATTAGGGAAACATTTTCTGGCATTGGAGAAACTAGAACAAGTCTTAAATAGTAAAAAACCAAAAACATAGCCACAACAATATATTGTAGTTTCAAAGCCATTGATAATAACTCATACACATGAGGAGCAAGCCTTAGATTTAAACAGGAGCAAGATAATTAACTGAAATCAGACACATAACTCCTTATATAATTTTAAAATTGCAGTGTTATCAAGAACCTTGCTCTAAGAGATTTCAAGCAGGTTTCTGTCAGTTTAGTTTCCTAGTCAAATGCTGAAGGCTGCAAATCTGGGACTTCTGGAGTGAGCTGCCTGGGAACTCCACAGATTCCAGTGCCTTAGAAGTCTCAACAGTATTAATGCAGTGCTTATGCTCAGTCCTTGCTGCTTCGTCTTTGGTAACTGTGTTTCTTTAGTATTAACTTTCACAGTAGGAAAAAAAAAAGAAAAAGACAAAGACAAAAAACAAAGAAAAAAAAAGTTAAATACCTAGGTATTAAATGGTTCAGAGAAATTTCCAGAGGATCATATAATGAGAAGACTGAAACACAATAAGCTGTGTTCTAAAACAACAGCAGATGACCTTTTGGGTTCTCATTATAGAAAAGCATTGTTTAGACATTTTCGTTTTCCCCTTTTTCCAACTGTTTAGCTTTACAATAACAGCAGCAGGAGAGAGCAACAAGGAAATTGTTTTTTTGCTTTATTATGCAATAGGTCTGGTTTATTGACAAGTCCGTTGTTGCACACACTGACTCAGACACAATCTTCTGAAGATTCTGTTCTTTGCTGTTCCAAAACAAAATCTTGGCATTTCTTCATCCTTTGTTCATGGAGGACTGGATTTTCCCCAATGTTTTCTATCGTTGGTATTTATTCTGTGGGTACCTCCATTAGTGAGTATGGTCCTACTCATAATAAATTCTGACATGTCAGTAAAGACGATAGGATCAAATTTCTAGCAGTAATTCCTATAGATGCAGATTTGACTTTCAAAAAACTGCTGGGACAGTCTGTCCAAATGTAAACAAGAATGGGCAAGCCTTGACCTAATTTCTGGCAATTCTAATTCTGCTGTTTCTGAGCTTAAATTTCTTAACAAAAACAGTCTAACTGTATTTTCATTACCTTTTTTCCCCTCCTTCTCCTCTTTCCCTCATTCTTTTTCCTCTTTCTTTTGCTGCATAGACTAAAGAAATGAAAAGGAAACTAAATAATGCCAAAGGGTTGATGCCACATTTTCACTCTATAAAATCTGGGAGAACCATTTTTAAACATTTTGCATTTCACTTGAAACTTCCGTGCTAAATATAAGGAAAATAATTATTTTCTGAGTGTGGAATTATATATGAAATAAAACATATGGACCTATCTCTGAGTTAATCTACATGAAACATAAACTAATTTAAATTAATGAAATACAAATGCAGCTTTCACTTTTCTTCATATCAAACAACCTCCACAATTTTATGGGCAGTAAGAGATTTCTTGGGTTGTTCATTTTCTCATCCTGGTGAGGTGACTGGGGCTGAGTGCAACACTGAATCAAAACAATCAGTCTAACTGTATTCACATTGAAGCAGTAGTATTTGATTTCAGGCATTTCAAAATGTATTTGTACAAGGGTGTGACTTGTTTCACAGCTGCTCGGGATTCTTTGGGGCAGCTATTATGAGTCATCTGAGATTTGCTTAACTTGATCCATGAGCAGATGGTGTTCAGTGTTCCAGAGAAATTCCCCATTTTCTTTTGAGGAAAAGTGACTAAACAAAAGCAAGAGTAACATCATGCTGGAATTTTTTAGATGCAGCTGCAGGGAAAGCACTCACCTTTTCATTTTCTATTTCTAAATAATTCCTGAGGTGTATACAATCTTTCTCAATGAATTGTTTAGCTGAAATTATAGGGTGATTTTTTTCTCCCTCTGTTTTGAGTTCTTACACACTCTCTCTCTTAGGTAAATAGAGCAAATTGAAGCAGAAATTTTCAACATTTTCACACCAAAATTTGTACAGTTCTTAGTATGGAGGAAGACGGATAGCATGGGATGGATAACTTGCACATCATAGAGAGATTTCTTCACACAGATTTGTTGTGAAGCTACACAGAAGTGAACTTGTAGCTCCAGCTAGACAGGTGTTCTGGGGCAGAGGCTGTGTTTGCACCAGAGGTGTTTCACATCTCTGCACACACAGCTGCAAGAAGCAGCTTAGCTCCAAGTCTGTTCCCGCAGCACAACAATGTGGCTAACAAAGCACAGCTTTGGAAAACCCCCTTAAAAAAGAGGGGGTGGGTCCAGGAGCACTCAAACTGTGACAAGTGGGGTGCAACCTCTGCACTCTGCAGGCTCACAAATTTAGATATTTGAAACTGGTTATGAGCAAGCAAACTGGTACTTCCTCCAGAGCAGAAACACCACAAGTTTCTGCTCTGTGCTGTGCCCTGAACACATTGTACTGAGAGATATGTCTGTTTGCAAAGCAGGGGCAAAAAAGGCACTATGAAAACCCTAAACATATACAACTCTACACATTGAAAAAACCTCTGGTAACATCCAGAGATGGAGGTTCTGTGGCTGCATTGTTTGATGGTAAGAATTGAGACAAGATTTTAAAAAACCCTTGCTAATATCAGGAAGGGGTGGCTGTAGTTCACTTATCATCAAGAACATTTATTTGTATTAATGTTCTTTGCTTATCAGTAACAGCACCAACATGACCTTATGGTAGAAGTTCAGTGAACACTCTTGTTAAGGTTAAAAAAAAACCCAAACTCCAAGAAATCTTTTAAAATGCTTGGTACATTTTGTTCAATTTCTAATTTCTTTTTCCTGTCTTTTTCATAGCTTTCCTAAATGTCTTGTCTGGCTGGTAGAAAACCTACTTATTTTTAGCAAATTCACTGTATAAATTGCAAAAAAAAAAAATTTTTCAGGACTAAAAGCAACAGGAACTGACATTTAAATAGTTTCAGATGCATATAATACAGAGACAAGTATAATATTTGCAACTTTTCTCTTTTAAATTTCAGAGTTGCTTTACACACATTGAATGATCCCAGATCATTCCTGGTAATGACTGGAACCCACTAATATTAAAAAACTTTTCTTCTTCATAAAATGTAGCTGCACCACAGTACCAAGTTTTTTGTTTTTTTTTTTTTAAATAAACTTCTGCAATCATCATGCACCTCCTAATTCCAGTGCAGTCAAATTTTAGAATCCAATTCCTTGTGTTTTAGACCCAGTTCTCACAGCTGCCTACAATTTTATGGAAAGAGATCAGAAAACTGTTTCTCAGAAGAGCTCGTACATATACAAATAGCACTTAAAAATATTAAATTGTCTCATTAGAAATTTCCAATGTGTAACAAATACATTTCTAAGATTTTTTCCTAATTAATCTGGGATATGAACTGGTTTATAATACTGTACTGCAACTCCAATTAGGAAAATTAGACTGCAGTTTAAAATTTGATACAGTCCATATAATTTGACAAACATGGAATAAGCATGCTGTTTGTTTGCAAATAATTAAAACTAAGGAAGTGTCAGGGATTTTCCAAGAAATGTAAGAGAGACTGTGGCAACCATATCCTACTGAGGCAATGTCAGTGTGTCGTGCCTCTTTGGAAGCTGCCACATCATGTTTGATTCAGTCATAAACCAATGCTGCTTTCAGCTCCCTATCAGACCATTTCTTGGAGTTACCTCATGCAAATATAAATCATCAAATATAACTCCTGTTATTATTAGCTACTGTCTTGTTGCTGAGTATACAAAAACAAAAATTGTTTCCTGAGAAGAACCTCTTGCTGAAAGAAACCCTTGCATATTGGAATGTAATCAAAATATAAGCCCAGAACACATTTCAGTCAGCCTCCATTGCTTGAACAACTTCTCTAGCTTGCCAAGTGTAGTTTAAAGTATTGTGATGTAGCTGTAGTTTTTGCTGACCAATACAAATCATTCTTCTGTGCTTAGTCATGTAGAAAAGTCATCCCAGTCGGAGGTTCTAGCTAAGTGCACTCATACTGAACCACTGAGTCATGAAAGGGTTTATGGTGTCTTCCTGAGTCGCAATACCACTGTGCTTACCTTACAGCGTTCAATTTACTCAAGATGTCACTTCTTCTTCTAAAACTTGCCAAGGTAATTCATAATATAATAACATAGGTTGTTATGAATAATGAGACGTGAGAAATGCAGAATGGATCTGACCATGCATCAGTTACATGGCCTTTTAGTCATATTTTGATCAAGGTATCCATAGCCTTCCTTTTTATGCATGTTATTATCTAAATGCAGTATATTATATTATTATGACCTTTTCTATAGTAGCTGGAGTTTTCTGGCTGGGGGTGAGCAAAGTCTTAGGAGGGGACATGGCCAGGACAGCTGACACAAGCTGACCCAAAGGATATTCCATGATATATCCCATCTGCTCAGATGTAAAACCTAAGAGAAAGGAGGAGGAAGGGGACACATTTATTATGTTAGTCTTATGGAGCAAATGCTGCACATACTCAAGTCCTGCTTCCTGGGAAGTGACTGGACATCACCTGCTGGTGGAAGTAGACCACAAGTCTTTTCTTTTCCTTTTTTCTTCTATATGCAACTTTACCCTTTGCTTTATTAAACTGTATTTATCTGACCCATGAGGATTTTTTCATCTTATTTGCTGTCCCACCCTTCCTCCCTGTCTTGCTGAGGAGAGGAGTGATAGAACAGCTCAGAGAGCACCTGACATCCTGCCAAAGGGAATCCACCAGAAAGCTCTAAGGCCTGGAGTAGGGTTTGAGTAGTGTTGACAGGCTGTAGAGGATAGGAGGAGTCAAATCTTACCTAGAATCATCCATAATGACCTCTTAGAGCCTCTGCCTTGGCATTGTTTTAGAAGTATGGAATTGGAGTGATGCAAAACCGATTTAGAAATTTTGGGTAGGGAGAGGATCCATGTTTGATGATAGATCGTTAGATCTATTCTAGTGGGTGTCAGATGCTTGTTTTTCCTTTTCACTTCCCTGAGTAGACACATTGTGCCAACATTGGACCAGCATTTGGTTATAAAATGTTGTTTTAATCTATACTTTTATGCAAATGCATCCATAGAAACAGAGAGACTTGACTAAATACTTTCCTGGTAGCTGTAATTCCTTTATTGCACTTTTTGACCATACATTAACATTCTCAAAAGCCTTGTAAAAATTATTTTATGTCACTAAGTTTCCTTTCTGTGATGAAATTGGAAATTTTAACCTCTTTAGGCTGTGCTTAATGTATGATAAGTATAAATAACAGAATGATTACTTAATGCTACCATTTACATGATGTTATTACTTAGAGCACATCTGAAAAAAAAGGTTGCTTTCTGAAGGCTTGGGTGGGAGGGGGAAAGTAATGCTTTGGATGCCTTTGTGGCTATTCTTTTGGAATACAATTTGCCCTTTTCAAAAGAAACTACAAAAAGAAAATCTTTGCTGATGGGTTGTTTTAGAATTCTTGTGTCTTATGCCAGTCTTTAGAGAGAGATTGTCTAATCAGCATCAGGATGCAAGACATATTAGCAGTGAAAATAAAGTTTTTGGTAAATGCTACTTTGGGTACTTGTTAAAGTAAATAATGCATTGTTAGACTGGAGCTGTTCATGGGGTTTTAATCCTTGGACATTGGAAGGATTACTCTTCTATTATGTAGTTTCGATTGTGCAATGTTTTAGTTGATAATAGCTGTAAATAGCAAAAAGGATGTTAAAAAAAACTAGAACTAGAACTAGACAAGTTCTCTGTATATGTGCAGGTGCATATCTTGTCCATCCTATGCCTGCGCATAGCTTACAGTTATTAGTAATGAAGAAAAGGAAAGGGAAGGGCAAAGGGGGGAAGGAAGGGGAGAAAGGAAAGGAGAAAAGAAAAGGAGTAAAAGTGAGAAAACATCTACAGTGGAAAAGAAGAAAGCTCAGCTGATCTTCATTCTAGGCTTAACTATCTATTGCCTAGAAAATGTTTAACAAGTCTACCAGAAAATAAAGCTTAGAACTGAACTTCAGAGGTTTCATTGGAAAAAATGCTTCAAGTAAAGAAAAAAGAGCTGTCTAGCATCTTTCATTGTGAAGCATGTGCTTTAAGTATTTTTTTTCCCCCAAACATTAGTTCTTGGGCTTTAAAGTACATTTCAGATTTTTGTTTGGTTGTTCTTCTAAGGTGCCCAATCCTGATCATTTTCAGTCTGCTAAATACAGCTAATCCCTCTGATAGCCATCTGCCAATACTGATATAGTTTAAGCTCTTCAGCTTGTGTTTTCCAGCAAGCAAAATATATTACAACATGTAGTATTCTAATTTTGCTTTTTGTCTACTTGTAGATTGCCAGTTCCTTGCCTACTTGTAGTTTTCCAGTAATTGTCCCTTCCCATTAGTAAAAACCCCACAAACCAAACAAAACATATCAGAAATATTTTTTCCCATGTGTTCAGAGCAGAACAAATGTGTAAGACCCCTGGTGGCTTTCATAGCTCTAGTGTGATTTTTTTTCATTCAATTTTTGTTCTTGAAATTTGCCAAAACCAGACTCTTCTGGTTTTGACTGGTGCAATGTAATTTTCTTCATAGTAGCTAGTACACCACACTGTGTGTTTTGTATTTAGGATGAAAATAATGTTGTTAACACCCTGATGATTTGGCTGTTACTGCATAGTCCTCACCCTAAGTCCTAGACTTTGCAGGATTTCATTCAATGCCAGTGAGGAGCTGCACAAAAAGCTGTGAGAAAGCATGGCTAGGACAGGTAGCACGAACTGGCCAAAGGGATATTTCACGCTATAGAACATCATATCCAGTATATAAAAAGGGAGAGTCATCTGGTAAGGAACAGATAGTTGTTCAGGAATGGGCTGGGCATGAGTCAGTGATGATGTGCGCTTGTATAGTGTATCCCTTGTTTCTTCCAGGTTCGGTTACTGTCTCTCATTCTTATTATTATTGTTAATATTTCTATTATTATCTTTATTATTATCATCATCATTTTCAGTATTACTATACTATTTTATTTCCATTATTAAATAGTTATTAACCCAACCCGCAAGCTTTACATTTCATTTCCAGTTCTCTCCACTGAGAGGGCAGATGGGGGGAGTGAGCAACTGGTCCTTACCTGCTAACTAGGATTAAACCACAACACAGCTCAGCATGCCACTGTGACACTGATTAGGCACTGTAAGACTGAGTAGAACAGAACATTTACCTTACATGTGTTGCAGAGTAGACAATTTTTAATAGATCCAAGTATGACCTTTACTTCCTTGGAAGAGTGTAAAATTACAACTCCTGTCATTGTTAATGTGGTCTGTAGTAATTTCCAGATTCTATTTTGCAGAAATAAAACTAGCAAGTGAGTGCACTAGGTGTGCAGTGTGTTTTACATTACTTTCTTTGTATTGCCTCCTTCTTTGTAATTTAAATAGTGTAAAAGGTCTCAAGTCCATTTATAAACCAAACCTGTAAACTTGGAAATAATTAAATCAATTTTGCCTGATGTAGTCTGTTGTCCAAAAAAATCTTGATCATGAGCTGAATGCTTTATCATGTCTTGTATTTTTTTGGTTTCTGACTTTAGTGAAATATTAATATATATCTTGTAATCTCAAATTCTGCTCTATATTCCAAGACATATTGAAAAAGACTGTCAACGGTTCTCAGGGTTTCAAAATTCTTAGATGAAATGTTTTAAGGAATAATTACTTTAAAGTGACCTTCAAATATTTTTCAACATCTGCCTTGATGAAACATGTAGTTTTTATTTGTGTAGTAAAGCTCATAAAAAACTCCAAATAAATGCTACATCACCTTCTGTCCTCCAAGGTAGCCATAAAGCATATCAAATTGGGCCACACTCTTTAATTCAGTTTCACTGAGTTTGAAAAAGTGTGAAATCTTTTTCCAGGGTGTTGTGGGAGCTGTTGTTAATGTGTGTAGAAGACTGTGTAAAGTTGACTGATGACTACAAGTCTAAACCCATGTGCCTTCAGCAATATGAATTTTTTTTATAATGTAGAAAACTCTAGAATCTTACCTGCTGTAGAAACAGTCCACATGTTTCTTTCCCTGTCAGGGGAGTGGAAAAATAAAAGAGAGAATTAGAATAGTTATGAGGAAGAAATTATTTCCTATAAGGATGTTAAGGGACTGAAACACATTCTGGAACACATTGCCCAGAGAAGCTGTGGATAATCCATCCTGAAAATGTTCAAGACCAGGTTGGATACAAATTGGAGCAACCAGATCTAATGGAAGGTGTCCCTGCCCATTGCAGCACAGTTGGAACAAGATGAACTTTAAGATCCCTTCCAATGCAAACCCTTCTAGGATTCTGTGAATCTATTGTTATATTGTTGGTTAATGTATTTATGGAAAAGGATAACTGTTACAACATAAAAGAAAGAAGAGTGGAACTCCATAATCTGATCAGGTTGATTCATCAGGTTGAATAGGCTTTGACACTGCAAGAGCCAATATGTTTTATCTCCTTGGAAGGTTTGTCCACCACTGACTTGGTCTTAAACAGTTGTTAAACCCATTGTTTTCCTGAGTGCCATTTTAAAGTAAATGAATAATATTCTCCTTTTCCTGTAAAATGCTTTGCTGTAAAGCTCAGTGTCTCAGAACACCAGATGTTTGATAGATAAGGACACGTGTAATTTTTTTGTCAAATTTAGCCTTTTATAGTTTCAAGGCACAGTTGAAAGAGATTGTCCTTGGAATTCAAGGCAATGCAATAATGGAATGAAACTGTTTTTACATTGAGCAATTTTAAAATTTTATAATTTTAAATATTTGTTGCTCGGAAGGGAACAAAGAATGTCAGTCCTTCCATTTTTTAACAATTGTTATTTCCTTAGCAATGTTGCTTGTTACTTATTTTTGTTTTCCTTTTTTAATATTGATTATATAATTGTGCTAACAGTAGTTCCAGTATACATGTTGTCAGTTGTTTCTTGTGTTTCCTTTAAAAGTACTAGGGGAAAAAAGAGAAAGAATGTCCTTCCATATCACATGTAGCTGAAATACCTCTCCAGATTTTAGGAAGTGTGATGTTTTAAGTGATCAGAGAAGACTTTACAAAAAGAATTGAAATGTCAGATAACATGTTTTACCCCCTTGAGAAGAATCTGCTTTAATAGATTTGAGGGGGGAAGAAAGGAAAATCAAGGTAAAACAGTGATTCTGGCTGGCCAATAAGTGAGGTAATTTTTATTAATTTAGAGATTTAAATGTATATGATTTTCTAAAGTTACATATTTTCCAAGGGGAAAGATGTCTCTTAATTTCCCCTAATATTTCTGAGTTTGTTGTATTTGAAGTAGCAATTTAAATTAAATTAACATCTGCAGTAGTCATCAATGAGAAAACTATTTTATATACTAAAGCTATTTCTCATCATTCTAGGCCTGACAAAAACAACATATAAATTAAATGTCTTAATTATTTGTATTGAAGAAAAAATAGCTGATTAGTTTCAATATTATATTTTTTCCAGTTGTAAAATGATTAACAAATCATTACATACTAGTATGGAATTATACCTTGGAGGAGAAGCATATTACAGACAATTCTTTCTAAATTTATGTTTAACCTTTTTCATGGAAGAGACCTTTCACAGATACAGACATACAGAGCTGTTGAAAATATGCTTTCTGTTCTGTTCTGTTATGTTAGAAACATTTGAGATGTAAATAAAGTACTGTTTAAAGTGACACCATGCATGAAATAGGAGACTGGGAGGATATGAGGTGAACTCTTGAAGATGATGAAATTGAATGAGTTTAGGTAGGAATAGTGCAAGAGAAAGTACCAATGGGAATATCTTACTGTCAAAATATTGCGATCTGATTATTAGAGATGCTTCTGGCCAAATTAAGGTGTAAATGAGACCATGTGCTGAAGTCAGTACTACAGAATAAATATAACAGTAAATGTGAGGTAGATAGAAAAAAATATGGGGAGGGATGGGGATAGGGAGGAAAGAAACAATGAGAGATTAAGCAGAAGTTGAAAAGATATCATATTCACCACATGGATTCCTGCAGCATCCCACTGGTCCTTCTACATCCTGGTCTTCAGTGGTAGGGGTCTCCTTGTTGCTCACCTGGAGATACTGCTTTTATACAGTCCAAGTTCAGGGTATGACAACTTTGGCTGACATGTACATCCTTTCTCACAGTTTTCACTGTGTGTATTTTTTGTCCAGAGGAGTCTTATGTCTCCACAGTCTGTACATCGGAATTTTGTCCAGTATACTAATTCCAGATCTTCACCTTCATTAGGCCTCAAGTTAATGTCTTCCTGTTTTGCCATCTGTGCTTATCTCCAATTCCATTGTCATGGCTTATCTTATGGGGACAGTGTCCTGAGCTAGGTGCATTCTTTAAGCCCTCACAGCACCCCATGCCTCAAATACTGTCTTCCAGGGACTTTTCCTCCATTTATTGGTTGCATACATAGAAAAGACAAAGAAGAAAAGACAGAAGCAACAGAAGTAATGATGCCAGTAAGCATAAAATGTACAACAGCTATTCCAATAATTAAATATACAAATCCAATTGCAATCATCAACCCAATTCTCAGTAGACACAACTCCCAGTTTCTGAGTCTCAACTATTGGAATATGGATTTTAGCTAGGTATTTGGGCTAATTTCCTGAAGGGAAATTCGGGGTTAGAGTGATTGAAAGAGTGCTGATGTCTGATTAGCCATTTTGGTGGCTCAGGCTTTTTCAATTGATGATATTGCAAATGGTAATAGTGCATTCAGTTTCAGTAAGATGCAAGATGCAAGGAACAAGATACCCCTTGTTCCTTTAGTAGTAATATATCTAATGCCAATAACTTTGTAAAGCCATTTTAACCTGTAAAGCAGGTTAAGATCTCTAACTCATATCTGGTCCATTACTGAAGGCATGTACCAGCCATGTAACATTTCCTAGAACCTGCTGGTTCTGTGTAAAAACTACCTTAAACCTAAAACCTATCTTTTGTCCCACCATATCTGGGGCACATGTATTACTGATGCATTCTTAGCTTTGTTCAGGAGAATTAAGTTCCTGTCATGTCCTTCCTGCTGATGAATAGTGAAAGACACAATTTGGGCAAATGGATGGAATTACTATCCAGCATCTTGGACCAGCATGTGGAGTTAGGCTGAGTCACTTTTCATCAGAATATCCCCAGACTAATCCAAGTGATGTACTATATAGTGGCTTGTCTTGCAAGTTCAGGTGTCTATCAAGTACATTTGGGGCTTGAAATTTGCCATAGAATTACACAGCAAGTGTTGATTTTTAAATTCCATACAGGGGTATCCCAAACAAATACACGTCATGTATTATGACATGTATTTTCTCAGTCAGCCAAGACTCAAGGGGATGACCAGGTCTCGCAGCACAATTGATGATTACCTTTGCACACTGAAGCAAGTGTGAATGGGTTTGTTGAGGATGTGTCTTCCCACTCTTTAAAGGCTTCAAAATAGGGTTTTTTCTCAACCACATCAACATATTGTTGGAGAAATTTTGTAGATATTGACAGAATTACAGAATATTCTGATTTGGAAGTGACCCACATTCCTGTCCCACTGGGTAGTTCTACACACCATAAGAAATTAAGTTTTAGCACACAAAGTTCTCATACAAAATACAAAAATGTTCTCATATAAAAAAAGGTTCTTATATAAAAAGTTTCTCAGACAAACACATCTTCAAATTGAGGCTATCCTTATTTCTCCAGAGGACAGATTAAAGCTCTATTGTGATTTAATTTTGACACAAAACAAAAGCTGTGGCTACTGTTGATGGGGTCATAAGTGACATTAATTCCCTTTCAATTTTAATTGTTTTTTTCTCTATTATTATTATTATTATTATTATTATTATTATTATTATTATTATTATTTATTTTCAGTGGGCAAGTTGCTCTCATTACATTCTTTTGCAATTACTGCTATGGGAAATTGCACCCACGAGTTAGAAGTATGTGTGGTTCACAGGGTACTGTAGTTACTGTATTGATTGGAATAGATAAAAGAAGTGAGGTGAGGTTAAAATATTCTCTTAGGACACATGCTAGAAAACCTAACAGTAGGTCTGGCATATTAATGTAAGAATACAAGTATTTTCAAAAACAGTTACAGGTCTTGACAGGTGGTAAAAGGCTTTTCTAAATTTTATCCATGACACATTTTTAGTACATGTCTGTCCATCATTCTGATTTAGGAAGGGGGACTCAATTATTTCCCATGTAATATTTTCTTTTATTTTCTTAAGATCGTTTAGATTACTTATTAATACTTCTGATGTTTCTGAAAAATTTTGCCAAGTCATGATAAATAAAAGCCTTCTGGGGCAGAACTCAAAAGGTTAATACATATTTCCATGATTCCAATATGCATAAATTCTTGAACCAACTCCCATGCTAAATTTGGTTGAATTTTCTAATTCTTATCTGGTTGAAATAAAATAATACATCCATAAGATAAAAGTAAAAGCTTTTCCCACACCATTAAGTGTGGGAAATACATTAAGTGTTTTTTCTTATGTAATCATACTAATATTTGGTCTCCCAACAAGTTCCTGACAATTAAAACACAAACAAATCACAAAATTTATAAACTGAAAATACAAGCAATTATGGGTGCAATTATGGGGAGTTAAATGTTCTATCAGTTTCTGTTGTCATATTCCTATAAAAAGTTACTTATCTCAAGTTCGTATTGATGGCTTTTCTTATAGGGACAGTGTTTTGAGACATGCAATTGCATTCTTTAAGTCCTCACACAAAGTTAACAGAGAAATTTATAGCAATCAAAACAAAATCAGTGGTCAAAACAAAGTAGTCAGCGCAGAAACAAAGTTGAGCACTGCAGTCGGATAACAATAGTCAAGATGGGCAAGACTTGTGGCAGCTTGGGACAGAAACTAAATAGCTGTCTTTCCAATGCTAGAAGAGACCTAAGCTGGGATCAAAAATTCTCAAAAGGGTGAGGGAAAAAAATTAATTTTGATAAAAGGAAGTGCTACTAGGAAGTCACGATATCTCCGTAATACAGTGAGGACCTCTGAAAAAGTTAAAAGTGCTGGTTTTCTGTTGGCTTTTTTTTTTTTTTGTTTGTTTATTTGGTTGGTTGGTTTGGGTTTTTTGTCTCTCTTGCAGAAGGCAGTATTTCAGTGGATAACTTTTTTTGGTTGGTTGGTTGTTTAGTTGTTTTTTTGCTATCACTCAAATTCAAAACAGACAAAACAAAATACTTACAGAAATCTAGGGCCTTAAAAAAGAAAAGAATAAAGGAACTTGCTGGAAAGCTATACTGCAGGAAATAATGTTTGTCTTCAGACAAATATGGTTTATAATTATGTTGTTTTTTCAAGTTTCTACATCAGTCTTTCTAGGTCTTTTAAAGTAGAGTAGTTGTGTTCTGAAACATCAACTTAGCTGATATTTTGGGGTATTTTTTTAATGTTTCTGTCCAGTGCTAGGAATAGGCAATACACTAGTTCCATGCAACAAATGTGTCACGGTAATGCAATAATAGCTGTGTCCCCAGTATTAAGTATAATAAATAATTGCAGTTGGTCCCTATAATATGATCCCATATGATTTCCATAATAAAATATATCCGTCAACATATATCATCACATGCCTATATATGAATAAGTCTTATAGGATGATGTGGTTGTCATTGACTTGCACACCATTGCTTCAAGAAAAAACAAATCAAAGTAAGCTTTGAAGATTAATATGGCTTTGTGTATTTCTTTACATAACTTTCCAGTATATTTTTTGAACAAGTACCTAAGGTTATTAGTAAATGTGATGCATCTTTGTAGGTTTTCATTTTTATACAGCTTTTTTTAACTGAATATAAAGGAGTCTTCACAATAAAGTTTCAAGAAACTCTGGTAAATTTTTTTGAGTGTATATAATCTTTGAAATATAAAATTCATCAAGTTGAAGAAAATACAGATTTGAGAACATAAATATGATTTTATAGAGGATTATTCTTGTGCTAAGATTCTTTCCTTCAGTGTAATCATTAAAAGCAGCATAGGTTGTGGTAATATGGTTTCATTTCTTAGAGCTAATTGTGCCAACTCAAGAATGCATTTGGGGAACAAAAATAACTTTCATACCTAAGAAATAGTCAAAATTAGAAGGATTAAATGGATGGGATGTTGTGTCCCATATCAACCATGTTGAGAGCAGGTCAACCTGCCCTCTGCTCAGCACTCATGAAGTCACACCTGGAGTACTGGGTTCAGTTCTGGTCTTCTCAGTACAAAAGAGATACGGACACAAAGTCCAGTGAAGGCCACCAAGATGAGTAAAGGGCTGAAGTATCTTTTCTGTGAGGAAAAGAACAAACATTTTGAATTGCAATGCAGAGTTCCTACTTTCCCTGATGCTTACTTGTTCAGTTACGTTATCAACTAATATCTAAGCTTGGTGTCTGACAAGCCTCTACATTCTGCAGAGAGCTGTGAAAGGTATCTAGATTGTGCTGGTAATTATTTTTGGGATTCACTGAGTATGCATGACTGTTGTTCTGAAAGATACAACGCAGGATGCAATCTTGACTTTCTGGCAGTATATGAAAGTACACCTAAGCAAATCCAGAAGATTTATCCAACCAGGTATGTCAGTGAAACATGTACCTAGGCCTTTCTGAGACATGTATCACCATCAATGCTAAGCTTACTTAGACAAGCCTATCTGAGAAACAGAAGGGCTGTAAGTTACACCCTCTTAATAGGGATAGCACCAATCACATAATCTCTAGACATACTGACTCCCATGCCATTCCTTGGGTTGCTCTGTTGTGTGTCATATGTAGAGTGGGTCAGTGGCTGCAAAGCACATGCTGGTCTCCAGGGAGAGTACGGAAAATCCTGATCTCTCATAACCCTGAGAGCTCTCTTTAACTATCATGTCCATTTTCTTCAAGTCATCATCATATATGCATAATTTGACTCTTTCAGGGATAATTCATGTTCTTGACACATCTTTAAAAATAATTATAACTTAAATAAATGAAAAGGGCAAGGAGACACCAAACAACTGGGGGGAAGAAAAAGGGGGCAAGAGTGAGAATTTGGTTTTCTTTGAGCAAATGACTTGAAAGGAATAGTTATGTTGTCTTTAGGACTTGTTCATTTATTTTAAAAAACATATTTTTCAAAATTTAATTTGTGCTTTCAGGAGCTAAGTATAGAAAATTGCATAATGTCCTTTTAGAAATTGGTGACTAAGAATGATCACTGAAAATGAATACAGCAGCATGTAGTTTGTTAAAATATAATATTTTTCATTGCAAGTTTAAATTCTTCCAAAATTGGTTAAGCTAAATATAACATGCATACTGGAAGAGCAAAAGCTATATTTCTTAAGATATAATGATGAGATAAAAACCAACAGAACACAAAGGAACCTATCAAGGTTACTCTGGGAACATAGTTAAGGAATTTGTGGTTTGTAAAGCACATCCTTTTTCAAAAATATTTGTTTCTGTATTCTATTTATGGCCCTTCAAGCTGTTGCTTGTGCTTATCAACATTTTTTTCCCATTTTTTTCCATCAGGTGTTTCATTCCAAATGCCTATGCTGCTCTCTTCACCGCTGCTCTGGTGCCATTAATGTGCCTGGTGGTGGTTTTTGTGGTGTTCATCCACGCCTACCAGGTGACTCCTCAATGGAAGGCATATGACGATATTTTCAGAGGAAGAACAAATGCATCAGGTATGATTTGTCAGATACAACTATGCAAACAAGCTGTACCTTTGAATGGTACGGACTGTTCTCACTAGTTCAGAGAACCCCACCTGAAACCATGGTTCAGTAGATACCTACGCACTTAGTTTAAGATTACACCTGCTAATGTCCCTTTGAAGTCTGTGAAAGTACTTTGATGATCAAAGTTTTGCAGATGCTTAACGGTCTGAGGGGGTTAAAATATGTAAAACCTAGAACAAGAAATTAGTATCACTGGCTTTGTGACTGAGTTTAGTCTAGCTAAAGAAAAGAACAGAAATAAAACAAAGTACTGCCCTGCTTAGAGCACTGTGTCCTCATGCTAGATTTTGGCTGGGAGTACTGAACATCCTATCCCAGGGAGAGCTGGGGCTGCTCAAATACAATGATTGCCCACTTGCAGAGCATGTTCACCTATGGATGCAGGCTGTACCTCCTGCTCAACCCCAGGTGATAGGCACAGCTTTGATCACTGTGTTTTGCAGTGTATTTTGTGGTTCTGAAGCCATGTACAGGGTGGTCTGTGAACTGGACTATTTGGAGTTAATACCTCTGTTTTGATATTTCATATGCTACTTGCAACTGAAATGTGCTTGAAAGGAAAAATCTGTCTTTTTCAAAACAGATCAGCCTCCTTTATCAGAACAATTTGAACTACAATGTTCCCAAAATAAAATTGCAGCAGTTTAGACCAATACTGTAATAACAATAGGACACTCTGTGGGAAGCTTAGAATATTTCTCTTGTCTTCATGGTATTTTGTAAAAAGAAAATTAGATTTATAACCTAATGCAAATGACTTTTTGATATTTGGTGTACAGAGATATATTCCTTTTTAAAGAAAATTATAATAAATATTAAGTATTTATAATCTGGACATTTCTACAAATATTTCTGTCCTTTTTAATGACACAATGTTACCTTGGCTAAGATCTGTATGAATTTGGATAAGGTCTGATGATATTCAAGACTTTAGTTGCACTCTTTCATTTCTCTCTGATATAAATGCACAGAGGTGGCTCCTCTTGTCTTCAGTTAATTTATTGATAATTAACTTTGTTTGGGTATCTCTAAGGATATTCCTAATAACATCTTGAGGGTTAAGGCTTGTCTCAGAGCAGTTAAACTAAAGGAAAAAGCAGGCAGAATATTGAACTAATACCATAAATAAAATTATCATGCAAAATGGCAGAAAGTACTAATAGAAATTATAACTGCATGACATAAAGACATGAAATAGTAGGATTGAAACAAATCTGTGATTTAGCATAGGATTCAGGGTGTTTTCTCTCTTTAATAGAATCTAGAAAATAGGGTGGAGAATGCCAGAGTCTCAGAAGATAAGAAAAAAAATCAGAAAGAGAAAAGTTCAGTAAGATTCCTTCCTTTTTATTTTTTTTAAAGTCAATTGTAACTTTTACTACATATGCACCTGCAAGGCAAACTGCTGTTTTGCTACCAAAGAGCTTTTGTAAGCACAAATGAAATACTGCATACAGTAATGGTGAGAGCAGGTTGGAAAGGGGCTGTTTTAGAGAGAAAAACAAGCTGTCTCCTGCAATTTATGGTGGCTATAATTGTATAAGGGGACTCCGTGTAGCTGTGTTTATGATTTAAGCTTCTAGAGAGAAAATACAGTGATTTCTGTAGTTTGTCACATTGCTTTTAACTACATAACACAGTACTAACTGCTGACTAAAGGTTTGTGCCTTTTTTAACTGAATATTTGTCTTTTGAAATTAAAGGTGTTGGTAGTATATTTACACAGTTTTTAATATCTTCTGGGTATATTATGCTTGTAAGACATAGTCAAAAGCAGTTTGCAGTGGTAAGGCCTAGTATCACTTATAAATCTTCAATCTTGACATTCACTCAGCTGACTCTATCTTACAAAATTCCTGGGAGCTGCTCCTGCTCCTATTATTGTAGCCACATAAATATCTGCTCTGGGAAACAACATTTTTCACGTCAGTAAATTTGTCTGCAGTCAGTTGCATTATGATATTTTACTTCTGAAACATAGAAGAGGTCTTGGATTATACCTGCATCAACTTTTGGCTTGCAAGATAGTATGTGTTAGGAAAGTCTTTTGGCAACGTTGTCTCCTTCAGTTGCACAGACATACATTATTTTTTCTGTTTTCTTGTGGCAATGAATAGGCTATAAGATATGAATATGCCATCTCTCTGTTTCATCCAAAACCAGAGGAAAGGTGGAGCCACCAAGCAACAGTTTATCTATGTCAAAGGCCTTAGAGAATTCAGGACATATGACATCATGTGCTCTTCCCTTTTCTACTAATACATTTCCTCCATTATAGACAGCCACCATGTTATTCTTCTACAGCTATTAGAATAAATTCTGTAAATTCTGTAAAACATCTTGCTGAACTTAGGTAATAGCATGGTGGTTTACTAATTTTTTCTGTCCTAGGAGCAGAGTTTGTTACTACCCACACTAAAGGAGACTCCTGTGTATTTTTTTTTTCCCAAGAGCAGAGTAACAATGCTGGGCTTCACCATACATGCCTAAAAGAAAACATTTGGTATCTGTAAAGATGATCTGTTTCTAGACAGATAACTATTTTCTTGGAAAACTATAGGATATAATTGGAGGGTCTATTACTTTTATTTATACAATGCCCATTTTTTATTGTACCTCCTTTTCTGTTATGCATATATTCTTCCTAGTTCTCTATATTTTTCCTGAGTATCCTTAAGTAAATTCTCACCTCTCATACCCTATTCTCTCACCCTACCCTGTTCCGGTAGTTTCAAGAAAATACCATGGCCCAAAGACAGCTAGCCCAGGAAAAATCTCTTTTAGTAATTGGTGTCAATTCCTTTGGCAGTGGTCTATGATCTTCCTAGAAGGTGTTTATACTCTTTACTTGTGACTAGGTTATCAGTGTAAAAGAATATGATTAAAGCAAGGTTTTAGTGTAGAATAAACACAAGTAAATAGGGTTTGCCAAATCTTAATTTAAGCAATATGCGCACTTCTCATTACCCTGTCTGCAGCACCAAATATGTGAGTTTGCCCTCTCATGCTGTTTTTTTACTGTTCCAGAATTTCTGTTACTGGTCATGTTGGTTTGCATGGTGATAGATATAGTTTTCTTAGCTCAGGGAATTTTCCTTCACAGTAGAGGTCTCAAGAAAGGGTAGTGGGAGAGTCAAGAATTACTTATCTCTTAGAGCAGTCAGCTTTTCCTTCTCAAAAGCAAATGTTTGAAAGAAAAGTGTGAAAGGTTGAAAAAAACTGTGAAAGATGATTTTCAAGGAATGCTAACTCAATCTCTGTAGTCATTCAGAGATAGGCATTGAGTTTGCTTAAAAAGAGTCCTCACTTTGTACTTGTTCTGTTTGCCAGCCCTTCAGCAAACATGTTCTGTTGGCTGACTGTCCTCCTATATGTAGAAACTACCTTCTCAAAAGTTAGCCTTGACAGGAGCCAAGTCAGAGCGTTCATTGGATAAACAGCCTTGGGGCTGACTAATATTTAAGTTTCCATCACAAGACACAGTTGGCCCTCCTGGCTGCCAGGGCACTGCTGGCTCATATTTAGCTTCCATTTGACCAGGACCCCAGATCTCTTTCCATGACACTGCTTTCCAGCATCTCATTCCCCAGTCTGTCTGTCCATCCATCGAAGGTTGCCCCACCCCGGGTACAGGATCTGGCACTTTCCGTTCACTGAACTTCATATGGTTGGTGATTGCCCATTCCTGTGCACACTCCTGTGATCTGCTGAGGTCTCTCTGCAGGGCCTCCCTGCCTCCAAGAGTCAACAGATCCTCCTACATTTGTATCATCTGTGACCTTGCTTAGTGTCCCTTCCAGTCCTGTGTCTAAGTCATTTTTGAAGATGTTGAAGACCACAGGGCTGAGGGTAGAGACCTGTGAAAACCCACTAGTGACAGGTCCTAATATGCATATACAGAAAATGAATAGTAACAGAACAGCAATCCAATATAAATGGTTTTATTTTCTGTTTGCTAACCTTTCCTAATTTCACAAAAAGATGTAAAAATGTAACAGAATAACTTGATTTTACCCCCACCCCCAATAATTGTAAATAGATAAGCTTTATTTATTGAATGAATCTTGAACTGACATAATTTTCACTGGCAGGCCCTCCTCATAAATATGCAGTACAACTTACCTGAATCAGATATTATAATTGCAAACATGCCAGAATGAATGTAAAGATTAAAACTTCATGTTGTCAAAACAGAGCTTCATGAAGAATGCCTTGGATATTTAGTTGTAAAATTTTAACTATCTACTTTCATCTTCCTTCATATAAATTTCTTTAATATGAAATCGTAGAATGGTTTGGGTTGGAAGGGACCTTAAACATCATCTAGTTCCAGTCTCCAAATATATTTATTGTGTTAGCAGTATGCAATTCCTAGTCACAACAGAACATGCTGAATAGTCTGCCTACACCTACTAAGAGTTATGGACAGCATTCACAGTATTCAGCACACACACACTGGATATAATATTTTAGTCTTCATAACACTCCAGGAGGCTTTCTTTTTGTAATTAGGAGAAAAACAAATCTTTACCTTCGAGATTTTTTACAAATTCTATTAGGACTAAATGCACAAGCATAATAAGAAGCTGAAATAAAGAACTAAGGTCTGAAAAAGGTAATAACATAAATGCATCCTCTTCACTCCTGTAATTTAGATTGCTTGCACTGTGCTTCACATATCCAAATTAGTTTTTTTAATTTGAAGAAATCTGCAGAAGCAAGCTCATGTCCATAAATTGTGACTGCACAGTTGCAATTTTAGCACTCATTTAATATTTTGCAACTGTGCATTTAAATAATTTTATATGGAAATAAGTAGGCTCATATATTTGTTTATTCTGTTGATTTGCTACTTTTCTGGGATTTGCACATTCCCTGCATAGCAATAATAGCATAAGCTATGATAAAATGCCCTTTTTGATTCCTTTTATTATAACACAAGGTGTCTTAAAGTTGTATGTGAAAGTTTGCCAAAACCGTGAGATTTAGTGCAAAGGTTAGAGAGGCTAGTCTTTCTGTTATGATTTTGAAGCAGTGATGTATTTGTTATACTTAATGAGACATGTGCTTTTCTTTTAGAAAGTATACTTTAATTTCAAAATTTTCCTTGCCACAAGGATCAGCAGATCAAAAAATATAAATTAACAAAATATTTTGACACGTTTTTTACTTCCTATTTCTGCAAACTATCAATGAACATTTTTTTCCAGTTCAATTTCATGGACATGGATCTACCAGCTTTCTTGTCTTCAGTATCTGATACTGTTAAATTGTGTGCATTTAACATTCCCCGTCAGGATTCACTGGTTTTGTTATGACTCATTGATTGCATTTTCTTGGTGGTGTATTTCCTTCTTTGGACTTTATGAGAGAAATCTGTTTTGTTTTGTTTTGTTTTTTATTTTGGCCACAAAATCCTGTTACCAAACCTTTTTTTTTTTTTTTTTTTTTCTTTACTGCAGCTGTCAAAAACAATTGAAAACCAAGCCAGCAGGATTTGGAACACTGTTTTTCAAGCTTATTAAAAAAAACCAAACTGGTTTTGTGGCATTTTTATATTTACATTGCTAAGTTTAACTGATGACTTCTTAAGCAATAGCCTGTAAATGTTTTACTAGTTTAGGTCTCCCACAAATTGTTGAAATTCTGTGAAGCAACACATTCTCCCCAGATTTTTTTCATCTGGGAAAAAAAAAAAGTCTATAAAGATCTTTCAGGTTTTGCAGTAGGTCTTTATGTTTAGCTAAAGACTGTTAAAAGCTATTAAAGTTGCATTATCAGTTGCAGTTCAACAGCCTAAGGAGAGGACACATAGTAGGTATTTATAGGTAAACTGGAAAGAAGTTGTGGAAGGAAGCAAGTTGGGGAAGGAAGGAAGTAAGTTGCGGAAGGAAGTTGCGGAAGGAAGGAAGTTGCGGAAGGAAGGAAGTTGCGGAAGGAAGGAAGTTGCGGAAGGAAGTTGCGGAAGTTGCGGAAGTTGCGGAAGGAAGGAAGGAAGGAAGGAAGGAAGGAAGGAAGGAAGGAAGGAAGGAAGGAAGGAAGGAAGGATTTCTATTTTCATGTGTTTGTTTAAGTGAGTTGTTCGTTAATTCAGTTAGTAGATTTTCTAAGTGCTTGCACATTGCTTTTCCTAACTTTAAAGAAAAAAGCCCCTTTTAACAGGAAGGCATTTTACGATAATTTTTCACTATGCACCATGAGCAGTTGTTGCCCGAAATGGTACAGGACGTTTTCTGTTGCTTCTTCCCTGCCTGGTAAAATAGGTTGTAGTAGGCAGCATCAAACTATTAATTCATAACCAATAGGTACTACACAGGGATGAGAGGTTAATCATGGGAACTGTCACTTCATTAGTGAAGTTACAATGCCATATTTAATCCGCCTCAATCTTCAACTTGCTGTTAGGTGAGCTATCGAAAGTATGACAGTGCATTGTAGTGCAAGGCTCCTCCTCATCATCTTTTTCATCTTCACAGTTGCTTCCACTTCTTTCTTCTTCAATGCTGCTCGCCCTCCCAGTCTTGGACTACCAGGAGGCCACATGGCTCTTAGTGGCTGGCAGACATCCTCTTCTCATGGTTTCCAAAATGCATACGAAGGGAGTTGATGGACAGGATACACTTGGTACTGAAAAATAATTTTTCTTATTTCTTTTTGGGCAGCTTCATCCTGTGTTCTAAAATTTAGTATCTATCATCACTTTTCCAATCCTTTCAAATGTGAAAAGTGTTGCAGTTCTTATTTCTGAAGAAGCGGGCACAGGCTCACTGGAACCACAGTCCTGTGGGGTTGAAATTCTTTGTGGACATCAGTAAGCAGCCTGCTTAGGTTGCAGGAGGTTTGGGTGTAGACATAGGAGATCATGAAATTATTTTTCTCAGTAGGTCATTACAAACCATGGAATCATAGAATGGCTTGGGTTGGAAGGGTCTTTTAAAGGTCATCTAGTCCAACCTCCCTGCAATGAGCAGGGACATCTTCAGATGCCTTATAATGCAACAGAGAATGAAACTTTAAACTGTCACCAGTCTTTCTCTTCTTTGTGAGGTTTATTTCAGAAATATAGAATTGTAATTCTTAGTTTGTTACAAACTTAGAAACACTGTAGGTGAAATCATAGCTGTTTGGAAATGTTTCACATTTTGTTTCTTGTTCTTATTTCTGTTATAAGGAAACCAAGCAACAAACACAAGGCTCACAGCTTTTTCAGCTGGACAATCTGGCATTTTCTTACCTGAATCTTATGATGTTACTGTAGAGTTCCTTGCCCTGATAATTCTTCTGAACTATCAAAGTTCAATATGATTTTGTGAAAGAAAAGTCCCCTGAAGATTTCTAAAGTCCCCTAAGATTTCTAGGAAAAAAAGCCTTGTGTCTGGTTAGGGAAGCTCCTGAGTTGAAAATGGGAGAACTGATGGGAGATGTATCATATCTGTCCAACTTTTCGGCCCTTCTTGAAGGCAAGGCTTTCATATACTCAGTACAGTTCCTTTTAGGTTCTTTATGAGGTGACTAAATTTTTCCATCATCCTCATATTTTTCCTGGTTCATGAATTTTGTAATCTAATCCAAACTCATAATGAAAATATTGCAGCCTATCTTTCAAAATCTCACTGTCATTGGTTTTGTGTGAATCACTTACAAAATCTTGTGTTCACTCTAAGGACTCTCCTACCGTAGCAAACTACAATTTTATTACCGTTAATAATTTATTATAATGTACTGCAGCCCTCAGAACAGAAAGTTAATTTTACAGATTAACAGGGAAATTATTTTTTCTCAACAAGGAAGGAGTGTCAAACGGGACACTTCCAGTTGTTTGGTAAATTGAATGCATGCAATTTCACCTAGTTAAATATCAAACTGGACTATGGTAAGTTTTCAAGCTCTAACAAGCTGCAACTAGAGCTGCATAAACTGCATTTATCTGTATTGAATTTGTCAATGCTGTCAGTGTCTCTTAAGCTTATAGTAAGGAAACAGGGACATATTTCAAGGAAAAACCTGAACAGTCAGGACAGTGATATATGCATACATTTATATGTATTTAAGGAGGGTGTGGACTACCTGTTGCTTAAATAAAATCTTCCATCACTCATAGTATTAAGAAACAGTGTGATAAGTATACCAAAAATGGGGACCAGCATTGGTGGATTATATAATAATCCAACAGAACTGCTTGTCAGTGTCTCAGTTACATCACAGTAATGTTGAGCTGACTTCTCCACATCAGTTTAATCTACCAAGGTTTATCCAGGTAGCCTAGAGGCAACTGCTTACACTTGGACTTAAAGTCATATCAGTGAAGGTTCATCTGCTCAGAATAACCCTTTGGGGTTTCTTTGGGAGTGGGTTGTTGGTTTTATTTTCATATGAAGAAAACTACAAATAATTAGACTATTTTGGTCCATATCAAGACTATTTATTGGTATTCGCTTCCTTTGTGCAGTTCTGATTTTACAAACTTTAAATAATTTGGTTTTTTTGTTTTTTTTCTGATATGTTTGCTCTAATTATTGAGCTTTTATTGGATCAAAATCCAAAAAATGGGTATACAGAACTCGAATATCCAAGGCTTTAAATGATATCAAAGTTTCACCTCTATATTAGCTCTTTGCTATACTGATAACGAGGCAATTGTTACCAATGAAGAAAAAACCAGAACCATAAACTGTAACAATATTCAGTATGTGGCAAAAAAGCTAGTATCTTTATACTTTTTCTTGTTAAAATGTTATGTCTGTATGACATGGGGCATAACCTACATTCAGAAGGCCCTTACTATTTGTACAATATTTAAAAAAAAATGGCTAAAGGGCTCCCAAACTGCTGTTTCTGGAGGAATGCCTGTAAAAACACATCCCCACTCTTTGTTGATGCTCCATAACTAGTGTGGAGACGGGCAATGTCTGGCCAAGCACCTCTGCTCCTGAGGTACACAGACCTGGCAAACACGGACTTTGAATTCTGCTGCAAACATGGTAACACAGGAGCTGGCTCTTGTCAGTTTCAGGAGAAACATGTGGGATTGAAAACTTACTTTTGTTTTCTTTATTGCAAACTTTGTCCAGGCAGATGTCTTTCTGCCAGCATTCCCTAACTCTTTTATGCAGTAAATACAGTGGGGAACTTAAAATGGAGAATGTGTGCATCCTTAAGGACAGATTCTGCATGTATTTTTGAAGGTGAATGAAATTAACTGGTTCAGAGTTGGATCTCCTGGGCTGAGAGGAGGTTGTCACTCTAAGTTTTATGGGGTCAGATGTCTTATGTTTGACTTGAAGAGGAAGATAACAACAAATTAAAGAATAAGCTATTCTTATAATTTCCTACAACCCTCTAAGTGGCCAGAGCTGGGACCATTTACGTATCCATATGTCATGAGTTCACACTGTCTAGATGCCAGGCAGCCACAAAAAACCTTTCACTCATTGTCCTCTGCTATAGTTGAGCAGAGAGGGGGGAAAGAAAAAAAAAAAGACTCATGGGGTGAGATAAGGATTGGGAGAAAACACTTTAAGGGCAAAATAGGCTCAAAACTTAAAAGATATAAAGAAAAAAATATTAACAGAATTAAAAGAGGAGAATGCACTCTGTCCCCACACCACCCAGCTCTTCCTTCCTTCCCACCGACAGTGCAGGGAGACAAAATGCGGGGTCAGTTTTTTTAGTCGGTTTTTTAGTCCATTTGTTACTTTTAAAAAATCTTTCTTCAGTTTGCTTAGGGAGAAGAGTCTCTTCTGTTATGTTGTGGGGTCCTTCTCATGGGAAACAGTTCTCTGTAACTTCTCTAATGTGGCTCTAATTTTCATGAGTAGCAGTCCCACCCGACCTGCTGTAAGTGAGTACCTCCCACGGGCAAAGCAGGCTTCCCACAACTGTTTGGATGGGTCATTAGCTCATGGGATGTAGTCTTTTAAAGATGAGCTGTCTAGCTTGAAAGCAAGGATCCTCTTTCTCTATCTCTGGAAGCAAGGGTCTTCTCTCTCTCCTCAAGTTTCCTACTAGAATACAGCTTTTCAGCATTCACATACTCCAGCATGAACACATTTTCTCATGGGCTGCGAGTGGACCTCTGCATCCCTTCATGCACTTAATGAGTTACAGGAAAACAGTTTGTTGTATTATAGTTCTCACCATGGCTTGTAGAAGAATCTCAGTTCTGAAGCCTGGAACACCTCCTGCTCCTCCCTTCTTTCACTGACCTTGGTGTTCCCATGTTGTTCTCATGTGTCTTCCCCTTTTCCTTTTCTCAGACTTAGGAGAGAATTGGTGTCCGTAGATTTGGTTGTTATCAAGTTCTATAAACTGAAAGGTTCTTACAGGGTTGATCCCATCCAGGCTCCGCACTGGGGAATTGTTTGTCATGTCCCTCACTGTTGGCCACGTGGTCCCCACTGGCACAGCGCAGGTGGCGCCAGCTGCCACAGTGCCAGCTCCATTCAGTGCCTCTCTTCATGTGGGGCGCTGAAAGGAGAAGCTGCTGCTGCCGCCTCTGCCCTTCTGCCCTCAGCATGGCTAGTTAAAAGCAGCCAAGCAAGCACAGTTTGCTGTGGACTGTGCTGAGATAGTCCTGGCTGCATGGTCCCAGCCACACTGGGAAGGGCCCCAGTGGACGCCTTGCCACCCCTGCAAGAAGAAAAAAGAGGAAATGCATGTGGTTTTTTTCCTTCTTAAATATGTCATCATAGAGGCATTACCAAATAATTTAATTGTCTTAGCAGCATGTTTATTTTCAGAGCCAGCCCATGATTGACTTTGCCAGGCATGGAGGAAGCTTCTAGCAGCTTCCCACAGGAAAAATTACTTCTGTGGCTGGGTTCTTTCCTCCTCACCAAAAAATCAAGCCATGCAAAACCAACACACCATAATACTTTTCTTCTTTTCCCTTTCCTCTCAATTCTTTTTCTCTCAATTTTCTCTAAAAAAAAAATTAATTTTCTCTCAAAATTTCTAGAGCTTGCCAAGAGTTCTTCTATTCTTTTCCAAAGTTCATCACATTTTTTAACTTCATGTGTTCTCTTCCCACCACTTGGTTTGCTGAGCTGGGCTGTGCTCATTCTGCCCCTCCTACCTCCCAGACCCCTGACAGTGTCCTTCTGCTTGTCTTCTGATCCCATGGTGGGGGTCATAAAAGCCCTGGGACCCCCACCCAACTAGAGCAGGACAAGGGCTGCCCACCACTGGGGAACAAGCTCCAAGGTTAGCCACACACAGCAAAACCATGTCCTGTGTCAGTAATTCTTTAAAAAGCGTTTTTTTCTGAGGGTGCAGCAGCTGAAACTCTGTGTTTGTGATTTGCAGAGATCCCCTTGGTCTTGTACCTCTTTGCCCTGATTTCCATCACCTGGCTGTGGGGAGGACTGCATATGGCTTACCGGCACCTCTGGATGTTAGTCTTCTTCATCATCTTCAACAGCCTGCAGGTAAGAGCCAGCATCTGGTCCTTTAGTATTCTTGCTGACCTGGGGGTGTTTTCTCCACTCATGTTTGTAATTTTGGCTGCACCAGCTGAACATGATCCAGTAACTCACTGTCACAGTGTGGAAGTGTGTTTTCTGTTTATTTCTCAAACTGACATATGGAATGCATAGTAAAGCAAGGGATGCATTGTTTGAAAACAATAGCACTATAATTGCATAGATTTCATTTCATAGCTAATACACTCAGAAAGAAAATTGCTTGATTCTGTATGTAAAGTATTACTGAGATAATTTTACCACTAAAACTGAAGTACCAGCATCCTTTGCAAAATCACTGGGTATTTCCATTTTCTGTAAATTTTAATAATAATAATAATAATAATAATAATAATAATAATAATAATAATAATAATAATACAACCACACAAATATTTTAAATTCTATAGCCCTAAGAATATTTTTTCATTTTAAGAGGTGAGCCTTGAGGCTTAGCTTTTCTCATATAGAATATATATTGATAAAGCAAATAAATTTTATTGAAAAAGGAAACAAATAAAGACCAAATGTTCAGCATTAATAATAAAAAATGTAAATAGCTCTTTACAACATTTTACCCATATACAGTATTTATATAGAGAACTCAGTGCACTGGGTTCTCTAGTGCATTGCACTGCATTTAATACCATACTGCATATTGCTGAATTATTTATAGAATAATGGTTATTATATCTCAGATAGGAAAATACCTCTGATGTTTGAAAACAGTGAAATTAGCAGGAGATTTAAAATTATATATAAAAATCTTTGGAGGGCAAGTACTTCTGGACTCCAGTATGCCCTTCTTATTTTTTTAGAACAGAAACCTCTGTGACAACTTTTATTTTCCAATATTAAAAGTCTTTATACCCCATCAATTAAAAATTAATTCATTAAAATGGCACATTTTCACAAAATGGATTTATTTTAAATTGAAAATTAATATGTCCTTAGGCATATTAAAATACTTTTAAAATTATATCTCAGAAATATTTTTTTAATTGAGGAAAGAAAATGTACTTTATTCTCCCCAAAATAGATATGAGTTTTCTATATATATTGTGTATATATATATACATGTTTATATATATATATACATATATATGTGTATATATATTTCTGTATATATTGTCATTTAATTGTATATATATAAATATATATTATATATATAATTATATATTTTTATATATTTATATATCTATATCTATCTATCTATCTATCTATCTATCTATCTATATATCATTAAGGCAAGATGCCAAAAGAGACCACATCTACTAGTGAAGCAGAGCAGAAGCACATATTGATATGTCTATGAATAGATATATATATATAGATATATATGGATATATGGAGATCTCTCTCTCTCTCTCTCTCTCTCTCTCTCTCTCTCTCTATATATATATATATATATATATATATATAGACATATCAATATGTGTTTCTGCTCTGCTTCACCAGTAGATGTGGTCTCTTTTGGCATCTTGCCTTAATGATAGTTACCAATATCTGGGAAATGACTCTATATGTCAACAGGCCTGAAGAAGTTAATGCACATTAATGAACTAATTCACATTATGTCAGTACTGATCTTCCACATCAAGAAGAGAAATCTGTTACTTTTGTTATCTCTAGCTCAAGAGAATCAGTAAAAACTGTAATATATAATAATTTTTTTCTTTATTCAAAGGAGGTGAAAACATTTCAAATGTATAATTTCTTCCTGCTTATTATTTTAAATTAAAACATGCATGGCTGGAGCTCCAACTCAATCAGTAATAAACAAAAACTTTATTTTCAACTATGAGGAGCTTAATAACTCATACTCCGTACTTTAAAAGTGGATTTTTATCCTTTGTTGGAATTTGTATTGTAAAATGTAGCAGAACAGTATCCATTACATTTTATAACTGTTAAGTGCTTTTTTAAAGTATAAAGCTACCATATACTTAAAAGGAAAAGAGCTTTTTGGTGTTGCATACCCTGAGAGAAGTTAAAAAAATAGAATAACTCTTACACAGTACTACAGTTTTTAAATTTTTTTGTTTTACTGGATGATTGTCTTCAGTGCTTTGTAAGTCTCCATAATAAAAGAAGTTTTAAAAATATTTCCTGGAATGCACCCACACTTTAAATAACCATCCCATACAGACCATTCTCCTCTTTTAAAGTTAAGATTTATCTAGTCAAGAAACAGAAAAACTGGTGTGTGATTCAAGTGATCAGACATACAGCATGAAATGAAAAACAGGGAAGGAACAAGGTGAGAAGTCTGTAAATTTCTTTAATCTATGCTGTTCATCAAATAATCAGAAACAACTAACTAACTCAGAGAAAATATCAGTATGCAGTCTTTGTGTAGAACAAAATTATGTATTACCAATACTGAATAAAAATGAAGGTTTTGCTGTAGGTAGGTAGGTGCAACTTCAGAAAGGATTTTTAGACTATGTTCCTGATGAGGGGCTAGTCTTGGAGAGTACACACTTCCTGCTGAGAGTCATTCTGACCCACAGGCTATGCAGAGCCATGTGTATCCAGCTCACAGACAGTCATGTCCAGTGTCCTTTGAGGATTTAATCTCAGCCAATCTGTTTGTGACTGGGAAAGGAAATGGAACTTGATAGTGGATGACACATTTTCATAATGATAACAGTAGAAACTACCTGTCTTTGTCATGCATTCTGTTGGCATCTTATTGTCATGTCTTTGTCAGCTCTCAGAATTGATGATTGTTAAAACAAGGCTGATTTTCTGCAATGAAAGGTGGGTTTACCATTTATTGGTGAGCATTTCTGTTATACAACAAGCCTTGTTTCAGCCGGAAAGCAATTCATTGCTCATTAAGAGTTTTTTTTCATGACAGAGAAAGAGGAGATGAAATAGCTTACAAGAAGTAGAGGCCTGGTTCCTTGCTGCCCAGGAGCTATGGACTGTGTAAACAAGCAGAATGTGATCCATTAAAATCTGTTGGATATTCAAATGGATTCAATGCAGGACATTGAAAGGATGCTGAATATTATCCATTGTGTTTGTTTAGCCTTATGACATGCATTTCCCAGAAAATGCACTTGCTTGAAAAGTCATCGACTCAGTACAAATGGTTTCCAAGCACTTCCTGCAGGAAATGGTTCCCATCAGAGACAAGTTTATAGTAGGAGCTATTCTAGTACATGGAGGGGAAAGTAACACTTTCCTTGTAACTTCAGCAATAAACATGCATATGGGAGGGCAATAGCTGATATACAAAATTAAAAGTACATTTAGAAAACCATGAAAGAAAAATAAGTGTGTTCGGGATATCTGGTATTTTGAATTCCTTAGCAGTATGCACCTTATTGTCCTACCCAAACAGCATCTGTGATGCAGAAGCATACTCCATTGCTCTTGCATGGTAAGCCTCGGTTCCTCATCTTTTCCCTTGCAAAACAGGAAAAACATTTACCTCTTTTCTTAACTTAAAATTGTCATTGTGAATTTATTCACAAGATACATGTATTTCTGGGGTCAGAAGTGAAAGAATAAGCTGCTATCATGAGTACTTCTCTCAAATATTTGGAATTTCACAAGCTCTTTTGCATGCACTATACCCATCTAAACGATCACCATGTTTTTCCTGCAGTTAGTTGACATCAGGTACACGAATCATGTTTCTGATTCATGTAGCTGATGTCAACAGAGGCCTATTTGCATTCGATGGATCCAAAGTTCAGGGCAGTGGGTGGATTTCTTCCCATTGTTTGCAAAAGGGTCAAAAAGAGGCTTCAGGCTCATTCCTAGGCTATTCTCTGCAGCCAACTTTCTCAGTATAATCTCGATATTTCTCTGGCTATATTTCTAGCAAACTGCACTACGCACCTCCATCCTCTGTAACTTAGAGTGTATCTACACTCTAAACTACAAGGCATTAGGTATGCCACAGCTACCCCAGTCATGGTTTCCTTGCAATAAGTTCCAGCACTCTCCTCTCTCAGCAATAATTTAATTAAATTTTTCAATAAGTGATTTTGAATTGAAACCTTACTCTCATGAACTACTGTGATAATACCCACCAACAGTATAAAACCTCAATTTTTCAGGAATATCAGGGGAAAAATAAATGGCAGCTGGTAGTATTATTAATAACAGTATTCAAAAAATCCTTTTAAATCCTTTTGTGGTTTTTTTGGATGATGAAGATAAGGGTTAAATGTCTGCCTGTTCTGTGTTTGAGCATACTGGACAACTCATGCCCATGTAATAAGCGTAAGTGTTACATGCAAAGTACTTCTTCCCAAGAACTGCAGGAAAAATCTGGAAGAGTTGACTGGTGGTTTTCCAAACTGGGCAAATGGGCTGACTTGCCTAAGGCAATGTCTCAGTTTAGAGACAAATTTCGCAAAAAGTTCTAAAAGTCAACTAATTTGTAGTAGATTGCAATAAGAGAAAGTTCAGAAATTCAGTTACAAATACCTGAAAAGCCTTTAACAAGAAATATGGGCATACAGAAAACAAGTGCAGGTGTACATCCAAACCTGACATTGACTGGAGAAGATGAGATTAACGAAACTTCATTAATCAAATAAACTAATTAAAATAATTAAAATAGCTGTGACAAGCCAGAATGGGAGGAAAGGCTAACTTGAGTAGAAAAGGAGATATCAAAGAAAAATTGTATGTTGAAAAAGGTTAACAACCAAAAAACCCTGAATATAATGAAACATAATAAAACATTATTATAATGAAACAATATAAAATATACTAAGAGAAATCAAGTTTTAGAAGGAGAAATAAAACTTTAAGATTACCACTTATTGTGATAGTAAAAAGTGAGTAAAGATACACTGTTTCATAAGTTGCTGCATTATATTATGCAAGAAAGCAAAAGTACACAGTTTATAAAGCTCATGCCAGTACCAGTCACAAATGAAATATGTATTTTTTCCTAGAACATACTATTCAACTCTGGGATGTAGCCCAGGGACACAGAGAGGGCCACCACTATAAATAGGCTCACTTCCTCTGTCTTATGACATCTTCTGGAAGCTTCTGCTCTGATGAGTCAGAGGAAAATTAGAAGATCCCATGCAGTGGTTCAGATTATCAAAGCCACACAAAACTAAACAGAACCCAGTATTGGACAGACATGAGATGTAAGTAAGTGTAGCAGGCTGTAAAAGGCTGCCTACAGATTTTGCAAAAGGTGATTCTACACTGCAAATTAGCCCAACATAAGGCAATGAAGCTCTCATAGTGATGCCAAGATGAACTACAATTTATATCAAAGCTATCATGAAAAGGACATATGCTTGTTCAAGTAGATACAGTCCAACCAAATCTTCTGTCAGCTAAATGCACAAACCAAACACAGTTAAACACAGGCCAAACAATTCAAATATTGTCCCAGACACAAAATAAAATACACATCCAAAGCAATTCACATCTGCATTTTGACATCTGTTCAATAAAACTGTTTATGGTGGCTTGGCTTCTTACCTGGAAGGAAGGACAATAGTATACTTAGAGCCATTCACTTAACCTTGAAAGTTGTTCACTATGTGCAATTTTTTAAAGTAAAAATAGCTACAGTAAAGCAAGTAAAGAAAGCTTGTCACTTTTGAGACTTCATACTTTCTGACATCAGCTAAACTTCTGGTTGTAATCTTGATTGGACAGTAGCATTGGTATGCATTATAGTAGCTGTGTAAACATAAGCTGTCCACAAGACTTGATTACACTGTGAATCAAGAGAATGCAACAATTTTATATCTCTTTTTCTATGTTTACAACTTATTTCTTAAAGGAGAGTCCTCTCTGTTGCTAGTTACCACCATACTTTAGCACATTATTTCTGTAACTACTTATGAAATTATGATAAGAGATTCCATTTGGCTATTCAAGTCCATATATGACAGACCCAAAATCAGTCTATAGCTGAAGACAAAACTAAGAAAAAAGTCTGCAGTGTCAAGTAAAAATAGAAAGCATTGTTAGGATAGAACTGAAATACATGGGAAATTGATGTCAGAAGAGTAGTCTGTGTTTAGAGCTGTGTTTATTTGTTTAAATAATACACAGTGAAAAAGTGTACTGAAGTGGGCTTTGATTTACTGGATTTTCAACTAATCACTAGAAAAAAACATTTAGACTTTTCAGTGACACACTTAAAATAGAAAAATGTGACTATAATACATTTTTTACAGTAATTAACATTTTAAATCTTGCAGCATCTGTGAAGTTCCTTAATTTATTCTTGAAGAATTTTACATTAATATATTTCAGGAAAAATCTCTTAACACCAATTTTTTTCAACAGAAGGTGAAAAAGCAGTTTTAGCCATTCTCCTTAGGAGCTGTTAGTAATAGGCAGAATTATGTAGCACATAACAAGTAAGAAATGCAACTGTAAGTGCTGCAATTGGTGGATGTATATCTGCTGAAAAGTTATGTTGTTTTCATTTTCCACCTCTGTCAACTTTTCTTACTGTGAAGAATACAATAACAACCCACTTAGTTGGGTGTCTGTAACAAATCACTCATCACTGCAAATGCTTATTTTGCAGTGAAGACAGAGTAGTTCTTTAAGTACAGTTGATAATGACTTTGATACCCAAGGAAGTAAAGAATCAGAAGTTGCCCAAACCAGGACAAAATTAGCCTAAAAGAAAATCTTCAATGGATTCTTTTTAGAAGTGTTTTCCTCTAAAGAATCACAGAATCAGCTAGGTTGGAAAAGCCCGTAGAGATTGAGTCCAACCTATGACCCAGCACCACTTTGCTAAATAGAACATGGCACTGAGTGCAACGTCCAGTCTTTTCTTAAACACCTCCAGGGACAGTGACTCCACCACCTCCCTGGGCAGCCCATTCCAATGCCCCATCACTCTTTCTCTGAAGAACTTATTTCTAATATCTACCCTAAAACTCCACTGGCGCAGCTTAAGACTATGTCCTCTTGTCTTGATTATTGGTGTGGACTAAAGATACAGTAAGTGGCCAGAAGAAACAGCGACTCTTTGAAACAGTGGCATGATACGAAAATAGATTGTCTTTAACTCAAGAGTGGTTTGGAATACAATGAAGAAAGAATCCATGAAATAAGCCTGGGAGACTTCTATACATCAGCAAAACTTTTGGTGCTACAACAATGGTTCATTTACATCTTATGTTATTCCTGTATTTTGATTTTGACAACTAGAAGCCTGTTAGTTTGATAGCAGTTTTATTTATAAGTTTCAATAGCATCTTATTTATAAGATCAGATACTTATAAATAATACCTGGTTTGGATGTATTGACATTATCATACTAATCCAAGCTGTTGTCTGCTAGCTTGAGCAAAATAAAAGCAGCAGATCTGTTTAACTCATAGCAGGTATTTAAATACAGTTTCTCAGCAAAACTGAAGGAGTAAGAGTTAAGGAAAAAATATGGTGAGAATAAAATGAGGAAAGTATAAAAAATAGTAATACTGGATCTTGATACACAACTTTACTTGAATTTTCCTTGTGAGCATGGCAGAAGAAATGCTAGTATAGCTGTTTTATTACAGACATTTAGGTATTATTGTTTATTTGGAGGACTGATGTATCCTACATAATTAAATTGATGAGTTTTAGTCTGCATAATGACTTAATAGGAATTATATGAAATCCAACCACACTAAGTGCGGAATTATGCACTAAGATACAAGTAGTGAAAGAATTTCTGCTATAAATTGATAAGCTATGTATATATGTACATACATATAAGAAGTAGAAACTGGGATGAGTGTTTCACTTATCTCAGGACAAATGCACATCAGCAGCATAATACAGGTCTGAAGGAAGCAAATGTGAAGCTCACTTTGTAAACAAGAGCAATTTAAATGCTATTGTAAAGGATATTGGTGATGCATTATTTGGGATCCTGTGGACATTTCTAAGCCCATTGGTCAAAGAGATGAATTCTGTATATTGTAGCAGTAGGGGAAAAAAAATCATGAGCAGGAATTTGAAAATCTTATTTCAGAAGCCTGAAGGAATTTCACATTATCTGTCATCTGTTGCCTGTGTCTATATTGGCCTTGATCCAGTAGCTATATAATCACACTTGTGTCATCTTGCATGCAAAACAGTATACCCTAGTTTTTTAGTGACTTCAGTCTGTCTTCAGAATTTAGTCTAATTAAGAACAACTTTTTGAGTTCCAGCATCTCAGTTCTGTTCAGAAGGCAGTGTGATGTGAAAGATGCACTGAACATCTTTCCTAGTTATATTCACTTTGCCTGCATCTAATAACATTGACAGCTCTGGGACAAACACTTAAACATCTAAGCTGCTCAGAAACATTGAGTGTAGTGTGACCTCATACCACTGAGTTCTTCAAGATATTCAATGTTTCCATCTGTTAATCAAAAAGTCCATGAATTTAAGAAAGGTGTTAACTGCAGTGTTAACTGTTGTAAATCATTTGTAAGTCAGTTTGTTTGTAAGTATGTGAATGTAATGTTGTCAGTGTTTCCTTTCCATATCAAATTTTGGCGATGGATTATATTCTCCAAAATGGAACATGTGAACAGTTAGATGTGAGGTCTGAATATTACTGCTTAGAAGCAGCTGTCTCAGGAGGTTTTCTGATATATGGAGGACTGCAAATCTTTTGAGTCTGGAAGGAGTTGAGCTAACCACAGTTGGATGAAAATTACTAAATTATGTTTTCTTTATTTTCAGCAAAATGTCAAGTATTACTCTTTTGTTTTTGCCTTTACAAAGGTCAGTTGTATTTAAAGAAACATCAAATCAGCTTGTACTGACAGCTGATTGTTTAAATCTTCAGATATGTTGTTTTGCTGTTACCACAGAGACATGAAAAGTTTTAGTGACAGAGATCCTCAATTATAAAACTAGGATCCATACTGAAAATTTTTCCTTTTTCTTTCTATATCTTCTTAAAGAAGAGTGATCAGGAGATTTAGTTTGAGAGGGCTAGCATTTTATTTTCTGTGTGTGGGTGCCCGTGACTGTGTAAATAAAGCTCATTATCTACTGGAGACTTGCTAATGTTTTGATTATGCTTCAAAAAATATGAAAGATTAAAGGAAGGTGAAAATTGTGACTTATCCTTATATAGGTTCATATACTCTGTATAACTGGTGGTAGATTTTGAAATTTTGGTATTTCTTATGCCCCAGAACCCTCTGGGATTAAGCTTTTGAGTTCCAAAAAAGAGAAAATTGGCATTTTAATACACAGAGCGATTTCATTCTAAGTAAAGCAGAGCCAGCAGCTCTTGCAGAACTTTTTTCTCATTCCTGAATTCTGAAAGGTAACAGGAAAATAGTGATTCTCATCATGAAGACTTCTGCTTTCCTTTAGAGCTTTGTTACTTTCACATTAGCTTGTCCCTCCCATTATTATTAGACAAGTAAGCCAATGTATGTAACAGAAATTTTTTACTTCATAAAAGGAATATGTATTAACAGATCTGATTTTAATTCTCTAATTCTCTCTTTTAAATTCTTTAATTTTCTTTAGTGAACAGAAAAGACTCCCCACCACTGGGCGCCTAATTTATCACACTGATGTCCAAAAACTTTTTATATGGTCAGTAAGGAGGGAAATGTGAATCCAGAGGATGCTTCACCAGATATATGTGATGTTCCTTCTTTCACTTAGTATAGCATTTCTGTTTCTCGTTTCATTGGTACGTGATCTGGCTACTTTTTGGTACCAGAGAGGTCCTCCTCATAGGATAAAGCACAAGAAGAATCTAATGCAAAGTGAACCACAGAGGATGTTGTCTCCAGTTTCTGTTGCCTGTGCAGGAAAGAAAAATGAAAAAAAAAAAAAAAAAAAAAAAAGCAGAGGGGAACAAAAAATTCACAGGCTAAGAACTGGGACAGAAATGGGGAGCAATGGGGTGCCAGTCTGCTTTGTCTGCTCTTATTTGTTCTTAACCTTCTGCCACCCTTTGTAGTTGCTGAGATTTGCTGACTCTCACAGAGTCTTACTGACTTTCTGTAAGAAGCGGCTGCAGCCAGAGCTGTGGGGGGAATTGCAAGCTGCTTCTAAATGTTGCCTCTCCCATGTTTTCCTTCCACCTCTCCCAAGTTCCTGCCTTTGGTATTCAACTCAGTATTTCTTTCTTTTTTTCTCAGTTAAGCTTAAGTACAAAAATAGGGCTTTCTTTGTATTTCCAGGATGACTGCATTGGAAGGAAGTGACAGAATCTTATTCTAGCTCAATCTACACATTTGGCAAGTTTGGCTAACCATCTATATTTTCAGTGTATTTTCAAGCTTAACACCTCTCTTTTAATGTTGAATCTGTGTCCTTGAAACAAACAACAAAAACTGACCTAAAAAAACCCCAAAATTCCAACAAAAAAAAACCTAATAACCAGAATAAAAACCCCCAAGACCCTTTCCACTACTTACAGTACTGAAATCAGAGGTAAAAATGGCAGTTGTGTGGGAGTAGTTACAAGTGTGCTGAGAGCTATGCAAAATATTTATAGTGAATACTGAATATCCAAGCAAATTTGCTTTTTAAAGATGTGCCAAAGTGTGTGAACCGGTCAGGTAAGACTTAGCCAAATTTAGACTAAATCTGAGATGAGTACAGAATTTTTTGCCAGAATTTATGGCTTTGGCTTTGAGTAGAAGTTGCAAGATTCAGCATGGTATTGGCATAGCTGGCTCTGCATAAAGAGAAACTTGGCAGTGTATACTAAAGTTTCAGATGAGACATTAGTATTAGGAAAACTTATTCAAAATGCTGAAAGCACAATATTTTTTTCATTATTACAGAATATACCTATAACCTGTTTATCTGTGGAATTAAAACTTTACCAAAAACTGAAAGCACTCAAAATAAGTATATATCAGGGCAGACCTGTAAATGCGCTTTCAATTTAATTATAGATACATGAATTATTACTTTTCTTAATTCATTTTTTTAAGGTGGCTTCTGTTCATGTATGTGTGTGTGTCTGTGTGTGTGTGTGTGTGTGTGTGTGGTGGCAGTTGGCTGGTTCAACAGGTGATGCCTGCTGACATGGTATGAATTTTGCAGTCCTGAATTACATTTATTTATCCTTGATTACATTTATTATTGTTTTTTTGCTTTTGATGTTAATGTTTAGGTCTTCAGCTGTAAGTGACACAAATCTTGTTGTACAGAGCAAAATGTGGTGTAAATGCCTCAGGAACCAAAGTGCGGATAAGCAGTAAATGTTCACAGTTGAAACTGTGATAAGATAAATTGCAGGGTTGATAAGAATTACAATGGTTTCATCAAAACTATGCTTAATGGCAAATAAACATTCTAACACTTGATACACAGCAGGTCCAAAGTCTACTTTCTAAATGCAGTCATCAGCTGATGGAGCTGCACTGCTACAGACAGTTTTACAACAATCACTTTGAATGCTAAGAAACAGAACCACATATAAACAAGGGGTCTTTGATTTATATTTCAAAGGTTGTTATTTCTGAAGAGCCATGAGGGAGAGAGGTTAAGTGATGGCTTCAGATGTATCACATGACTAAGATGATATTTCTGCTGTAATAGCAAAAATAAAAGATCTTCAATCTACTTTCAAAGTAAAATATGATTGAAGAAAATAATGACAAAATAAAATGTACATTAAAGACTACATAGAAAAATGCCATGCCTGCAATTTATCATAATTATCTTGAAAAGCAAGGAAGGAAGGGAAGCAGGAAAGGAAGGAAAGCTTTCCTTGCAGAAATAAATAGATAATTATATGTTTTGTGTGTGTCGCTTCACTCACATTATTAATACCATTGCGTGTATGAATATTCAGTTCCATAACTAATCAAAAAATTATTAGGAAAGATGATATTATCAAATTTATGTCATGCATTACACAATGGCACTGATTATCATTTCTTGAATATGATTCCTTTAGTTTTGTAATTTCTTGCTTTGCAGATATTAGCTTTTCAACTTAATGAAACATGCAATTTATTTATATTAATCAGACTGATAATTTTCCTAAAAGAGGTAGGCACTTGTTATGTAAATCAGGGTTAATCTACAGCAGTCTTTGACCAGCCAGCGATGGAATACAGCATAAAGTACTTCACATAAATCAATGAAAACCCTAGGGAAGTTCACAAGAAATCAACCAAGACACTGAATAGTACACCACCAGAAGTGGCAGCAGCACCCCTGACCGTTGACAGCCAACCAAGAAGAACAGTGTGACCACTAAATTAACAAGGAAAGGACTTCCTAGGACTGGTTGCCAACAGTAAATAAGCACAGTCTAGACAGAGAATGAAATTAAATCTCAGCCTGATAAAATTAAAAATCTGAAATAAGACTAACCAAAGCATAAACTATCATACAGAAATGACAGTAGTGACGAAGAGTGTCAAAACCTGATCAAAGTATGGACAACTCTTCTTTTGTCAAAGATACATTTTTACCACCTGGCATGAATAAAGGTGTAACTGTAAAAATAATAGTGTATTTTTTAGCCACTGTGTTTTAAGGAACAGAGTGAACCATTTCTGGTAACTGAAATTTGTGGTCTGACTAAGTGGTCAGCTTTCTTCAGAAGCCTTGATTTTGCTTTAAGTATTCTCCTTTAGAAAAGCAATTTTTAGTGATACAGTCATGTGATGATATGTAACAAACAGAATTTCCCAAATAAAATTTATTTTTAATCAATTAATTATATTTATTAATTTAGAATTAATTAATATTTAATTAATTAATTAAATATAAATGTTATGTAAATTATGTTTTTCTAGTGCTAATATATACCCAGGCTGAAGTATAAGCAGGTTGAGGAATGGCTAAAATGGAGTGATGAAATTATTTTTTGTTCACAAAAATCCTCTTAAGACACTTTCGTTTTATATATAGGAATACCATTCCTCTAAAACAGATGATAGTATCTGAATGCACTTCTCTGTGGAAAATAGGTTCTACAATTTTCAGGGTAGGGTATGGTTAAAATACTTGTGGGAGAAATATGATGTATATTAGCTTCAAAAATAAGTCTAATGCCTTGGTATGTTTGTGTTTATCAGAATAATAATAAAGTAATGTGATGCAATAAGCACCTTGGTTTTCTCTCTGTATGTAAAAAGGAGATGATGAAAAGATTTTTGATTTACCCTTACTCATTACTAATAACAGAGTTAGCTCAGTTTTCAAATTTAGATGTACTGTAGTGCCATCACAGTAAGCTGGAGCACACAGAGTTAGTGCACAGAGACACAGAAACTCTGAGTGTTCAGTGTGTGTGCAGTGAAAGTTTCCTGTCCTCCAGTTCTGCATGGGATTTCATGAGGTGTAAAATGTATTAATGTATTCTGTCCTTAATTTACTAGCTTCCTGCAGCTGCTCCTCAAAATAAAAAAATCAATCTGTTGCATAGGAGAACCCTCCTCACACACATGCATGAACAAAACCCTCTTACCAATTATATTTTGTTCATATATACCAGGGAAAAAACTCCCTTCTTCTTCTATGGAGTAATTCCCACAGTCGTCTTGGACAGGTTGCTCCAGTGCTTAGTTACCCCTACATTAAATATGTTTTCCTCATATCCAGTTGGAACCTTCCCTGTTTCAACTTAGGACCATTCTGTCTACTTCTGTCACTTCCCACTGGCTTCTCCATGACTGTCTCTTTTAAGGTGAACTACCTGGCATAACCTAGAGCAGTACTGAGGCTGCTCCCACCTCACTGAACAAAAATATCCCATCAAGCTTTTCCATGTGAGCTTTCTTTCAGACAGTTGTACCTGTGTTTATATGGACATTGTTTTCCCTCTTTTTTCACTACAAAAGAGATTATGGGCCAGACCAGCTTGCTGAGATGAAATGGTAAGAGCTTAATTATTTTCCATCAGCAAATATCCAACAGTCTTTGCAGACTTTGGAGTCTCCTGCAGGCTTTTTTCATATAGGCACCATGTTTGAGAGCTGTAAGTTGCCTGTTTGTGCTCCCTTCTTCGGGACATTCTAATTTTCTGCTTGAAGCAGTTCCCACCTTCCTCTGTAGGAAATACATTTCTACTACCTTTTTCTTTGATCTTTTACTGTGGCATTGTACTAACACTACTGTGATAATGTATCCATAAATGAAATGGGGTTAAATGTTTTCTAAGTAGTCCTGTGGGCCCAATAGACAGAATTTATGTAGAATTACTATTAAATCCTCTAAAGTCCTAATTCTTTAGTTTAGTTGTTCAGTGTGCTTCAATGGAGCCCAGGTCAAGCTCTTGGATTATTAGTCAGTCATTGTAATGTGGGACTCAAGAGATTCTCCTGATTCTCCTGACTCCCCAGCACATGCTTGTGAGTTGAGGAGTGTGCCTCCCAATATATATGCGGCAGCAGAGGTTGCTGGCACTAGGCTGAGATTTTGGGGTTTGAGTTTAGCTTAGGTTTTTTTTGATGAAAACTTCTAATAAAAAATATTATTTCCCATAGACTTAACAGAGATGTCGTTACCTATGTTAACTAATATCCACACCTTGACCAACCTCTTTTCAATCCTTATGGAGGGTGAAGGTTCCCAGCAGGCCTGTCAGCAGAAATTAACTATTGTCTTTATTTAATTCTTAGTCCAGCCAGCAAGCACAAGGTCTGTGAGTCTCTGAAAAAGTACAGTAGTTCCAACTTGGCTAGCGTTGTTTATATGATAAACACACAAAAACATATTACAATGCCAACAACTTTATTTTCATAGCAATTTATGACTGTTTTTACAGTGTTAAAGGTTAAAGTGAAAAGAAACATGAGTCAAAAGCATGACAAAAGATAGTTCAATTCTCAGACTGGTGCTTTTGAAAAAACCCACTGAAACTGTGAAAGCTGTGGTTGCACCGACAACAACCTAAGTATCTGCACGGTGTCCATGCTCTTTCAGAGTAAACACCTTACTGGTAGCTGCTGGCTTGAAAAGAAACAGAAATCCATGTGATTTGCTGCATATCTTCATGTGTATGGTCTTTGGAACTCAGTGCTATCTGGGCAGGACCATTTGACTTGTTTTAGCTTCCTAACCACCTTCCTGGGGTTTTTTAACAGGGACACAGGACTGTCAGAATATGACCACAAAACCTTTTTGATGCTTCAGACAAAACTACAGTGATGATATAAAGCAACTCACATCTACAGAACATTATCTTATTGAGATCCTAGATTTGGAGAGGAATATAGGTGAAATAAGGATCCATCCTTTGTCCAGCCAAGCAAGGAATTCTCTGTCCAGCAAGAATTCCTGTGTAAATGTATTGCCTGCTTAGAACTGTTGGGTTTCATTACATATAAGCTTATGTTTGTAAGACATTGCTCTAACAATTTACAAGAGAGGAGAAGTAAAACACAGTTTTTGGTTCTGCTATCTGTCTCAGCCTTTGACTTCTCCTGTCCTTAGGTATTAAAATAACCTCCCTGTGTCCACATGATTACTATGGAAGGACCCAGAGGAGTTGTCACATCATCCATCTGCAGAGAGTTACACCAGGACACAGACCAAGTTAAGGAGATAATTGTGACACTTTATTCCATGAGTATTTGCTTTACAAAATGGGGTGTCCACACTTGAGGCTACACAGGAGAGTGACTTGTCATGGATCTTGTATGCCAATGCCTTGTGTCCCTGCAATTTCAAAAGACAGGACTGTGCAGCATCTTCAGCTAATGGGTTTTCTGGAAAAATACAAAACCACTTGAAATGTGTGTGCAACTTTTGTGGCTAGGCCCTCATAGAGACTGAACTGCCAGAGGCTACTCTGAATTTTGTATTGTCACTATAATTTGTCCTTCTTGGGGTTTTTTCCTTTTCATATCCATAACAACTTAAAATAAATCCATTTGCTGGCCCTATTATGTTTGATGTATATCAGAGTCCTTGAACTTGTTTATAGAATGAAAGGAAATTTTAGTTCCTTTTTAGTGTCTCAAACATGTTTACATCAATTTTATGGAATTTATTTGCTTATATGTATCACAAAAATATTTCCTCTCAGTGAACTGCTCTGAGTTGTCATGACAAATAAACAATAATCTGGAAAAGCAGGAACATGTTTTCTCAAGACAGTTTTTTAGTGCTTTTAGCACTTTTGTTTGATAGTTTTCTGTTAAAAAAAAAACCTCACCTCACATGCAGAGCTGTATGGTTTTATAGCAGCTGTGTGGGAGTATTTACAGTGTTTAACCAGCTGAGATTGAAATTCTCTTGAATCCCATTACCTTTTCTTATGTGTCACTTGGGACCAGATGACTCTGTTATATCATTTTGGCAACAGAAATTACCAGTCTATGTATTGTTAAGTGCTGTTGGGTATTTGCAGTCTCTTCTTTTTTTAGGTATTTTCAAAATTTGTTTCATTAGGAATTCACAAATATAATTAGATTAAACTCCTTACTGTTTGTAATACCAGTTAGTACTTCCATGCCAGTGAATACCTTTAAAATGAATTGTTCTGTTTAGTACAATTGGCTTCAGGGTCTAGAGAACAATATGAATTAAAAAAAAAAAAAACATTGCAAATATAATTGTATTGCAGTAATTGGTAAGAATGCAGAAGACTTCTTTCTGTACTATTTTGGTTACCCCTTCTTTAGTAATTTTTGAACAGGTTGATTTATCAGTATTCCCTCAGTATTGGTGCAGCTTAAAAGTTAAAGTCAGATTTCATATTAGAAGTTAAATTACTGGATTTCTTTATAAACACAAGACATGGTTATATTATTTGTCTTGGCTCAGACTAAAGGTCAAAATTAGCAAGTTTTAAAGAACTTCAGAAGCATACAGGAGAGCCTTTGATGTAATCAGAAATTAAAATCAGTGCTGAATTAGTGCATGTCACAGAACATCTGATTTATAGTTATGGTATCTGTGACAGCAGCAGTGCAGTTTGCATGAGGTAAAGATTGCAAAAAGCCAGCAGGTCAGTAAGAAAATGAAGAATTGTGGCTACAGAACAGCAGCCAAATACTATTATAAGGGAGGTCTTTAACCTCATTTTCACTGTTATGACAACTGTGAAACTCAAGTCGGTTTTGTTGGTTTTGGGGTCGTGGCTTTCCTTTGCGACTCTGTAGGTTGAACTAAATAATTTTCAAATATTTGTGTGTGTGTGTGTGTTCTTGTGTGTTTTTTAGCTGACGAACTCAGGATATGAACTTACTTGTAACTTTTAGATCTCTGATGGACAGTGATGTCATCCAATATTTTGCACAGAAAGCTCTGAACCAAGCTCCCTGCATTTCACAAGCTGCTGTTGTCTTTCAATCTCTGTTTAAGGGTCTTTATGTCTTTGTGGTATATTTTATCCTGCACAACCAACTTTGCTGTCCTGTGAAAGCAAGTTATACTGTTGACATGAATGGGCATACAACTCCAGGATCAGCATTTTTCACACATGGCAGTGGTCTTCCAGCTGCGGGAGGAGAGATCAGCAAGTCTACACAGAACCTCATCAGTGCTATGGAAGAGGTAAGAGTCCTCTGTAGTTCTCTATTGTCATTAACTTTTTTATTGAAATGTACCTGGAAATTTCAGCACTAGTTCTGAAGTGTAATACATGGGAATTAGATGCTAAGTATTATAGGTTGAGGGGGGAGAGCTTTTTTTTTGCATTTATTTTAATATCAGAAATATCTTATCTTTGTCCGTGTTTATCCAGTTATCTTTATCCATGTTATTCTTGGAACTTACTGTGCCCTGATGACATACCTCCTAGAGAATTTGCCCTTTCACATTTGAGTCTTCAGTTTATTATAGAGGTTGGCTAAAGTGTCAAAAGTAGGTCATGAGAAATCAAAATATCAGGTTAATTCTTTCAGCTTACTATAGGTTTTGGATGAGTTTTAAGTGGTTAATTTCTCAGTTATGATGTTCAAAACTTCTGGAAATTAAAATAAAGTTAGAATAAAATTGGAATGGAATGGAATGGAATGGAATGGAATGGAATGGAATGGAATGGAATGGAATGGAAAGGGGAAAGTGGAAAGGAAGGGAGTGGAAATGGGAAAAAGGAAAAGGGAAAAGGGAAAAAAATAAAGGAAAAGGGAAAAAAAATGGGAAAAGGGAAAGGAAGGTGTAGTGGGTTTACCCTGCCTGGATGTCAGGCACCCACTAAAGTGGATGATATAGAGTATACTTAGCGATATTAACTTAATTTATTGCTAACAAAATCAGAGCAGCATAATGAAAAAAAAAAAAAGACCTTAAAAAACCTTCCTCTCTTCACCAACCCTCCTTCTTTCCCGGGTCTAATTCGTCCCTCAGTAGCACAGGGAGACAAGGAATGGGGTTATGGTCAGTTCATCACCTGTAGCATCTGCAGCTTGCTCCTCAGGGAGGGGAGTCCTTCCCATACTTGAACATGGGGTCCCTCACACAGAAGACAGTTCACCATGAACTTCCCCAGTGGGAATCAATCCTACAGGCAAGAGTCCTCCCCAGACTGCTGCAGCATGGGGTCTCTCTTTCAAGGGGTGTAGTCCTTCATGGACAGGCCCCAGTGTGGTCTCTGAACACCTCTCACAGCCTCCTCTCAGGCACCCCTGTGCTCTGGCATGGGACTCCTCCATGGGTTGCAGGGGCACAGCTGCTTCCTCATGGTCTGCATCATGGGCTGCAAGGGAATCCCAGCTCTTGCATCTGGAGCATCTTCTCCCAGTCATTCTTCACTGACTCTGGTGTCTGCAGAATTGTTCCTCTCACAAATTCTCACCCTGCTTTTCCCTGGGCACAGTTACATCTTCTCAATAACCCATTTTTTTTTTTATTCTTCTTCTTAAATATGTTATCACAGAGGCATTACCACCATTTCTAATTGGCCCAGATGTGGCACTGAATACATCTTTGCAGCTGCCAGGGATTGCTCTACCAGGCATGGAGGAAGCTTCCAGTAGCTTCTCACAGAAGCCACCCCAGTAGACCCCCTGTAACCCTCCCTACTACCAGAATTTGGCCATGAAAACCCAATACAGAATGGAAGGAAAGGCAAGGGAAAGGGAGATGGAGATAGGTAGATATAGATACAGATATATTAGATATAGATATAGATATATAGATACAATTTACTAAAAATTTTAAAAAAGCTTCATTATAGAAGTGACGGAGTAGCTGGTTTGAAAATCTCTTGGTCTTCAGTTCGGCTCTGGTCATAATTTCCAGTTTCTTTACAATGGTTTTGATGATCACTGAATTTTTGTGTCTTTTTACACTCTGCAGGTGCCTGCAGACTGGGAGAGGGCATCCTTGCAGCCTGCTAGTCAAGCTAATGCTGCCTTTAAGCAGAGTCCACAAAATGGTAATGTTTTCCACCCTTCTGGAGGATTCAGTACCAGCTCATTAGTTGCTGATGAGGAATCACAAGAGTTTGATGACCTAATATTTGCTTTAAAGACTGGTGAGTGACTCTTCCCCTTGCCCTTCAAAGTTTGCTGTATTGCTGTGTTGTTATTCATCCTAATGGTGCCACCATTCCACGAGATACAGTTAATGAGGTCTCTTAATATAATCTGATTTCCAAAGAAAATCTTAAAATTTAAGAAAATCTTAAAGATCAGTTATCATGGGAAGGTCTGATAGGGCAACCAAAGAGGCAAAGGAATCCTACCTGATAAGATGTGGCATACACTAACCAAAGCCCACCCAGGTAAAGTACAAGTGGACTTGCTTGGTAGCAGGAGGTCACCTAAATGATCATTAGGGATATCACTGAGCCTTGCAAGAGACAACAGCAAGATATTTGTGGGAGTAGCAAATTAAGTGACCTGGCACACACAATTTCAGAAGCTTGTTACCCTCAGTGATATCAAGTCAAACTGGATGGAAGACTGGGAATGCTGATAATAAATAGGTATTTTTATTCAGTGAGTTCATAACGCTCTATATTCTAAACTGATTTAGATTGCAGGAAATGCCTCTAATTATGGGGCCCTCAACACGTGAAGGACATGGACTGATTCCAGAGGAGGCCGTGAAGGTGCTCAGAGGGCTGGAAAGCCTCTGCTGTGAGGAAAGGCTGAGAGAATTGGGGTTGTCAGCCTGGAGAAGGAAAGGCACTCAGGAGAGCTTTGAGTCCCTTCCAATACCTAAAGGGGCTACAAGAGAACTGGAGAGGGACTTTTGACAAGGGCATAGTGGGAGAGGACAAGGGGGCTTTGAACTGAAAGAGGGCGTGTTTCGATTAGGTATTCGGAAGAAATTCTTCTCTGTGGTGGTGGGGAGGCCCTGGCACAGGTTACCTGGAGAAACTGGCTGCTGCTGCCCCATCCCTGGAAGTGTTCAAAGCCAGGTTTAATAGGACTCTGAGCAACCTGATCTAGTGGAAGGTATTCCTGCCCATGGCAGGGGGTTGGAAATAGATGGTCCTTATGGTCCCTTCCAACCCAAACCATTCTATGTTTTGTGAAAATCTGTTTTATGCTTATTAATTTTTCTAAACATTTTGCAGACTAGTTCTACTTTGTTAGCAGTCAATTTTTCTTCTCAAGACTTTCAAAGGTAGGTGCAAAAGTTACAGTTGAAAACCTTTTTTTTTAAGTATGTAAGAAGGTAGCTTTTACTTTTTGACTTCTTCAACACTAAGGAATTTCATAGATAGTTAATAAGACATTAAAGTATCTAGATATAACACTCCTATTATTACACAATGTTTACTGCTTAAGTAAATCAGTTGGCATGAGTCTTAAGGCATGAAGAACAATCTAGGCAACAGCCATAGCTGAAACATAATACAATTCAACACATATTCAGCACTTAGTTACTTTTTCTGAAGTCTTCAAGCTCTATCCTTAGTTGACTTAAGTTCTTTGAGAAAGTAGGTCTAAAATCAACTTTCGGTTTTCTTGCCTAAAGTCTATTATTGTCTTCTTCATTAAAATTTTATCATAATTTTTTATGGGCATTTCATATTAATGTGATTTGAGGTAATGACCTCAGGCCATTGTTGGAGAAAAATATTTTGTTTACATTACTGATTCAAGTAGTGCCAGACAATTTTACACCAATGCTTATTCATGTGCCCACATGGTGTCCCCAGTGGTGTTACAACAGCAAAAATCCCCATGATTTCTAAACCAAACCAGTTGTCCCATCTGGTTTCAGGCCCACATTTGAACAAGATGCACTGAAGAAGTGGTGTGGAAGGTTAGAGCATCTTTGACCAGCAGAGTAAATGTTTATCAGCTATTGTCTCAGACACAACCTCTAGCTCAACATTTTTCTTAAAACAAAAACAAAACAAACAAAAAAACCACACCCAAAAAAACCCACAAAAACCAACAAGCTTTTCTGTAACTAAAAATCTTTTTTATTCTTTTCATCCTGACACATTCTCCAGTTCAGTTAAATGCATGGCCAAGTAGAGGGAGACAAGGAATCACATGGAAGTAATAAAAAGGAAGATGAGGTGGTGGAAAGCTGGATTTTTTTTTCTCTGTTTGGTAATATGGACCTATGCTGCTAAAATATTCACTGTGCTGTGGTCTAACAGTATTATGATAATAGTTAAGCTAGCAGGCACTGAAATAAGCTCATCTCCTAGTCTCTAAACACCACATTTCTTCCTCTATTGCATCATTGCTTGTGCTCACATGAAACCACAAGAAGACAGGTTAGATTTCTCCTTTTATTTTTCTTTCCTCTCCCTTCTCTCTCCCACTCTACATGAGTTAGTCTGATGCCCTTCGAACACCAGTCCTTGCTCCAAGGAAGTGGTCATTGGCAATTGGAAGACAAGGACCTTTTCTCTAAATAGGCTAAAGTGTAAAGGCAGCTAAGATGCCTTTTTGCTGAGCTTTTCTTGCCTATAATTTGCTGTGTGAGGAGCTTCTCAAACCCTTTTGGAATAGACTTTATGTCAGAAGGCTGAGAATTCCTTATTCTGGAAGAGAAGGGAGAAGATGCTTTTCCCCCCACATTAGCTAGTTTTATCACTGGTAAACTGGGGGGTGCTGCTTTTGGAGGAAGATTAGAAATACTGTTGTTTCACCTTTACCTTTGATAAACTGAAACAGAACCTTCCATTATCTGTGTTCCCTAAAACTGTCAATCTATACTAAAACTTATCTATAAATAAGAGCTAAAATGTTAACTCCCACTCTGAGGACTGAGGATCAGCACTGATTAGCAGAGGAATATGTAAAAATGTTTTTATGCCCCTTTGTGTTTCATCTGTTCTTTCTGCTCATGTAGTTCTGAGCTGTCTGAAGGTGGCTTTAACTTATGCTCACAGGGAATAATTTTGTGGCCAAGGTTTAACCTGGCAGCCAGGATCACTGGGAATGAGTATGATCATAGCAAAGCTAAAATTTCATTCCTGCCCTTCTGCCACTCTCAGCTGTAGAAATGAAGACAGGTTAAAAAAAATCAACCAATCCTCCACCGAAAAACTTTGGTTTTAACTTGTCAGTGTTTAATAATTTGCAGTGTGCAGTGCAGCCCCATAAATAGTTGTGCTGGCACACTCAACCTTGTTGCTAAAGGAATGTGTCACAGAACTGTGCACTTAGCCCTTGGTTCCACGGTCATTAATGCTGGACCTAATTACAGATTAACCTGAAATACAGGCTGGGTCAGATGGAGGCATACAAGTGCAGTCCTAGCAAATAAGGTGGATAGCAGTGTGCTGTTTCTTAGCCACTTGTTATGCTAGGTTTGTACAAACATCACATGGTGATAGGGTTTTTCTGTTTTGTGTGAGAAATCCAGTGGGCTTCTTATATCATACAGCCATTGTATTTGAATGCCTTACCAAGTAATTCCTTCTTTCCATCAAATATGCTCATATCCATACAGAAATACACAGTTGGGATTCACTCTGCTCACTACATCTTGTCATTTCTTTTATTTTGGGGATCTTTTGGAAGACAGCTCCAAAGTGGCTTATGTGAACAAAATAATAAAACAATTATGGTAGGAAAAATAATTTAGGGACATGTCCTGCTAATTGACATGTGCTAAAAGCTTTTTTTTTAATGCTTATTGATTTGTATTTATTTATTTAATTGTATTTTATTTATGGCTCTTATGATGATTCAAACAGCTTCTATTGAGAAGGTTAGTTATTTGTGAATTACTTTTTGTTGATTTCAGTAATGACTTTAACAGTCTGCAATTTTGGTCTTGATCTCATTTTCCCTCTGATTTCTTGTGCAAGGTTTATATTGATAGTCAATTTAGTAAGACCTTTGCCTTCCAGATTGCAACAAAGTAATATGTTATTGTAATTGAGAATAAAGCCCAATATACCAGAATTCCCTGAGGACTTGTACTCTGGTAGAGAAGCATTAAGGCATGAATAAATGCATGATAGCTTTACGGATTTCTGAACTTCCATCTATATCTTACAAATACTCTTGTCCTCTCCCTTTCTGTGATGCACAAAACCAATTTATTCCTTTGGATGAAATGTGAAACCAAAACACATGAAAGCCTTTGAGGGAGGCCCAAACTCCTCCAGAGGTGACCATGGTATCTAGATACATATTTAGCAGAATACTGCTACATTCAAACCTCAGTGTTTTTTTAATCTTAATAAAGGCAATTGTGATAAATATTATAGAAATACTCTAGTATTTCTGTAATATGATGCAAATATTTGAATGATTCCCTGATAGGGAAAATACCTGGAAAAATCTACTAAGCTAGAACCCCATACAAATACAGCTGTTACAATAGCAATGTTATATAAAACGATCCATGATTTTCAATCTAATACAGCCAGAGTTCCAAAGTCAGCATTTTATAAACCTTGGTGACCCCATTGACGGTGCCTGGTTTAAGAATAAAGCATTTCATGTGGCCATTCTGAACCTGACAAAACACTTGAAATTTTAATTCTGAAGGGTTTTCAGTGCAGCATCCTGGAGACTCTCTATTACATGGCATATATGGATTGTAGGTGACAAAGTTCCTGCCTTATCAATCTTTGTTTTGAAGGGCTCACTTCAAAGGAAAAAAGAAAGGAAGGAAAGCTAGCTAGTTTGCATATTAATTCAGTTTTCTCATCTGTGGTTGTCACACATATGTTACCTGATGGCTATTGAATGTGACTGCGCAATGCCCAGTAAGCATTTTTAGTTCAATCTGAACGTTATTTCTAGAAGCTGGATGTCTCTTGGTGTAATTTCTGTGAAGTTAAAAACCTGAAAGAAGAATTAAATTTGGTTTGTGTAGCTTATTCATATACATCACACACATATAATAAAATCATGATTGATTAAGCAAGATATAAGTGCTTGAGAGATAAAAAGTTTTCCCAGTGATATGAGTACAGTACTTACAAAACAGACTCTCTCCCTTAAAATGTTTTAGTGAAAGTCTGAGCTATCTCTGAGCAAGCAGATGATAACAGCTGGTGTTCCAGGGCACGTATGGATGCATGGTGTAGCCCTTCACCAGCAGATGTCAGTGGAGGAACCTCTCTGGGTTTGAAGCCTGAGCTGAGACTTTTCAGTTTACAGCTAGTGCTTGCATACAAAAAGAAAAGAAAAGCTTCATTTTCTTGCTTATTTTTCTTCACAAACTGGGGAAAAGTAATACTCCCTGCTACATATCTACCATCCAACTCTAGCATCTCTAAAAGAGTGCATGCTTTTTTGGGATCTGATTGAGTTTAAATTCCAATCTAATCTGAGAAAACAATGGACCAACGAACTCTGTAAAACTCAGTTGTGTAAACAGTCATACCCTTTCCAGCCAGTCGACTGTTTGGTAAGCTGGTATCCTGGTTACGTTGCAGTTCTTATTCCTAAAAAGGATCAGCTCTAACATAGTTTGTCTTTGCAGCATTAGCAGAGCAAGGCCTTTGTAAACCTAAAGTACCCAGTTTCAGTCTCTGACTTCCAAGTTCCTGATAAGAACCTCTGTAACAAAAAAAAATCTCCTTTGACTTTGCACAGAGCATAGACAAAACTTGCACGTATATGACATTTAAGAATATACATAGTATAATACCATTAGACCAATATCTGATCTTTTTAGTGCCCAGCAAAAGATTTTTAAAGAAACCCTGTGCTAAATAGTTGCCACTTTACCAATGTAGCCACTGGTAAGACAAATATCTTTCTAACACCAACACCCATTGTTCACCTTGAAATCTGAGCCCAAGGTGATCATATGTGTGATTTCAAATGGTTTTAAATAGTGGGGGAGGTTCAGTTTTTCATACCGTTTTCAGATTGACTAAATGTCTTTAATGAATTTGACTGTTAGTATGATACATAACAAGTATTGTATTATTTCTTAATTCAAAGTATTTTATTTACTTCATGGTTTTTACTTGATCGTCCATCCCCATGTGGTAAATGCAACAGTCTGATTCATCTTCCCTATTACAGTCAGGTTTCCTTTCTAAAATAATCAAATATCAAACAATCAAAATAACTTGTTCAAACAATTGCTGTTTTTCCCAGGACCTTCAAGCACCTTTTGGATACTAGGATCTGGCTCAAATAAAAGGTTGAATGTGCATAGAAATATAAATCAACTTCAATACATTTATAAACAAGTATTTTAATAATTCAGATCCTAATCTTGACTTTGTTATTGTATCTCTATGTTGATGGATTTTTACTCTTGTCATACTCTGGCAGTAGTTGTTTTCTCAAGAGCTTGGGTCATGCAGACCTAAGGACTCAGTAGTGTCAGTGAACACATGTTCCCTCCATGACCCAAACACCAAAACCAGGTGTAAGAAGGATCATGGTGCAGCTTACCCACTTTTTGCCTGGATCATAGGGAATGGATCCAAGTTTGGCCCCTACCAGGACTTCGTCCAGACCTCTGCAGGAAAACTTGGCAGGACCTTCTGTGCAGGTGCAGGTTCTCTGGAACAAACTCTGTATTCAAGACTGCAGCCTGACTTCCCACAGCAAAGCAGCATCTCACTGCTGCTTGGTTTACCATACTTCTTTTCTGCATGAGGGGTGGTGTGTGGAAGGGTGCTAAGAGAAAACTTTGTCAAAGTGGAACAACAGAGAGCATAGAAAAAGGTGAAGAAACTAAAAAAAATTAAACTACTCTTTTCTTTTCTCAAACAAATCAAAAACTGGAATGCCAGCTGATGTAGAAATAAGAGATGCACTGTATACCTGATAGAAACTCTAGAAAATGTTTTTCAGTATGAAATGCAAATTACTGCCTCTCCCAGCATACCCTATTCAGGGCTGTTTTGAGCCAGATGTCATTCCTTTGTAACTGCCTTGAACTGCATGTGGTTACAGATCTGCTTCTGCCTAAAACAAATGACTTCCCCATAATTTGTAAATGACATCGCTGCAGGATTGTACTTGAAAGTGATTCTTATTGATATCCTCATGCCTCATTATACTGATATGCAGTTCTCAACAAATTTAAAGCCTAGACACCTAAGCCCTCAAAACTCATGTATTGTATAGAATTTGTTCTATAGCTCGAGGAGAGGAACTGAAAAAGCACTGAAATTTATAGTTTCAACAGATTTTTTTGTGACAAAATGGTCTGAAAAAATTTGCATTTCATAAAAACTAGTGCAGGATTATGAATCTTCACACTAATCAACTCAAACCTCCCCCACAATAAAAGCCCAGATGAAGTCCCCATCAAACAAATAGGAAGCAGAAAGCTAGCAGAAGTCCTATGACAAAAGGATGGAGAAGGTAGCCTCCTGAGGTCTCTTCCAGACATGTTTTGGAGGTTCCCTTGGACCAAATTCTAGTATTGTTTTCTGGCAGAAATAAAACTTAATGCAACAGTTTATGTCAAATGTGGGTTTAAAGAATATTTGTTCAGCATTTTTTCTCGTGTTGAATTTACTGTCCTAATAAGACAGCTGGAATTATCATTTAACTTGGAAATTGTATCATTAAAAATCAATTTTTCATGAGGAAGTTCTTGGAAGTACCAGATGCTAACAGCCAGACCATGAACCCAGTCCAAGCCAGGCCTTGATTTATGCTTTTCTGATTTCAAGGCAACTTCTAAATATCTATTGTACCACTTACTGGGCCAAATAAAGTGAATGACAGTGGAATTATGAAAAAGCATATCTGGATGGTACAAAGCTATGTCAGCTAATATTATAATCCATGAATTCAGAATGGTAGACTAGTATGAAGAAATTTGCCACGTGGTTGCAAGATAGGGAAACATTTCAATAATCAGAATAAAGCAGAATGGGACAAAGTATCCCCGTTTCTGTGTCAAAATTTCATTCTCACTTATTTTTGTTGTTTTTTCTCTATTTCAGGTGCAGGTCTCAGTGTCAGTGATAACGAGTCTTGTCATGGCAGCCAGGATGGTAGCAGCATGGCTAATTCCCAGATCGTAGAGCTTAGAAGAATACCCATAGCTGACACTCACCTCTAATTCCACAGCTTGCTTGGGGTTTTGTTGTTGTTGTGGTTTTTTATTCAAGCCTCGGTATTTTTATATTTGTACTTCCTTTTGCACTAAAACACTATATGAAACTGTAGTAGAATGCTGTTTTCTTTACTGAATGTTTAACAAAGAATGTTTGCTTGAGGTTTTGCATATCAGAAAAAAAAACTGTAAATTTTTTATAGTGGGTGAGCATCAATAGATACCATGGCAATTAGCCTAGATTTGTATCTTGTAAGTAGAGGGTACATTTCATAAACTGTACCTTTTTTTTTTAATTAACCTGTATATTAACACTGATTAATAAAGCAATAGAGTCTGTTTGATACAAACCAGTCTGATATTTCTCCTTACTGTTTATGAAGATGAAAGGTGATGCAGACACCCTGTTGAATAGGAAAGCATTCTAGTGGCACAGTTTTTCTAAGTTTCCTAAGCTGTACTCTTCTCACTTTTTTTTTGAGTACCCAGATCTGTGAAAAAATTCAAATAAAGACAAACCTTGATCCAAAGATATTGAAATTTAAATTGTGACATGATAAATATGTGATGATCTGAAACACAGAGGAAAGGGGAGATGAAGAACAAGAGTGAAACCACTGGCAGCTGTGTGCTTTTAACTTCTTTACCTTACTGGTTTCATAATATTATGAAACCAGTCTTCACAGTCTCTCGCTCTTCACAGTCAAAAATAAGAGGAATTCCAAAGAGTTGAATTTTCTGTTGATCTCCATGTAGATAGTCCTGTTCTGATTGAAGGGTTCAAGTATTGCATTACAGAGTTAGAACAGTAATCTGGGGCCATAAATGAGCAAGAAAAGTTCTCCCCTTGAAAGAAAAAAAATAACAGAGGAAGTATTTCAGAACTGAGAGGTGGAGGCAGGCTGATCTTTTAGGAATCATTAACTCTGCTTGTGCAAAGACAGTCTGGAAGAAAAACATATTAAAGCAGTAGACCAAGGGAATTTTCCTCTGAATGTTTCTCAGTGTAGTATAGACATATAGTAAATGAGAATGTAAGTCTTTTATACATTCCTCAGGAACTTGCTAAAGGCTTCACACTGGGTAAGGTCTGAGCAACAACCTCTCCCTTTAAAAGAAGAATTTTCTTATAGAAATCTTTCCATTAATTTTTCTAGAATAATATGCAAATTTTGCTGTATCTAATTAACTTTTGAGCTTAAAAAAAGCCAAAACCAACAAAATAAAGAAATCCCACTTCTGTCACTTCTGTTCTATAACAGCTAATATGACAGCACAGCTTATAATCATCACCTATATCCAAGACAGACACCAGCTTTAAGGTCTAATGCTGCAAAAGCCTTGACAGACACAGAAAACTATTTTTAGTCAGGAAGGCCCTTAAACAAGTGCTTTTTAAGAATATGTTTGAATTGGGAAATAAGAATATGTCTGTATATAACTAGTATATGATCTGCTGTATTGAGTCTAAAATTTCTGACACAGGAATTTATACTTGTCTCTTTATGCTGTTCATGGTATAGAGGGAACAAAGCCAAGTCTTTTTGGTAAATGTCAAAAGTTAATGTGAGTTTGAAGGTGGGAGTGGGGGACAGTAGATGAGCATTTCCTTACTGTGGGCAACACACAGGGTGTCAGGAAGACCCTGAGCAGAAGGAGCAGCTGTTAAAATTGAGTGCAGTGCCTCACAACGCATACACAGATACATACAGATGTATAAAGTGGGCAAATTTATGCAAAAGTGAGCCATTGAAGCAAATTTTATAATTCACTTTTTTCCCCAAAGTACACCTGATGAAAAGGGACTTTCTGAGCACTTGAGTGAAATGCAAGTATCATTGAAGTTTGTGAGTGTGGAATTAACATTAGTTTTGGATATTTTGCAATATGGCACTTCTTTTGCTTTCCTCACAAGAAATCTGGCTCATTCTTCCTGAATAAACTGAGATGAAGTAAACCTTGTGAGTGCTGATCCTTCTCATCTACCCACTAAATAGTGAAACTTATAATGTGAAACCTGGCCCTACAAAACTATTGCAACACTTGCTCTGTTGTGAGCTGTTATAATGTTTCATTAATTGCAGAACATGCTACTACATGCCATGAGAAAGCTTATAAAGAGGATGTTTGTTTGATTTGACTCATCACCATAAAAGTTAATACTTTATGTCACTTCAACTTGTTGCACAACTGGCCTGCTTAGTGATTTACTGTAAATGCATCAGCATTTTCAGAGCAGATCAGTAGGATGGCATCTGCTGCCAGCATTTTCTGAATTTTACATCTCTAGGTGGTACTTACATGGTTTAAGGTCATAAGATGAATTTTCTTATTGTTCTTAAACTGATTATTTTTTAGCAGAAAATGTTCTGTCTGTAGGAGATTCAGAGGTTTAATAAAACAAGTCTCAGCCTCCTTTTTGCTGTTATTTGGACAGGCAAAGATAGAACCAGGAGGAGGGCATCTGTGTGCTTTGAGTCAGGTGTACCCAGCAGCCACACCTGGGCAGGACCAGTACCTTTACACTTGGCCTAACTCAACCCGACCAGACTGAACGCCTCTTGCAGCTCCTTGATCTCAGGAATTATTTTAAATTTGATTGAGAGTGTAAACATTTCTTTGTTTCTGTGAGGTGAATTAATCTGCAGCCAGCTATCTTTCAAACCAAGCATTACTACACAGCTTGCCATGCTGACTGACTCATACAAGCCTTTGCTTTGCCCCTCTGTAGGGAAAAACACTTGCTGCCTCTTCTGATTTCTAATAAAAAAAGATATTTTCTCCCCAAGAAGCCATTTTATGTGTTTAAAGCGTAGAAGGAGCTGTAGTTAATATTTACTATATTTAATATTAATACTTAATATTAATATCAGTATAATATTAAATAACAGCATTTACTACAATATTTAATTGAGTTTATCTATAATACATTTCATATATTATTTAATAATATAAGATATTATGCTTTATGCAATACTATAATGTTATATAATTGTTTATAATTTATTATATTTCTTATGTATTATACTGTTATAATTCAATATTATATAATAATACTTAATAGATAACATTTCACAGTTCACTGTGTGAAGGAGATCCCTTTTCCTGACAAATTTCACTTAAAACTACTTACAAATATATGTAGATCAGATGGATGAAAGGACTTCTTTCAAGAGTTTGTTACTGTTCACATACTAATGTAATTCACCTCTTTTGAAAGTTATCTGAATGTATTTCACATTCAAATGCATAACTGGTGAAAAATACTAAGACATCATTTAGGTGATATATTAGAGAAAGCCACTGGTTTCACTTCCCTTGCTGTATAGCAAAAATAAAGCTCCATGTCAGTGACTTGAACAGAACTGTTCAGATTACTAATTTTTTAGAACCCAGCTGAGGGCCCGAATATATTCATGTTCTGTCTCTACCATGAAAATGATAGCTCTTTAATATTCTATATCTAAAGTCATCCTGCTGAGGACTCCACAGTGAGAGCTTTGATCTGCAAAGATTATATTGGGAGCTCTACAACAATAAAATGCCTATGGGCTCAACATAAAATTATGCTAAATTGATTGATCATGTCAGAATCATGATTAGACTAGAAAGTTGCTTAAATTCAGGCAAATCCTGCTGTCAGATGCATTTCTCTATAGCTTGGTTTATGCTCTGGCCCTTGGGCTACTATTGTAGATTATGTTTCACCAGCATTAGTGTAAGGAACCACTAAGAAATCAGAATGTATTTCAGGTTTGCTGGCAGCAGAATTTGCTCTTTTGTTACTTCCACGGACAGTAACGTACGAAAGCAGCATATGCAAACTTAGGCTTACCTGTTCAATATCTTACTCTGTTAATTTTCACAGAAAAACATTCAAGAATAATTTCCGCTTCTAATTTTATGATTCAAAATTATCTTCTCTACAATAAATACATTCTAATAATTATAGAGTAACAGTCTGGTAAGCAATAAATAAATGGAAATAATTGCAATGTGATACTCAAGCATTATTGACCTAATACCTGAGACTAATAATATACTGAAACTGAGAAGACAGTTTGTGTAAACCAGCCTAAAAATTAGGCCAAAAACCCTGAGAATGATTTTGCTTGGTTGGTTTTAATCAAGTCAAAGTTGTGTTCATGATACAGCATTTTTACAAGAGCAAATGTGGAGGAAAATACATATTCCTATGTCTCATAACAATGTCTGAGGTAACAACAGAAGGGTTTTGACTGGAGCCATTTTTCCCCAACTTAGCAGGTAGGCTTTGAAGACAGCGTGTTCATACCTGTGCTGTAGCACTGATCTGGGCACACAGTGATTTTATCCAGTGAAACTCCAACTTCCAAAAGCAGTCGTCTTCGGTGTGCCTTTATTCTTCATGAACAAGTACATGTCACCATGTGCAGACAGACAAAAATAATTGTAGGATACAATAACATAGATATATAGATATATAGATATATAGATATATAGATATATAGATATATAGATTAGATAGATAGATAGATAGATAGATAGATAGATAGATAGATAGATAGATATTGATGTGGATACAGGTACATATAGCTAGATAAAGATGTAGATGTAGCTGTAGATGTAAATGTAGATGTAGATGTAGATGTAGATGTAGATGTATAGATAGATATATACTAAGAATCAATTCTGTTTCAGTCTGGGACCTAAAACATTGTGGTTTTGAAACAGGTTTCTCTGGAAACTTCTTGGCTCCTGCTTTGTAATTCCTGAACCAAAGTTAAGTTTGTGATTTCCTAGTTACCTAACTGGAAAGAGTCAGGCATGGGATATAGAGTTGTTAAAAAGAGAGCAAAGTAAGGGGATGCCCCAAATCTCCATTTGCTCTTAGCCTCACATAGCCTACAAGCTATGTGATGGATGTGCTGCACAATCTACAGCCTGTTTGTGCCTTGGGTCTATCTGTTTCCCGATCAAGGGAAACAGAGGAACAAAGATTATCATCTGGCAAGGACCAGATGGATGAATGGATTCCTGCTTGATGTGCACGAAGGAACATTATTCTTTTTGGTTTGAGAGAACAGCGTGTCCTGGAGATTGGGACAGGGCAAGAAGAAAAGAATGGCCAAACACTGACCTCACTCCAAATCCTTGATGAATCCTGACAAAGTGAGGTAGTGAGCTGTTACTCGTTGCAAATGTACAAGAGGATGACTCCACTAGCTCCCCTCCTCTGCTATGGCACACAAGCAGCATCTGCACTAGCTACTCAAACAGGACTTGATCTCTACTGTTTCAGAGCCTAAATGAGCACTGAGTCTGTTCTCCACGTCACAGATACTATTTGCTCCTTTTAGCAGAACTAAAAATACCCTATCAATTAACTTTCTTCTGCTGAAGAACTGACCTTCCTCCCTGTGGTCCTGTATGCCCACATTACTTCTCAAAGAGACTCATTATTCACTTATTCCATCCACACCATGTAAGGACATAATGCCAGTTAAGAATCTTCTGTGTTTCTGTCTTCTAAGAAGTAACAGGTTTCCTTCTAATTTTTTATTCTGCAATTGCCATGTTTTGTACCTTCTGTTGGTTAAGGTCCTAAGGAGTCATATCATACTCCTCCAGAAAATTACACATGAGAACATCCTCATAGTTGAACGTGTGCCTATTTTGGCTATTCCAGGTGGCAAAGCCAGTTCACTGGTTGATGTGACTCCACCCACGTGGATCCTGTGTCCAGCTGTTGTCTATTGTACATTTAATAAATCCCATTTTAACTGGAACTTCTTGCAAGTTTTGGAATATGCGTGGTCATTGTGGAGCTATAATGACTGCAGCTGAGGAACATAAGCAAAGAGGATAAACTTCTGCGTTCTTCTTTGTCTTCCTTTTCTTTTGTTTTTAATCACCCACTTGCTTCCTACTGTTCATAAAACATGATGCTCTGCCTTCTGATGCAGCAGTGTGTAACGGCCTAGAGTACCCAAGGCAAGTGCTGTGCTCCTTCTCTGAGGATCATTCCTGCATCTTGAGAGCCAGACTTAATAAGAATGATTTTACATTGCAGAGCTAAGGGGCTTTTTAGAGTTCAGAGTGTATTACTCCTTAAATTCATTGCTGGCAAAAGACCACTGTTGCACATTGGAAGACCTCTAGTCCTGATCCTTAAAGGACTAAGCATTAGGATTAGAATACCTTACATTCTGGTTTTTAGTGTACTAAGGATTAGGGTAAGGTCTGACCTATGGCAGTCATGTGGACCCCTGCTGTGCCACCAGTAAGGAAACAGCCTGCCTACCTTAAGTCATGCTCTGCTGCAGAGTGCAGAGCAAGAACGAGCCAGGCAAGTGTCAGGCAGTTACTAACAAGTCTTTTGACTTGTAACGGAATGGTCCATTACAAACATTGGGTGATTGATACTAAAGATAATCCTTGGAGCATGTAAAAGAATGCCACGTAGCCTCAGGAGATGGGCAGCTAAATCCTTGAAGCCAGTATACACAGTTATGCCATCTGACCCCGGGGGTACAGACCTCGTTTTTGAAAGCAGCATGCTTTAGAGGAGAAAGTAAATGGAAAAACTTGCTCTTCTAATCCAGAAAAAGAGTCTTGAATATTCATGAAAACAATGAATATTCCAAGCAAACAGAAGCTAATATTTTCTCCTCATAAGATTGAGGCTAGCATGAATTTAAAATGTCATAGCTTTCTGAAATTGTGAATTAGCAAAAAAAGAGAATTTACATTTTCTATATATATTTATACCTTCAGAAATACTGTTAGAATTTTTTTTTCCCCCAGAAGTACTAGATGAAAAAAAGTAGTGTTTTACATATCATATGAAGTAAGTTAACACCTAGATCATAAGACCCATAGTGCCTCTATACCACAAGTGGTCATCAAAATTCTTTACCTCTAATTTAACTGCTTTTTATTTTACTCTGAACTCTACCCTACTAAAAGGAAAACCCTTGCATTGAAACTAATTAAAGTCCTTTTTTCCCTTTTTGTCTTATACAAGTTTTATATTTGTGTTATGACTTTTATATTAGTGGTGGCAATACATGTTTTGCTCAAAGTGAAGTCCATAATTCCTAGCTTTCCTAGGGGAAAGGGAAATAAAGGCATAATTATTTCCTTGTACCAGGCAGAGACAGCTTCTATATTGTGAGAAGCTCAGTATTTTATGAATTAAATAAATAAATAAGCCTCTAAAGAAGTAATGCTTCTTGGATTTTGGAGGGGAGATTTGAAATGCATGTCTACTTTTCTATAGAAAGAATATAGAAAGCAGAAAAGGGTGGGGATATTTAATCCCACTAAGTGTGAAAAAGACGAAGAAGCATGCCTTCCTATTAAGATCCATTCTAGGCCAAAATTGGATACATGGAAAACAAATTCATGACAGTGGGAGTCATTGTCTTAGCTTGACTATTAAGAGCTGTAAGATTATGCCTGTGGTGACTGTTTTCATTTGTTCTGGCAGGGTACAGTCAGCAGTGACTGCTCTACTGCTTCTTAAGGTCAGATCCTGATCTAGCAGCTTCTCAGACAATAGTTCTAAACATCAGATTTCACTGATAGGAATTTATACTTTGTATTTACAGCCATTAAACTCTGGTCTTAACTGAGTTATGTTGTGAATATAATTGTTATTTTTGGCTTGCAGGTGGAACAACTGTATCTCCAGGTTTCCCATAGCGACTTGGGAGACAATGTTTCTCAATTCAGAGTGGAACTGGGGTCTGTACAATCCCAGAAAATGTGACAGGATATGATTGTCAGTTTTAGCAAGCCTAAAATCACTCCATTGTGTCTGTGTGTTTAAATTGATAGGAGAGCATGCTCATCCATTTGCCCACCATCCTGTGTCTTGGCATATGCTTGCTTCCAAACACAGAAACCCAGAACAGCAGGACAGTTTGCGTTGGAAAGAACCTTAAAATCATCTCATTTCAATATCCCTACCATGGGCAGGGAGGGACACCTCCCACTAGACCAGGTTTCTCAAAGTCCCATCCAACCTGTCCTTGGACACTTCCAGGGATGGGGCAGCCATAGGTTCTCTAAGCAATTTTTGCCAGTGCCTCACCACCCTCACAGGAAAGAATTTCTTCCTAGTATGTAATCTCAATCTACACTTCTTCATCTTAAAGACATTCCCCCTTTTCTTGTTATTACCTGCTCTTGTCAAAAGTGGCTCTCATGGGATATGACACCTGGCATCTGTCCCTCCCACAGAGGAGACTGGAAGATGCCTCAGCTCAGAAGAAGCTGATGAGCAGAGGTGTTACCTCCACTGACAACCAATATGTGAATAGCAAATTCTGCTCACTTGCAGCCCTTGAGTTGTACCACAAGACCTTTAGGCTCTATTTGCCCTCCTGCCATGCTATGCAGTGTTCCAGTATCAGTGCAGATAGTGCTTGCCTGGCTCTTGGCTTTTTCCTACAGAAAGTAGTGTACCTGAAAACATCATTCTTGTTTCTGACTAGATCTTTATTATCATGAGGCTCACCATCTACACTCCACATATACTTGATATGCACACAGCACCAGCCCCCCTAGAAGGCATCTATGTACAGCAGAGACAAAATGGGTTTTGTTTCTGCAGCTTCCTTTGCCCAGATTCTTGCTTTCCCCTACCCATGTGGCCACAGTGGCAGCTTTGAGCAATGCTCAGGTGACAACTTGGAACTTCTCTCTCTGACAGCCTTCACGCATGTTTATTTTACCTCTATGGTCATGATGTAGGGATGATCTTCTTCCAGAGGACTATTTCTCCCATAGAGTTTGCAGGACTGGGTGGCACAGGGTTAAAAACATTGCACTTGCCCCATACTTCGGGTGTCTTGAGGCTAGAGAGCTCGAAGAACTAGTTACATCTGACCAAATCCTGCTTTATAGCTTCAGTGTGTGCAGTCTTACGGATCATGCAAGCTCCAGCTATGTTCTGTAAGAAAATATGGTGAGTTTCTGGACCTCCAGGGCCTGCATACGAGCAGCATGTTAGCAGCTTTGGAATCTGGTTTGGCATAAGTTGAGAGAGGGGACACAGGAAGCTCCTGGTCAGGGCTCTTGTGGCCCAGCAGACAACGAAGGGAGAGCAAACTACCTTATTGGTGTGTGAGGATCTTTTCAGGTCTCAGCTTTAGCCCATGACAAGGATAACCTGGGGCTCTCAGTGAATTGCACAACATGGAACACCTGTGCCCACAGCAGCACAACTCACAGCCCATGACCAACAAAACCTGACTTGTCTTCCTCGTAAGCAGCACCTGAAGAGTATGTGGGTGTGAAGCTACCTTCACAATCTTTGATTAGGTGTCAAATAATGATGGTTTAATGTCTGCTGATACAAGTTATACCCATGTCTGCTTAGTCAATTTGTTTCTGAGGCTGTAAAAATAGCTCTGTTGGACTCTGAGGTTTTTTCAAGCTTGTTGGATTGCTTTTTTTTTTTTTTTTTTTTTTCCTGAATTGATCTTTAAGTGATTTCCAGGAACACATGAGGTCTGGAGAAAGCCTTGATGATGGTTGTGTTCCAGACTTTCCAGTTTTGGACAGATAGTCCATGACCATGTGGTTCCCTGCTTCACTTTGGTTTTCTTTCTTTGGTTTTCCACAGGGCATGCAATTCTTAGTGTTCACCTGCTTTTCATTGAGCTCATGGGAGCTTTGGCTATGAAGGAGGTATGTGGACTCAGTGATACACGCTGGACAATCAGTGTGTAGACAATTGTCCAGAGACGGTATTTTTCTTAAGTTTTTGCCTTATTCAGGAAAGATTTCCAGAGTATTGATGTTGCCAATAAAAACTGAAATGAAAATTATCAATAGTACAAAGACATGGGTTTATATTACAATATGTAATTAAAATGCGTAATGCAAATTGTAATTTTAGTACTGGTAATACCAAATTAGTTGTGTTGTTGCTACTAAAGCAATAAAAATGTAAGGGTTTTTCTATGTGTCAATAAGATGGAAAGATATCCCATTTTTAATGTCTGCTTAACAGTCTTTGGTTCTAGTGCCCTGTCTTGACATAAGATCAGTATATTCTATAATACCTGACCTTGATTAAAAACAAACATGCTTCTTAAAGGAAAAGGAAATGTCATAGTTAATTTTGAGGGGGTTTTGTGTGGTTGTACCTCATTTTGATTATTTCATACCTAACTAAGTTATTACTTAAGCAAGCACTGGATGCTGCTGAGTGCCATCCTACACAAACACAGTGTCATTAATGTCATCTAAAGACTGAGGTTATATTTATGCTTGGAGGTAATATAGTAATATTTGTTTAGACATAGTGATTGAATGAGAAGGAAGACATCTATGCATACACATTTGACTGAAGGGAAATGCTTTTTCTCATGGGAAGTAGTCTGAATATTCAATCATTAATTTGGAAAACAAACAACTAAAAACATCTTGTTCTGTGCTTTCCATCTAATATCTTGTTCTGTGCATTTCCATCTAACAAAATGTAGCCAGAATTAACTGCTTATAAAGGCACTCCACGTGACACTTGGTTGCAGTTTCCATTTGGTTGCAGATTTTTCACTTTGAATGAGTGCCACTGGGCTGGAAAAGTTCACAGTGCTAGAGGGACATGATGGTGACAGTGGGGAGCAGGACACATTGACAGTCCCTCATATTAACTTGTTGCAGGACAGCATGACTCCTTCAGGATTTTAGCAGAGTGCTTCTCTGCCCTCCTACTCTTCTCTGCTCCAATGCTCCTCCTTAAGATTTTCATTGAGAGCATATATCTGCTGAATGTGAAGATGACCAATTTGTTTTGATTGAGAAAAGCCAATAAAAGCAACCAAATTGATGCTGAATTAGGTCATACTTCTTTTTCCAGGAATTTGGACTCTATTATCAATTCTTAGCAGTATCAGTGATGTTTGAGATATATTTGTGTAAAGCATGTCATGCATGGTAGTAGATCTATGATTAAGTGTTTATATCCATGTTCTTTTGAAATGTGTGAACCAAAATTATTTAAACATATTTTTTCCAGCTAAAATATTAATAATGCCACATGATGAATTTCCACATTGAAGGAAATTATCCAACATCCACTACACACACTCTCTGAAACAAAAGTATTGAAACTTCCCACCTGCCTCAATTAGTCTTTCCAAGACATTCATCACTCTAGTAATTAAGATATTTCTTGTTTCCCAAACTGTACCAGCAACTGCCAATTAAAATACAACTATTTAATCATGTTGAATTAGAGCTATAATTATTATAATCATTGCCTAATAGCATTTTGCAAGTCACTAAGAAAGTAAAGTCTTGCCAAGAAGGCTGTTACCCTTCCACAATATGAATCAATAAATCATAATTGTACTGTGTACCTTCACTTCTTTTCTACCACACTGTGTAAAACAATAAGCAAGAAGCCAGAGATGGGTTAAGTAATTTAAAAAAATTTGTGAACTTTAACTCAAGGTTGTCTAGGCCTATTAATTAGTAAATCAGTCATAATCTTGAACATATTTAAATGCATTTGATTCAGTAAAATATACCAAGTGGAACAATCTGATAATGTGACTGCTTCTTTCAAAATTTTAAAGGACAATGTTCTTTTCAAGTGTTTCTGTAAATGTTTCAACATAAATTGATGAAAGTAATAATCAATTTCAACCATTCCACCAATGCTACATAAATTAGGAATAACAAGAAGTCCTATATTTCTATCTGTTAATAACTGATATTCTCATTTATATACCCAAACTCATAATTTTGAAGCCATTGCAGACATGGGTTGGAGCTTTTTTCTCTTTGCTCTTCATTAGCTGCTTTCTGGCATTGCTTCTTCCCTGCTTTATCCTCATTTCAGTAATAGTCAGTGGTGGAAAATCACCAGCCTATAGCTATGAATGCTCACAAGAGGACAGGACATATTCTATCCTGGCTGGATTAGAAAGGATTTAGTAAGGGCTGAGATTTTTAAGGCACTTTTAAGGAATTTTTATGTGAACCTCAAAACACTGGCTCAACACTTTGGGTTTCTTCTGTCTCTCCTGGCATGGCTTAGGTGACACTTCTCTTTTTTTTGGTGTCCTAAAGTGATCCCTGGTGCAGGAGCTTGATATGTGTGTGTTACACCAAAAAATAAAAACAACTTCTAAATCATAGAAACATGGGTTCATAGAGTAATTTAGATAGTCAAAGACCTCTACCATCATTGAATCCAACTCTTAACCCAATACTACCAAGTTGTCTACTAACCCATGTCCCCAAATGCCACAAGTGTTTAAAATACTTGTAGGAATAGTGAGTCCATCATGACCCTGGGCAGCTGTTCCAGAGATTGACAATTTCAATAACAGCATTTTTCCTAATATTTAATCTAAATGATCCCTGGCAGAAGTTGAGGACTTCCTCTAGTCCTCACTTGTTACTTGGGAGCAGAGATCTACTGTCACGTGGTTACACCTTCTTTTCAGGTAATTGTAGAAAGAATGAAAGATGGTCTCCCCTAAGCCTTTCTCCAGGCTAAATGACTCCAGTTCCCTCAGCTTTTGCTCATCAGACTTGTGCTCCACACCCTTCTCCAGCTGTTTTCCTTCTCAGGACATGATCCAGCCCCTCCACGTCTCTCTTGTAGTGAAAGGCCAAAACTGAGCCCAGGAGTCGAGGTGTGGCCTCACCCTTACTGAGTGCATAAGATTTATCATTTTACAGCGCCAGGTACCTTAGTTAGCCCAAGAACTAAACCTAGAATGGAAAGGAATCAGATAATCCATGGCTGCTAAACAGATGAAGTGTCTCCCACCCTTGAGAAGTCATCCTTGAGGAGGACCACATCACTAAGAGTGACCTTTTGGAGAAATGAACAGGGCAGTCTTAGCCTTAGGCACATGTAAACTAGAATCAAAATTTATTAACTGCAGCAAAAAGACTGATGCTGTGGATGAGATATGTCTGGGCTCTGTTTGTGTAAACACCTTGGCTGGTGTTACATGAAAGCTGGTATTCCAGCCCTGGGAAACTCCCAGTCAAGAATGAAACACTTAAAAGCAGGAAGTACATAAAACAAATATATAAATATTTTCAAGGAATGCTTATATTGTTTAGACATTTCAAGGAAAGAAAACAAAGAAAATACAAAACACAGGAATAATAACAACAATATTTCTGGGAAAAGTTGTTTCAGCTCATTGTTTATTTACTGCTTCCTTGTTGTTCTAATTATTAACATGATGTGCAGCATTTATATAAAAAAAATAAAGACTAAATCTGCAGTCATGAATGAATAGGTATCACAGAATCACAGAATATGCTGAGTTGGAAGGGACCTACAAGGATCAGCGAGTCTAACTGAGGAGGAGCTTTCCAGTTCATACCAGCAAGTGTTCAGTCAACTATTTTAATCTTACCAAAATTCCACAACATCTAGAAATAACCTATAAACCCTTAGTTAGACTTTACCTGCCTTTGGTGCTGGAGAAGGTGCCTGTGAGCACCGTTTCCATCCATTTTTTACATGTGGACTAGAAGAGCAATCAGCTGATGCAATGAAAATAGAGGTGCCATTGCCATTACAGGTTCATCATTGCATTTCAGGCTGCAGAAGACTGATCAGGAGGCCCAGCAAATACACACTGTCAATAAAGCTCTCAGACCGCACACATGGGAGAGGGGAAAAAGTACAGCTTGCATAGGGAGTTCGGATGAGCTTGTGCAAACTACCTGTTAGGCAAACACCTCTAAACTCAAGGGGAAAATGGGTGCTGCTGTTCATCTTGATCTAGCACAAGTCCAGTAACCTCCAACCTGCACCTGCATCCACTACCCCAAGTAGCCCAACTACCTGTGTGCCCAAAGAAGTGAGTCCACCTTGGGAAGTCTCCAAGGTTAGCCCTGGCCTTTCATGCCTGAGCTGCTAAAAGCCTCAGTTAATATCCATTCAGTATTTGTACTGTTCAAGGGCTGAGAGACTGTTGTAGATCTTTGGGGTATTGTGGAAGAAAAGGAACAGCTGAAAACCTTTCCTTAGGCAAACCTTTTGCCTTTCCATGGGAAAAATTTCTGATAGAATTCATGGAAAAAGGTAGAAAGAGAGTTTAAAAATTTATTATAGAGTATCCAAAAAGAAAACAGGGTGACTGTATGGGGTACATGTCAGGAACAGATACTATGTGTAATGATTTTGAATGAAAGATATGTTTACAGGTGAAGCAGTTAACAATTAATCTGTAATTTTTTTTTCTTTCAGAATCAGTCCATGTGAAATATATTATGTATTCACCACATGCTTGTACAGTAGCAATGCTTATAACCTTGGAATAAATCTGTGAGGGATACTGTTATGAGAGAACATCTCTGGTATTAACATGGACACAGCCAAACTGCGACATTCCAGTACAATCTGAAGGGATTTTCCAGAGCATTCAGTGATCTGTAGACTCACAGTAGCATTCAATGCTATATGGGTATCTTTTGGCATGAGTTAAGACACTCAAAATGTCACACAAGAATGCTTTAAGCATTCTAATATTCCTTGCCAAACCACTTACTGTGTTTCAAGATCTTTTAAGATCTGGTGGTAGTGCCCTTAGCCAGAGCATAAGTCCTTGCACTTCTATCATAGTTTTTTGTTGCTTTCAGCAAGGAAACATGAATCTCAGTAAGTTTGACTTCTGCTTGGTGAGAGCAGAACTTGTTCTTGGCTGAACATGAACTCCTCCTGCAGACCATGTCCTTCTTCTAGGGCTCTACACATAGCTAGCACAGTATTTCGGTGGTTTTGGTCTCTTAGACTTTCCATTTGCCATCCTGCTGAAGAAAGATATTTGTCAGCTGCAGCCTTAAAGAGGAAACTGAAATAATCCGACTGAAGAATGCTTTGAATTTGGGCCTGATTCAAAAAAACATCATAGTTATAGAATCCCAGAATGGTTTGGGTTGGAAGGGACCTTAAAGATCTTCCATTCCAATCCCTTGCCATGGGTAAGGATACCTTCCGTTAGACAAGGTTGGTCAAAGTGGTTGCTCAAAGTCCCATCCAATTTGGCCTTGAAAACTTCCACCAGAGATGGAGCATCGGCAACTTTTCTGTAGCAGTGTCAAACACCCTCACAATCAAGGCTTTCATTCTAACATATAATTTAAATCTCTCCTCTTTCAGTTTAAAACTTCCTCCTCTTGTTCCATCACTAACTGCCCACATAAAAGGTCGCCCTCGCTCATTTTTCTATACAAAAGGATGGCCATTTATTTATTTATTTATATTTCCATTATTATTACTATTTATTTGCACCCACACTCCCCCCACCACCCCAGAACTCTGTAGTCCATTCAGTGATCTCAGGCAGCCTCTTCCTGCCTGTGTCAGGCTTTCACCAAAGGCAAGCACATCTATGGTCTGATTCTACTGCAGAGACAATGTCAGTGAGGCATTCACTCTTTGAAGCAACCCCTTGTCTGAGCTAGGTTCAGGGCAAAGCTGACAGGATAACTCCTGACAGGTTCAAAGTCCTGCCAGCTACTCAAAGGCTGTGCAGGATTAGGTGAATCAGAACAGCAATCTGTGACAACGTTAGACTAAGCTGCATGACATTCTGCAAAAAGCTGTGTCTGGAAGTGTGGTGCTGAGCACTGCTGTTTGCACTGTGAATCAGAGAGGGAACAGTGTAAAGTGGCATCCTCTGAGGCAAAACTGTGCCATCTATGTGCAAAATGCAGAAGTGAGTTGACTATGGTGGTATGTATTACATTTGGAATTACACTTCCCTGGAGCTGCAGAAGCTGTTAGTTTGCACAGTCAACTCTTTGACACTGGGCTACAATTTTATGTGCAGATTTAACATCTTTTCTGATGAATGAGGACAAGACATGGGGAAATTTTCTAGAAAATGTGCACCTATCCTTGTTTTTGTTGTTACTGTTCTTAAAGCCTGAGAAAATGGCTGGTTTTAAGTCCTCTGTGAGGTTTGCCGAAGAGTGTGAATTTTTAGAAACAGTTAATGCATTGTCACTTCCCAGTGAGTTCCCAATGGCACGATTGCTCTCTTGCTTCTTTTCATCAGTTGTTTACAGCTATTTGGTTTCTTCTGTGATATGGATAATATGTATGGAGCCTTCACACAATGTCAAAACAGATTTCTGTATCCAAATATATAGTGGGATGTGGCTTTTACTCTGATGTAGGCAGGAGGAAGTTGAGCAGACAGAGGTCTTGTTCACAAGTCCTTTGAGGCTTTTTATTTGTGTTTAGAGAAACATTCAGTCCCATCCCTCAGCAGACAGCAATGCTGAGTCACACATTTATTGCTGCATATCAGCCTGGTGCTTGATTAAAGAAATGGCCAGTCCTTCCTCCTTATTCCATTTATTTGGTATCAATGGCAAAACAAAACTTGTTTCCATGCAAGGACAGGATCTTCTTTTCTTCAACATCTTCCTATATCTGCTACATTTTTTCCCCCAAACAGTAGGGAAGGGTTAGTTTTGCACAATTTCTGCCCCAAAACAGCCTTCAGTAATGTGGGCAGATACTGACATGATGGAAATCAAGACAGATCAAGGCTTAGAGAGTTTAGTCCTATGTTTGGGTTTTAAATCAGCAGATGAAGGTGTGGACTCACATATTCTATTATTTTGCACCCTAAATAGGATGGTGCCACAAATTAATGAACTGGTATCAGATCTTGGGATTAATAAATTGATATTGGATTTTATATCAAGCTAGAGTTCTGATAAACACATGGTTGCTTTGATTTAGGGATAGATTTTGTCACTGTATTAAATGCCACTCTTTAACAGAAATTACATATGACAATCCAGCTTTCAAATTTTCTTCTTTGTAACCAGTTTTTGAAACAAGCTTCAACTCCCTTTTAACTTTTGAAGAATAAACAAGGACAAATTTTTTTCTTAAGCATTACAAAACAGTAGGAGTTAATTCTTTTTCTCAGTTTTTAAAGTGTTCTGTTGAAATAGCCGTTGAAGTTGTGTTGAATTTTTCCCAGCTTGCAGAGTAAAATCTTTCCCCAGGAGTTTAGAACGTGCCTATGTCTTTGAAACTGCTGAAACTGCCAGTGTTGGTTTCAGTTTGGTATTTTTGTGTGGCTTTTTTCTTTTTGCTTTTTTCCCTTTTTGGTTGCCAGGAGAGAGTGAGGTGGGGGCAGGTTCTTGGTGGGGGTTTTTTTGTTGGTTTTGGGATTTCTTTTGGGTTTTTTAGAGGCCAGGGAAGAAGACAGGAGAAGAAAAGAATGGATTAATCTAGAGTGTCCCATAGAAAATATGCACTGACCAAACCTGTTTAGTCTTTATTTAAACAGTTTCAATAGATGGCAACCCTCCCCTTAATCAACAATAATACATTCTTTTAGGTGTCTGCCAACCCCTCATCTTGGCCAGTGAATTTTACTTGGAGCTTGAATAAGGAATCTATTTTTCAAAATGCCTGCTATAACAGCCTTTTCTCTTCCTGCTTTTGCTGATCACGGAACAGTCACTGTCTGACCTCTCTTCAACCTGAGTGAGTCAGGAAATTTATTAACCCTTTAGTTTAACCCTCAGGGTGGCATCCTGCTCAGCATATACTGAGTTAGACTGTGCTCTCCCAAATGGATAAAGCTCTGGAAAACTTCACAGGGAGCAGCTGTCACCCACTTGGTACAGAAGTTAATTTTAGCCCTTTTCTTAATCTGACTGCCCAAATTATTTTGATGGAAATAAAATAGCAAGTTTACAATAAGCTGTTGCTCCACAAGAAATGTATTTTGTTAATTTATACTGTTGGCCATAATATTTTCTGTCCCTGGTTCACTCCCCATATAACACAGATTTAGTACTTTAGAAATGCCAAGGATGATCCAGAAAGCTAAGGAAGATTTTTTTTTTCATTGACCAAAACTAAGGAATCTAAATTTGAATGCTATGTTAATCTTAGATATTAGGCAGCATTTAGGGCAAAAGTCTGAATATATTTACCACCAGTATATGACAAATTTATTTTCACACCTTTTCCAAATATATTCTAAATTCATTGAGTTTTGTTAATATTTTTAAGAAGATAGTAGAGGATATTCTGGAATTTCTGCTGTAAGTTTTACTAATTGCTTAGAAACAGTCAGCTCCATCCAGAGATGAAGTCACTGGGATATAAAGGTGTATCAGTCAGCCATGATGCCTGAAAATTTAGTCACAGAAATTCCACTAATGAATGAGGACCGCTGCTACTAAATGTAGGTGGAAACAGAATCAATTTTACCTCCATGATTTTGATGTACCACAGGAAAGAATCTTTTTCCAAATAGATTTTCTTTCCTTTTAGCCCTCACTGAACATACAGAAAATTATTTGTCCAGCAACAGAATTATCCAGAGAGCATTTTTATATTTTTTCAGGTTTTAAAACTCCTCAGATATTGTCAAGAACTTATCAAGATACAACAAAATTCCTGGAACCTTTACCTGAAAAGAAAAGCTAAACTTCATATGTGTTCAACAGCCTAATTTCTTAAAATTTTCTGATAAATAGAAGATTTTTTTGCTGCTACAAAATTTACTTTCTCTTTAAAATTTCTGACATATTTTGTTGCCAAGACCGTAGTAGCTGGGATTTGGCAAATGATTTCTGTCCTGATGTTCCTCCCCTTGGAAGAGTAAAAAACCTTTAGCTCACCACAAAGCTAATCATTGTTGTGAGGTCTCTGTAGCATTTAAGATGATCAGGCACTACAATTTTTTAACAAGACTTCACTGACTTTGATTAGCAAAGCCTAATAAGCAAAATCAATACATTAAAGACTAAACCTACAAACACTTCGGCATCATGCAGCATTAGGAAAACTTCAGGCAAACAAGCACAAGTAGTATTCAAATTTCCATTAGTCACTTAGAGTGGAAAATCTGACGTGATTGTCAATTAGTGGGATGGGATATTCAACTATTTAACCAAGAAACCACAGTACAGCGTGAGGCTCCTTAGTTGAAACAAATATCTCATTACAAAAGGGCTTTGACATTTCTTGTATTTATTTAAAATCAGTCATAATTCAGGTACTTAAAAGCTGTAAAACTGAAATCATGCAGACCTTACCAAAAGTAGGTCCTACCCTTCCTTTTCAAGTTTTATAACTTTTGGTGAGTTAATACACTACTGAAGGTTAATGATGAGCTAATACCTGTTTAAGATGTCTATTTAAAAAATACAGAAGACACTGGGCATCTCCCTGTTGCTGCAGCACACAAGCTTGCCTTCTTTCTTGTGCTCAGATTAATGGTTTGATGCTTCCTGAACTGTGAGTCAGAATAGCTGCTTCTGCCTTTCTGCACTGTGGTTAAGCTGCCAGCATTTAGGAAACTTGTGTCAGCGTGTACATTATGCAATCAGGGCTAAAAGGCCAGTGTATTTTGAATTGTAACAAATTTTTTTTTACTTTTTTTTTAATGTGTTTCTTCAGAATTTTGTCAGGTTATGGTCACTGCTTTATGCCTACAAATGGATTGTATGGAAGTGCATGGGAGGAAGAAAGTGCTGGCCAGAAAATGTGATTGTAGCTTTTTCTGTCCCTGCAGAAATGGTGACTTATGGTGACTCAAGATTAAACAACTCTAGTTTCAAAGATCTGTTAGGCCCTGATTCATGAGAATTCTAGGTTCTACTATCTATAACAATGTGCCACAACTTTTCTTGATTAGGGCTTCATTACTTGTTACCTCTATTGTTACTCTAAAGTCCCTATTCATGCTCCATGTAGCATCAGGTTAGTACTATTCTTGAGAAAATGATGGATAGAACATAGGTGCTTTGCCAGATGCACTGTGTCCTGATTTGTGGTCTTTTCTTGTTGGCTCTGCTGCTGGAGAGATATTAGCTCAGATAGGAGGGCTGTGTTTCATTAAGAGGCCAAATGTTCAGTTTGAAGTTAAGGGATCAGGCTAAGGAACAATCTGATCTTGTGGAACTTTATCAAGAGGGGTGACTGAGGTTGTTGGAGTTTGCTGTGCCTGAGCCCATGCAATGGACAGGAGCTGAACCCTCACCAGGAGGAGGCACAGATATATTACTGGACACTGGCCATAAATGAGAGGCAAGAAAATCCTTCGAATGCCTGGAGTTTAGCAGTGGCTGCTCTCCTCCTGCTCCAAGGAGGAATCTCCTCTGAGAGAAGTGTGCTGGTGTTTTTTCAGTGAAGTGGTCTCTCCTCTCTATACTCAGAAGTGGTGAAGAGGAGACCTCTAATCAGCCAAACTCCCACAGCAAACAGCCAGGTTGTTTGGCATGGCTCACATCACCTCCTAGATTGACAGACCTCTCCTTAAGTTCTTTATAAATCACATGAGCCCTGTTCCTGCTATGTGCAGCCAGGAGTTTGGTTTTGGAGTACTTAACAGATGCAGACATGCATCCTCAAGGAATAATGCATAATGCAATAATGCAAAACTAACCACTTCTGGTGCACAGGTTCTTGCTTTTAGCAAAAGTTTTGAATGTAACCAAGGAAGTAATTATGAGCTTCTATCACAAAAAAAATATCAAAGGGTCCAATTTTCTGCCAACCTGTTCTGCCTTCATTTAGATTTGAAAAAGAGCACCTGGAATCCTGGAAAGGATCTTGTGAGGCTGTGAGATCCAGAGCAAGCTAGCAACATGCCTGGTTTTGTGAGCTCTAGGAGTTCTGGCTGATATACATCTCTGAGCAGAACTGTGTCCCTCCCTTGGAGGTGTGAGGGCAAGAATAGCTAATTATGTCAGTTTTTTGCTGTCCAATTCCTCCATTCAAAAGCAGATGATGATGATGATGATTTTCTAACATTTTACAAGGACCAAGACCAAATGAAACTCACTTCCTCTTAATTCTGAAATTTTCTCAAGCATATTCAGGAAATAGATTAATTCATTTATTTACCAAAAGGAGGCAATACATTGTGATGCTATCAACATTTTTGGCAAAAAAAACATCTGGGTGAAAATTTTTTATTGTTTTAGTAGCTGGGTTTGTTGTTTGCTTGTTTTTCACATTAGCCAATGTCTCAACATAACTACAATAAAAAGATATTGGCCAATGTCTTCATATTACACCTGAATACAGAGCAATATTAGTCACCCATCTTCAGGAGTAGGTTGTGCCAATTATCTGCCAAACAGCTTGCACAGTTCATTGACTCCAAGTAATTTTGCTGACATCCTTAAAATAGGTGTTTATGCAACAGCCCTTCAAACATAAATAAAATCAAGGTATATGATGAAATAACGTTCTGTGCCTCAAAGGTGGTGATTTTTTGTTCTTTCCCTTCTTTTAAAGATAACATGATAACCAGATCATTTAAGAGTGAAGTAAGTTATGAGTGCAGCTGGTTTCTGCCCTCACACCAGCTTTTTCCTCGACTTCTATCAAGGTTTGCAAGATATGTTACATCAGTTTGGAGATATCCTTATCTCTCCTTCAAGAAGATCCCTGTAATATTTACTGTGCTGTGATGTGTGTGCCTCCTTCCTCCTTTATCTCCTCTTCCTCCTAAGACATTCCTGCAAGCACCTGGCTTAATTTTACTACAGTTGGATCAGGTTTGGCCATTCAGCATCATTTGAGAACACTGAATTCATGATTACTATGCACTGGTATTATATGGAGAGCTGTTTTCCTTCTCAGCCAAAACATTTTTCTCAGGCTTGCAGAAATTCAGTTCCTTATTGATGTAGAAAGTCTGAGTCGGCAGTGCTGGAAAACTCAAATATTATGTGAGAACTCTGCTGGAAAACAATTATAGTGGAGACGTAGTGAACAGAGGTAAAAATTACTTGAAGAATTGTAGATTTATTTCCTTTGGTTGTCTCAGAATGTTCTGGAGGAACCAAGTCCTCCTTCCTTCAAAAGATTGTGCTAATTGGTTCCAGTGACATTAATTTTGTATTAAAGGAATTTCCCAGGTCTGTGAGTGAAGGTGAAAGTTGGTATATTTCCATGTGACATGAAAGTCCTGTGCTTTTCCACTGAATTCTTGATTAAATCCTTGCAGACATTGCTTAAAGATGAATTTTGAATGTAATGAGACTGGGTAGAGGCTGGGAGCAGCTATTATCTCTGTCTGTAAATGCTATCAATGTGTATTGGCTACCAGAGATTTCTCTTCTGTAAGAAGCGATCATCCTATTTTCATTTCATTCCTATTCCTTCCCATGAATAGCACAGCATGGAGTCCAAACAGCAAGAAAACTTGCACAGTTTCCTAATAAAACTTACTTCTTGGGAAAGTCTGAGGAGTTGATTTATTATCTTTTTTTTTTCTCCCAGAGATTCTAAAAAGAGCAGATTGTAGAATGGGGTGTGTTATTCTTATTATATTGATCTATTTACAGGTACTGTATAGCCACAAGTTTTATACTGATTTTTCATACACCTATTAGCCAGTTGATTGTGACTGCACTTGCACAGCAAGCTCCAGCAAGGCACTCAGCAGCAGCCAAGTGCTGGAGGAAAGAGTCCAACCTGAAATGAGAAAACTGGCCATATTCAGTGTGGACCAAGTGAAGTTGAAGAACCATGACAGCATTCCTTGTGAACTCCAGAGGGGAGATCTTGATATTTCTGTTAATTGCAGCTACTTTTGAAAATATATGCAGGATGAGCAAAATACTGGTAGGCAGAAATAAAAGTAATAATAAAAATTAAAATAAAATAGTAATAAAATAATAACAAAAAGAAAACCTTGCTGTCTATCATACTTTAAAGAAGGAGAAAAGGGTGAAATGGCAAATTTTCTCTCAGCTTACTAGAAAGTTCTGAAGAAATGCTTGGCAATTGCAGCAGCATTTACAAGTATCTTGAAGAAAACAAAGAACTGAGAAACGGCCAGAACTAATCATGTCTAAACAATCTAATTTCTGCTTTTGAAAATATTAAAAGCTTTTTCAACAGGTAGAAACAGCAGATGTTATGCATTCTAGCTTTACCATAAAATTGTTGTGATGTTTCACCCAACAGTTTTTGGTGAGGAAGCATGTTGAGCTGCATGTGGTGAAGACTCAGTGCAGTACTGGCTGGAAAACTGTTTCCAGAATTCAGCAGCTTAAAGTTGGGGAATATAACCTCTGTGTGGCACTCAGGAACAGTTTGTAATAATGATGGGATGATAAAATAAGAGCACAGTCATTAAATTCAGAGGGAACCTTAGGCTGAAAAAGAATAAGAACGTATAGACAGGCTTAACTTTATAATTGGCCTTGACAAGCTGGTGAATAAAAGTCAACAAGGATGAGTGCAGAGCATTGCATCTCAGTGGGAAACATCTTTTCAAATGGAGAGCAGACCTCAAGAAGTATTCAGACTATTGAATAATATAATTCTAAAGGACAGAATGAAAAACAACCAAGTCAGCAACATTTTGGTAGAAAGCGACCTAGGAATGATTGTGGTCCATGGGTTGTATGAGATAGTGGTTTTCATGTGAGAAGGTAAGCATTTCTATAGGAGTGAATTTAAAAGATGAGCTGTGTGAATAAGGTGAAATAACCTTTCTTCATCATTCAGTACTACATGGTTAACATGGCAGTGTTGTATTTTAGACAATATTAATGAAAGAAATTGTGAAAGATATAGGTTAAAGGTCTCCAAGGGGAAGATAAAAATTGTTTAGAGGTTTGTCTAACAGGGGAAAATAAGCCTTTTAATGCACAAAAAAAAGTTACAAAAGCTAGTCAGTCTGTATTAACATGCAGACAAGAAATGCACCAGAAAGCATTGAATTTACCTTGCAAAAAGGGAGCTTTAATTATTAGCTAAGGGATAAGGAAGTGCTGTGCAGAAAAGGCATGGAGCACTGGTGTCATGTTGTAGTTGTGAAAAACAGGTTAAGCAAACGTTCTTCAGGAATGACAGGTGTGATTGAAGCTGCCTTAGTCTGAAGGATGGAAAATAGTCCTCAGCAGGTTTTCTTTCATCTTCTGCTCTGTGATATTGATCAGTCAGCAGGAGGACTTTAACCAGATATCCAAACTAAATTGAAAGCATCAATGCAGCTCAATGCAGAGTAGGGGTGGAGCAGCTGGGAGATGCCTGTAAAATGAGCCTAGATTTTAGGTTAAAAATGTATTATTTTAAACCGTTTCTGTTCTGCTCACATGTAATATAGGCATTTTATATTGTTTTGTGATTTTGAGGCTGACCACAGATATCCAAGCAGAGGTGTGTAGCTGGTAGTCAAACTCAGCTGGACATTTGGCATTAAAGTGCATAGCAGATAGAAACATCATGATCTTGTGTGCTAAAGTGCACACAACTGTTGTACTAAGCATCGACAGATTGGCAAGGGCAGCCCTTTTGTGTAATGGTTGTCCCTTTTAAAAATAACATGCTTTCATTTAGCAGTAAGTGAAAAACAAATAGTCCATAGTTTATCACAGAATTGTTTACCTTAGATCAGTCATCCATATGCAGATGATTCAACTCTTGATTCAACTGTTTCAGTATCTTGGTGGCAAGGCTTTTTTCAATTTTCAAATTGTATCTCTTTGTCTTTCACAGCACAAACAATGGGAATGGAAAATTGCTCAGGCTGTAATTATGAACATCATTATTTTCTCCACTTTATTCATCTCCCTTATAATTCTGAGTGTTTGCTGTGTCTAAGATGAATAGATAAATGTGGTCTACTTTCACTGGAAATAAACAGGACTTTATTTTTTATGTCAGCATATATTTTTCTCAAGGTAATCCTTTCACAGCAGACTAATATGCAGCTGATCAAATTTTTCTTCATGCATATATGAAGGCAAAAATGCTACAGAAATTTAAAAAAATAATCTGCCATAGAGAATGAAAGAAATATCAGTGAAAAAGCTGACACTTCAAGGATGCTGCCTCCCTTCAGTGTTATCCTCACTGCACAAAAAGACCATAGCAAATTGATATTCATGCTTCTTATTGGCAGGAGAAGTGGTCTGCATTTGCTTTCCTAAAGAATTTAGGGTCAGTCTGAGAATGACTGTTATTTTCTGAAATGCACTTAATGCAAAAATCTTGGCAAATAAAAAAATCACTAGTAGAAAATCCAGGTTAAAAAAGACCAAACAGTCCTTCCTGTGTTTATGTGCTTAGAACAGTAAGAACTAAAACACACTTATGTGAATTGACCTAAACTACCAAAGATCTAAACAATTCAAGAAAACCAGTAGTAAAGGTGCATCTTATCAGGCTGATTTCCAGAGTTATATACATCTACATAAAATCTTTCCTTGCATAAGAAACAAACTTTTATCTTCATAGAATATGGACTATTTTGAAATATTTATTTTGTTGTGTAGCACTTTTGTTTAAGAGTTGTACAGGTGTCTTTCAGGGTTTAATGCCATGATATCAAGACAGCTGACAAATTGCACTGGGTTTATGAACACTTTGTTATTACATTCTAATACTGCATTATTAATATATTTTCATGTGATTACAATCCATAAAATATAATTGAGATTGTTAGAAAAAAGCTTAAATTTGTTTCAAAATGCTTCTACAAATCTCTAGCACCTACAGTGACCACTTGAAATTGATGTACTCTATTCTGAGAGAAAAATGAAACCCATCTGAGTTTGCCGAATTGCATTATTTGGAAATATCAGAATTGCTATGTTTGTTCTGCTTTCCTTCATCAGAAAATGCTGAAAATACCTGTGAAGAAAATTTTGTAGTTTTACAACTAAATACACTGGCACATATTCCCTGACTTGTGTGAAATTGGGAAGTACTGTGATGAAGTTGTTTTCCTCAGTCCTACACACCAATCTGATTTAGTACTGTCATTGTAGGAAAAAAATATTACTTTAAGAACTGAGATTGTATGTACAAAATCATTGTGGTTTAGAGAAAGTGTAGTATATTATGTTTGCTTTCTATTGTTCTTCTTCATATGTAAGCTTAATATCTATGCTTGTCATCATCCTTACAGAAGCACTGATAACAAAAATTTTAAGATTTTATTATGTCATATCACCTTATTTCAGGAATGGAAGATTTTTCAACTTAAAACACAATGACATTGTGATTACAATGGAGTACTATGCCAAAACAATGCATATTCATAGTGCTGCAGCCAAGGATTTTCACTGATTTAATGACATCAATTTTTCTGCTGACTTACTCTTGTCAGCACAAAACAGTTTGTATACACAAATATGCAGTGTTAGGGCAGCTGTCTTTCTTTCCCTAATGTATCTGTAGATGTCTGCATTATAAATACATAACTCTTCTTGCCCCCAAGTCAGCTTTTCAATTCAGTGGCATTCAAGTTTTTTAGGTTAATCATACAATTCGCGAGCAAATGTTCTGTTACCAGCTTAAAATTTGATTTTCATTAGTGGGTATGCATGATTTTTTGCTTCTTCTTTTGAAGATTCCTTGAGTGATGAACATCCTTTTCCTCTCTCATTCCACTGTCTACAGCACAGTCCCAAATAAATGTGTCAGTGCTACAGCACCCACTGAGTTGTATCAGAAGAGAGGAACGGTCCATCCCATCTGCAAGGAGAGCTGTTTCTGTGTACTCTCAAAAAAAGATTAGTTCATTCTATGAAATCAAAATGTGTTGAAAGACTGTTCCCAGACAAAGTGCTGCTGTGTTAGATTTTCATTATCGAGGGATTGATGAGATTTACTCTGAGCTGCTTTTTTCCATTGTGCCCTGGAGATAAGAATTCTTGTCTTTCTGCTAGTTATATTTTAACCTACCTATTGGTTTCCTTATTTGAGAAGCTAAACACAGCAGACTTTGTGGGAAAGACTAAACACTTGCAGTGCTACTGCTTCTAAGACACCTTTCTTGTTGACCACCCAGTCCACTGATAACTATAATAATCTAATGCATGTAGTTGCCTTATATAATGTAGAGAAATTAATTAACAGATGTTTTGGATGCTTTATTGACTTAATGTGGACTCTTTTTCTGGATTCATATATGCACATTGGACCTCAGCACTTAGTAAACCAGAGCTAGAATCCCGGCTGTGGCTTTGTTAGCTGGTGTTGAAAAACTATTTTTAGACCCTTGGCTATTTAGGTAATTGGAGTTTTCCCCTTGTTTAGCTAATTAACTCTCTATTGTATAATTCAGCTGGCCATCAGCTTGGTGAAAGGGACAGGGAGTGCAGGGGACTCCACAGAGCACTCTGGGGGAGTCAAAACACTTCTACGGGTTAAGGACTTTATTGGGCATCCAAACAAAAATCTATGTAGGTAAAGGGTTTGTTAAGCAGCAGAGAGTGTTGGAACAGTCAATCATGTTAACTTGCAAGGTTGAAAAAAGATTAGTGTTACTAATTATCTCTGTAAAGTGTCTTACAAAGACTCTCAGTGCTGCTAACTCAGGATTACATGAGCATCTGGAGAGAACCATTCCTGTCTCTAACAGTGAATGTCATTATTAGGCCAAACCACAACCTCTGAGAAAGACAGCTGGATTCTCACCAAGTCTAATATTTCCATAGAGCTATAACATTGATGCCTTCAAATTTCCAGCTCAAATGGTAGGGAGGTGTAAAAGACACTGGGTAGGGCTCAAATGCTTGGCACCTAAATCCAGAATCTATTATTCCACTGTACAGCTGGGTCAAGGAGCATGAACCAGCAAGCACCTAAAAAGATAAGGCTAGAAAATATGAAATTTTTAAGGACCTTTGCTAAGTGCATCAACTACCATCAACTACTGTTGCAATAGTACACAGTAATAGTAGTAATAGGAGTAATAGTTTAAATCCAAAGGGTAAATTTAGATTAGATATATGAAAGAAGTTGTTTTACAATGAGGGTAGTGAAACACTTGAACAGGTGGCCCAGAGAAATGGTAGATGCCCCATCACTGGAAACAGACAGGTCTACTTGACGTCCCTGCTCATTGCAGGGAGGTTGGACTAGATGACCTTTAAAGGTAACTTTCAACCTAAACTATTCTATGATTCTGTGGTATGCCATGCACACCCTCAGTTCCCTCATTTGCATAGCTTTAATGACCATAGAAGCCCTTCACATATCTTAATTCCTAATCTCACTAAATTCTGTTGTGTCTTCTTCAGAAACAAAAATTATTGGAGAAGAATAGAACATTGGGTCATAAATGTTCCTTCAGAAATGTGAAATGGTTTTGTAATCTAAGTGGTATGGTTAGCTTTCCTCTTGAAAACTTCAATCATTCACTGAACATAAAGGAAAATACGGTAATAGAATGATACATGATGTATTATCTTTGATATTATACTTCCTTTAGCAGTTTATATCGAAATCAGTAATTTTTAGCATGATATTTGGGTTTTGTGGAATGCGTGAAGAAAAACCTCACATTTTTTAGAATTTCTTTGAGGTTGTTAGTAAAAGTGGTAATTAAAATTGCATAGTATGTTTACCTGTCCTCTTCCCAAAAAATGACTGAGACAAGATTTCCTAAATCAATATTCAGAGGCCTTAATATTCTATAGAGACATGGATAGAAACTTAAAAATTCAAGTTGACATTTTTTTTCAACAATCTGAGAGACAGTTTTAATTAGATGCATTCTTAATGGAGTTTTCACTATGTTCCAGGCTAAAAGGTCTCATAATAATCTCATTAGACCATATACATCTTCAGCTTCAATGTAAAAGCCAAAAATACAAACTAAAATAAGTAAGTTGTCTCTTGTGAAACAAAATTAAAACTGTAATGGTGATGGCCTGTAGGGTCTGTTTTCACTTAAAAAGGGGCAAAATAAGGTTTTCAAAACCAAGGCTTGCCTAAAGAATTAATCACAAATATCATTCTCACTGGAAGAGGTAGAGGGTTTTCAAAGCAGACCTTCACACTCCCTTAAATCTTTAATTACAATATTGATGTGGTAAGTCAGGGAGTGCTGGACATAAATCCATAAATGACCATGTTAATAATGGTAAGTTTAGTTAGTGGTGAGTAAGTGTGCAAATATGTTTCACCAGTCAGTCTATATGTCAATAACAGGCATGAATCAGATGCATGAAACATGAAATGTTGCAAGAAAACCATTCCTCTGAAGTATAAAATTAATATAAAATAAGTTTTTGACAGAAAATACAAGTGCCATGGTAACCCTGGATTCAAAAACTCATCACTTTTAAAATGAGAATGCAGAAGAGAATACATAAATATAGGTGTAGTAAAACTTTTTCTTTGAGCTCTGTTATTTCTCTCCTTGTATTAGTATTCTTCTAAGAAGCATATTCTGCTACTTGGAAACAAGTTTACAATGTTCATTCAAATTCTATGACCTTTAGAAAAAGAAAGCACCTTACCTGGCAAGCTCAGCTCTGAGTGGGCAGAAATGTCACTGTGATTTTGTGCTTTTAGATGTGGGATGTAGATCATGGGTTTGGTAATACAGTTTTATTCTTCTGTATTTTTAACTTCTATACATCTTGGGATGAAAGTGAAAGGAGCAATGCTACATCCTATAGAGGAATATGACTTGAAGAAATGCATGTCATGAGATAACTATCTTGCAACACCATTTGTTATACCAGTAGTGCCAAAATACTATTAGTGTATAAAGACCTTCTGAATCAGAAAGACAAAGGTAAAATACCTAATTTAAAGAGCACAAATTAAATTGCAAATTATGTAGATTCATCACACATTGTAAACTGGTGTGTTTCTTAGCTGAAATCGTGAAAACGTAAAACAACTTTGTAAACATTGCAAATACTCAGTTTCCTATCTTAAAATGAAGTATACAGCTCCTTAGCTGAAAGTATTTTAATTCAGAATTGTAGGAAAACAATAACAAAGTTCAAACTTTTACACAAAATTTTGAAATTTTGAGTCAGTACTGAGATGCATGGACTCTACCAGTAGAGCAGATCTTGATTTTAACTTTTTTTTTTGTCCTTCTATTTTTTCTTTTTTTTTTTGATACTTCAGTGCAGCTCACAGTGATAAGCACCCCTCTTCTGCAAAATCATCCTGGATTACACAGTGAAGACACTTGCAGTTTGCCCAGCAAGTGGAGATAGACGCTTTCCTCTGCCACAGCTTTGGGATGGCATACCTCCTTAGTGCTGCCCCAGCTCCTGAGCAGAGCCACTCTGGGCTTCATGATGGATGGAGTGGAGAGAGCTAACAGAGCAGTGGCTGTATTCCTTGATCTATTGCTTTTCATTAGAGAACAGATGGTTTGTGCTTGCTGCACAGGCCTGCCTCCTGCCCTCTCCTGTGCTGGTGCATGGCAGGCAGGTTGTCACAACCATCCTGTAAGGAAGAGAGAGCAGGAGGACAAGTCCTTGTCAGAGCAACTTGAGGCAATACCAGGAGCCTTGTGCAACTGCTGCCTTGTTTCTACATTTTCCATTAGTTACCAGACTCATCTGTAGCTTTTCCTTTTTCCTTTGTGTAGCTATTATATAACAAGGGTCATGTGAGTACAAAAAATCCCCAATAATGAAACATGTAGTTTCCCAGTATGTTGTTTCCCAGTAGTGATGACTTCTGGCAGTGAGCTTCATATGTCCTAATCTAAAACAAAGGCAGCACAGGAAGAGAAAGTGACTCAGTCTTTGAGTCTCAGAAAGCAAACATTATCCAACCAACCTAATCTGGTCTTTATGAGCTTGAATGAGGTGTTTTGGATTATTTTCACATGGGGATATGTATTAGGAAGAATGGAAGCACCTTGTGAAACTGATAAAATGTGTTGCTAAATGTTCTTTAGCAGAAAGGTTTTAGAGGTATTTTTGTTTCACCCAGCCAGCAACCAACCCTCACACAGTCACCAGCTCACTTCTCCACAAGTGAAAGCACAAAGAGAATTGGAGGGATAAAAGCCAAAAAACCCATGGGCTGAGATAAAAGCAGTTTAATAGGGAAATCAAAAGCTGCATACACAAACAAGGCAAAACAAGGAATTGATTCACCACTTCCCATGGGCAGGCAGGTGTTCAGCCATATCCAGGAGAGCAGGACCCCATCACATGAATAGACACCTGAGAAGACAAACACCATCACTCAAAATGTCACCTTCTTCCTCCTTCTTCCCCGACTTTATATAGTGAGCCTGATGCCATATGGTCTGGAATATCCCTCTGGTCAGTTGGGGTCACCTGTCCCAGCCATGTGTCCTCCCACCCTCCCAAGCATCCCCAGCTTACTCACCCCTGTGGTAGTATGAACAGCAGAAAAGGCCTTGGCCCTGTGTAAACCCTGCTCAGCAATAACAGAAACACCTCTATCTATCAACTCTGTGTTCAGCACAAATCCAAAACAAGTGTATGGTATCCCATAGAAAGCCACTGTGAAGAAAATTAACTCTATACCAGCGGAAAGCAATACAGGTATATATGGGTTTCTCTCAAGGAAATGACCATACTTCAAAGCTTTGTTTTCTTCTAAACAGGTTTATCAGTACTTTTTTGGGTGATTTGGGAAAGAAGATGAATAAGATTTTTATCAAGAAGGAAATTTAGGGTGCTGTTTACCCAATGTCTGAGTCAGTGGAAGTCACCTGCTGGGGGAAACCCCTTATACCTAGAGCAGTCCCGTTTTTCCTGAGCCTACAAATGTCCCATCTGTCCAGCCATTCTTCTGACATGTGGAAAAAGGTGCTGCCATTTCCAGTGGTTTCATGGCCTCTTCTTAACTGAAATACCTCACACCTCATGTTTGCCTGAGCACCTGTCCCTCAGGTGTGGCCCTGTGCTGGGAAGCAGAATGCTTCACTCATGCAGCTCTGTGGAGTACATCCCTCATTGCTTTGCTCTGTAGGTGTGTTGTCCCTTTGCTTTCCTCCTGCAAACACATACCACAAAAAGTATGTCTCCCCAGCAGGTGAAATGCTCTCTGCAGTTCATCCATCTGGATTTCCGTGAGGCTGAGAGAACGAAAGATGTATTCCAGTTTCTACCAGCTGCTTCATCTTGAGTGTCAGTCTCTTTTCCGTGGTTACAAGCAATAAGATGACAGAAAACAGCGTCAAGTTGCTCCAGGGTAGGTTTAGATTGAATATTAGGAAATATTTGTTCACCAGTACGGTTGCCAAGCCTGGAACATATTGTGCAGGGAAGTAATAGAGTCTACACCCTATTTAAAAGATGTGTAGATCTGACACTTAGGGTCATGGTTTAGTGATGGACTTGGCAGAGCTGGGTTACTGGTTAGACTTGATGATCATAGGATCTTTTCCAACCTAAATTATTCTATGATGTTATGATCTACTGCTGGGGGAGGGATTGCTGTGGAAAATTAAGTCCTGGCTATGGTCCTCTTTGAATACTCTTGGAAGCCCTTGGGAGCTCTGATGAGTCTTCTTTGCCTGCTCAACTCTTCTGTCCCCTCCTCCTCCTTTATGAGTCCTTCAAATCATACCTCGTCCTGGCAAAGTAGGTGGAGTAAGAGCAGACAACTTTCCTTTCAGCACTGCAAGAATGACCCCAAAAGAATGTACTCAAACCAGTGTTGTGTTTATATTATAATTACCCACTGACATGACCTTTGGCTGAGTTGTCCTTCCCATCATCCCAGGAAGATATTGTCAGTCAGTGTTTTGTACAGCACTTCTGAAAACATTTTGGAAGACACTGCAGTGTTAGCTACATTTCAGAGATTGAAAAATCACCAAATGAAAAATCAAGTAACTTTTAACTGCTAAAGTAGACATGCAGAGCCAGGGACTGTGGGAAGCTTTATCTGTGCCAGAAATTCAGGCCAGCATTTTTCAGACATCAGCATTCTGAAAACAGCACCTGTAGTTGTTAATTTTTAGCCATTCTTAGGGCAGTATCTTCCCAGATTAATAAAGTGGACTACTAACAAACATCTTGTTAAATTCTGTGCAAGTCATTTAGAAGTCTTAAAGTAACTTGCTTGGTTAGTCTTCCCTTATTATGTTCAGGGAGACACAAGAGGTATTTCAGAAAAGAGAACAGCAGAAATATTATCTACTTAGATAGCAATCTGAAGTGAATATATGCAACTCAGTGATTGACTGAAAATGTCCTTTGTTGCTTTATTCTGCCACTTAGTGCCAATAGCCTGTGCCAAGTGCAGACTTGATTTGCGTCACCACTATGGTGATTTTGTCCCTATGCTAATTTTGTGATGTATGACAGCGATAACCTTGTAACTCTTGGACTTATAGGGAGGCAAGAATGAAGTAAACTAGACGTGAGATTTTTATGGTTATTCTTTCCTGCAACATAGATTTATGGAAATGCTGTCCCTCAGGGGGACTGCTTGCCTGTTATCTTTTGTCTTGCACAAATGTGCATTCATTTCAACCCTTTTAATAAATCTTCAAAGGGAATAGTAACAACAATAGTAATACAATAGCAGCAACAATAAATAATACTCATAAAATCACAGATCACAGATGGTTTGTGTTGGAAGGGAACTTTTCCCTCAGTCGTGGACAGGGACATCTTTCACAGACAAGATTGTTCACAACTCCGTCTGACCTGGCTTTGATTCTTCCAGGCGTGGGGCATTCACAGCTTCTCTGGATAATGTGTGCCAGGGATTCATCACCTTCACAGGGAAGTATTTCTTCTAAATATTTAATCTAATCCTCTTCTGTTCTCGCTCAAAGCAATTCCTTCTTGTCCTGTCCCTCCATGCTCTTGTCAGAAGTCCCTCTCCAGTTCTCCTGTAGCCCCTTTAGGCACTGATAGGTGGTCTAAGGTCTCACCAGAGCCTTCCCTTCCCTGCCTGGACACCTCCAACTTTCTCAGCCTATCTTCATAGCAGATTTGCTTCAGCCCTCTAGTCATTGTCCTGGCCTCCTCTAGACTCACTCTGTTTCTTTTTTTGGGAAAGTTATGGTGTGAAAAATCAATAATAATAATAAACCAACAATAACAATAAGGAAAATAAAATACTAAAATGGAACAACAAAATAATAAAATATTGAAATTATAAAACAATGAAACAATAAAGTAGTACAATGACAAAGTAATAAAATAGAAAATAATAATGTAATGACATCATAAACTGTATTACTTGTGTGGAAATGGGTCTGTGGCTGTCTGCGGTCCCAATGGTGGGAAGATGCTCCAGTGTCCTGAAGCTGGAACACTGGTTTTTTGGAGGCTGGAGGGGTGGAGGATATTTGCAAGCAATGTTTTTCCTCTGCTCCCAACACTGCGTCAAAAGCAAAGAAATAGGTAAAAAATTGAAAAAAACCCCACAACAAAACCCCACCCAAAAACCAAACCAAAAAAACCCTCCAACAACCAAAAAAAAACATTAAACAGAAACAAAACAAACATCCTAATCCCTCTCCCCAGATTAAAAAAAGAGAAAAAAATAAAAAAAAAAAAAAGAAAGAAAAAAAGTGTTGTTCCTTTCATCCATTTTGGTTTTAAACAGTTTTCTGGAATAAATTAATTCAAACAAAGCAAATACTTAGTAAGCAACATAGATTTAAAGTATAGTGTCACTGGTGATGATTTATTTTTTAAAGACCTGTTGAATTCTTACTTTTTCATTTCTATGGATTACAAACACTATCAATATGATTCCTATTCTTTGAGCTCCCCCTTTACACAAGCCTCTAAATTATGTGCAGGACTTCTGATTATGGATGAAGCATATCCTGATAGGTAAAAAATCCTTGTTTGCAATATTAGCTAAATAACTCAAAGCTCTTGGACAAATTTGCAAAAGTTCCTGGCTTTGCCATCAGTTTTGTGTATAATTGTGTTTTCAAGTCTCACAATTCCCTGTCTCATTTTAAAACCAGCTGCAGCTCATTATCACTGAATTAGCACGATCAGAGGTTTGGACTAGACTGATGTTGAGGGAAACTCACTTGTGTGACTGGAGGTGAGAATGTTTACCCAAATTCAATTTCTACGGAATGTAACTGCTGAGTCTGGAAACACTCTGTGAACTTCAGCTCCATTAATTGCAGGAAATCTTGGATAAAAGCTTGTTAATGGGAGTGTTTCCAACTTTTCATGGGAAAGGCCAGATCTTTATAGCTTGCATCACCAAGAGGGATGTATTTCAACCTATATGTTTGCCTTTCCTATGTGTTAATACATATGACAAGATGTGAAATGAAGAGGCATCTACTTTATCATTTTTAACTAAACAGTCTGAGGTGGGGTTATTTTTTAAGGGAAAGAGTTTCTAAAATTAAAACATAGTTCTAGACTATTAAATTTTGAGGTGTTTGGACTGAAACAACTGAGTTACAAAAGCAGAGGTCAATACCAGAACTGAGGTTCCTTTAAAATAAAAAAAAAAAAAAAGAGCAAACATTTTTCTTTTTAGGAGGGTTTTGTGGCTGTTAAGACAATGAAGGAAAATTTCACTTTACATTTACATTGTAAAACATTTTCTTGGCTGAAAAATATGTTAATTGCTTTAGACTGATGGTGGAAAAAAAAGAAATTTAACATCAAGGTACTCAATTTCTCTCCAATTTAAGAAAATAATCTAGTTTTAATATTTTTAAAGTGTGTTGGAAATGACCATTTGACCGTTTTGATGTTATTTGAATTAAAATCTTTCTGTGTTTTCAAAAAAGCATGGCAGATGCATTTCATTAAACTCACATTTCTTCAGTGAGTTTTTTCCACAGATGTGTGTTAACTTGCCTCTGCAAAGAATTGAATGAATGAATGAATTGAATGAATGAATCATTCTTTGATACTAAAAGTCAGTGATTCCCAGTTTCTTCTTTAAATTTATTTGGTTTTTTTTTTTTTCTCTCAGCCCAGATTTCTCCAGGTATCTCCAACCAGGAATGAAACTTCCCTTAATAGTCTATTTATTTTTATAGGGCAAAATGACCCTAGGTGTCTTTGTCCTTCCAGCTGGAACCAGTTTCCACAGACTTCAACATCCAAATGCATCTTTTCAGACTGTGGGTACCACACTGGATCTGAACACATGAAAGATGAATCAGGAGTTTCTCAGCAGAAATGCTGGTATAGGTTGACAAAAGATGGGTTTCAAGGGGAGAAGAAGGAGGGAAAGAGAGACTATATGAATGACCAACAAGGAGGATGATAGATGCCTGTCTTACCTGATTATGGCTGGGACAGAGGGCTGCAAGTAGAAGTGGAATAGTGTGACAGTAGACAGCCATACAGGCTTAAACCAAGGGTGAATGGGGTTTTATGGCTGACATTAAGTTGCTATAAACTCAGGTAAGAATGAATTTTCTACACAAGCAATGTGAGGGAGCTCTTAGTTTACTTTGTTTTATCCTTTCAGTTTCTTAGCATATTAAAAGCCTGGCCAAACTCAGAATAGGGGAGGTATTGAGAAAAGGTCATCTGAAAGTGGAACCACGTGGACATTGCCAACTCTGTCTTGCAGCTGCAAAATATTTGTGCAGCACCTACACCAGTGGGCACAGGAGGAGAAGTAGATAGACTGAGTCCTGCTCCCTTTCCCTCCCTGTGATTCAGAAGCTGGAAACAGGAGAGCATGGCACACTTGTGACCTGGTTTTTGCACTGTCCTTCAGGAACTTGATAGTAGTCCAAAAAGCATTCCTCAGATCACAGGCTGTTGACACAGTACCTCAATATGAACTGTGAAAAGGCTGGCTTCATTCTATATTTACTGCCACTGGCAGCCACCAGGAACTGTGCTGTGCTTGAAACATTTCTAGCATGCTCAAAGCTAGCTCGTAAGCCCCAGAAAATGAATGTTACATAACAAACTGGATCTGATATAACTGGGCTTAGGGTATCACAAGGTGATGCCCATTGCATTAACCTACTGAATATTAGACATGATGTTGTGGTTCTTGATTTACACAACTATTTTTTGTGCTGGTTTTTTTTTTTTTTGCTAGTTTAACTCCCTGGGATGCCTTACTGTAAGGTCAGCTGAGTACCAGCAGGAGGGAAAACAAGTTAGATACTTTAGTGCAAAAGAGCGTGAGGTTCATCACTGTCTTACTAGGCCCACAGAAATAACAAGGGGCACAAAAAGTACAAGTCGGAGAAACCTGGTACATAGAGGGTAAGAGAAATATATATTTAAATGTCCTTTGGCAGAGTACAGAATATCCCTTGTATGAAGAAAGAATGGATATAATTCAGTTGAAAGTTTTTATTCTTTAAAAAGGAAATTAAGATTTCAGACCTCTGAAAGGAGCAAAAAGAAAAAAAAAGGTGACAATTGCTAATTAATTTTTCTTTGTTCCCTTCTTTCAATAGTTCCAATAGGGTTACCATTATGCTTACCGAAGAAGCTAAAATCCTGGAAGCATCAGAAAATGAGTTCAAATTCAAATAAAATTCAAACATGTAAGTCTGCACCAGTGAACAAGCCACACAGTTGTAATAAATGTACAAATGTGCAAATTTCTTACCATATCCTCATTGGTGAATTTTATGTATAGAAGGACAGTGGTTTATCTTTTGTTCTGACTTTCCTTCAGCTGGGGGAAAAAAAAAAAAATCCCTGACTCAGGCTGAAATGTATTTTGTATGGGTTGTGATGGTTTTAACTTCCAGCCTCATTTTACAAGATATGCTAGGCAAAAACAAAGGAAGGAAGAACAGTAGCCGCAAGTGAATGAAGTCATGTGTTATGAACTCCTGGAAGGGAGACGGGGACAAGTCTTATTAAAGTTTTTCAGTATGTATCAAGTAGAAAGTAAAGCCCAGAAAAGAAACATTCAAACTAAGATTTCTGCAAGTGATTCAACTATTTTTTCCCTTTTGTCTAGTAAGCTAGCTTTACTACTGTGGCAATGCTGAGACCTCAGTCTGTTTCAAGCCAGTAATCCTAGTTACTTCAAAATCCTTGAGAGTTCACCTTTTAGTTTCTCTGTCATGGATACAAAAGGCTAATTTTTATATTTGTTAAGACATTGATTAAATTCAAAGTTTGTGGTGTGACTCTTGAATTTAGAAGCAGCAATTCTGCTGTTGCATATTTACTGGCATGGGAAGTCAGTGATCAGAGAGAGTAAATCATCCTCTCACAGAGGAAATGAACTAAGAATATTAGAGGTGCTACTCTGCACTTTTGTGATTACATGTCTGCATTATATGAGACCCATCACCCACTTCCACTATAATACTTTAAGAATACTGTAAAAAACACAGCCTCTGAATAAGTAGGAGATCTTCACAGAAATGGGAACTTGTGCAAATCCCCCCAGAGGAGAAGTTATGAGCAGTGCTGGTGGAACAGCAGTCTGAGGTCAGCAGTAGCATTCATAAAGCAAAACTCATAAACAAGCTGGTGAGTCAAATTCATTTCCTTGACTAACAGGAATAGGATTTCATAAACACAGCAATCGCTTAGTGCTCTGCAAACCAACTGTGAACTGTTTTTACCAGTTTATGCAGCAGAGAAACAGAGGGGAAGGCAGCCGTTTCCAGCAGCTCTTTTGGAAATGCAGCTAAAAAGAGGTTCTTTCAGAAAATATAATAGTGGTTAGACTTTGGGTAACAGGGGAGACATTTTATTAGGACTCATTTAACTTAACACTTAACATCGCCCTATTTCTGACCTACTCTTTGCTGATCCAGTACATTTTTTTCATGTTTTGTCTTTGTGTTATGTTATGGTGGCTTAATGTCCTTCTTAATGTATTTACTTGTGTTTAAAAAAGTCAATGTGTAAGACCAACCTAATAAAACACCCCATCTCATAAAATTCACAGTCTTTCTAGTGAGGCAGCAAGGTCCTTCAAATCTTCTTTATTTCACTGGAAATTCAGATAGATCAGATTTTGTAAGGGAGGTAAAGACCTCAGTAATGCAAATACTTTGCCATTTAAATTCAGAAGACAGTTTCAAGCATTTATTATATTATATCAGCCTTTCCAAAATGTTGTGAACCAGATGATCAAATATAAAGTGTTTTCTGTATTCAGTTACAACTTTATTCCAAAGGTTATATTTTAAATATTTTAATTCACAAAAAGTTGATAATGTCTTTAGCCCAGTTCATAAATATTCTGGCATTGGTCCTCAGTGCAACTGCAGACCAGCTGCACACCATGAATTCACTGCCCTGGACATTTAATGTCTGTAGTCATATAAGAGGCCTAGATGATAGTCATGAAATGCAAAGAACACTCTGAGTTCCAAAGTCCCACCTGCAGTTGCCCACGGTGGAGGACTGGTCTGCAAAAATTTCCTGCATTGTTCTGCAGCCCTGTCCTTTGTTTTACATCATTAATGGTGCTGACACTGAAAAGGTATTGAGACATCACAATATACTACTGATCTAAGGGTTTGGTAAATAAACCATAAACTGTGAAAGAGAGAATGTGTTTTGTCTCCTTATCACTCTAACCTTATCTTGCTCTTGTTCAAAGAGATTTAGTCTTGCTGTAAGGCCAGGATCCCATGCAATTCCATACCATTTCTTGTTTCTTTGTGTCTTGTTTCTCTGTTTCTTGAAGACTTATACTGGCATTGCCCCTATCTCAAGCATGTGTTGCTGCTCTTGCCACCACTTAGGCTGTGTAGGCAGAGGGAGGAGGTGGGGACAAGTCCTGACACGGGTTCCTCCCTCTCTCCACTGCCAGTGAAAAGCAATGGAGAGCTTCCTCCTCCTCCATTTCTGTGAGCTGGTGGCAGAACCTGATGGAGCAGGTCTTGAATCATCACAGTACAGTGAAAGCTGTCCATCATCCATAACAAATGTCTCTCACACTGCTCTGCTTTCTCACTCTGCAGGCAGAGTTCATGTCATCAAGACTTAGAAGCATGTGCTGGCCTTTAGATATTAGAGTGGTTGGTTGGCAAGAAGTTTGTTCAGTGAAAATCAACACCAATTCTCTCCAGCATTGTCAGTGGGAAGTGGAAAAATTTCTTCTGCTAGATATGTTTTAAAATTTACCAAGATGTATACCAAATGGAAAAAACTAATTTTTTCTCAAAGTGTACCCTGTCATTTTTTTAAAGAAACCTGTGCATTATAACTTGTGCACTGGAGGGTTACCTGCTACTATTTCTATGGCATAAACTCATCCTGCACAACAAAGGCTGCTCCTTGCATTCCTCTCCTTTTCCCCTCCCAGGCTCCTTGTGTGCCACTTGCTTCTTATCCTGAATTCCAACAACAAATCTCACATTTCTTCCAAAATTTTAATCCACGTTTTTCACTTGTTCAATAGCAAGTCTTCCTCTATATCTTTCCTTTCTACCACTCCAGGATTTTTATATATTTCTCTGGTTTTGCTGTTTTCTCTTTTACCCTTATGCATCTACTCCTTACCACTCTCACTCATTTCTTTCTTTCTTTCTTCTTTCCCTCTCTGAGGAAGGAATGCTTTCAGAAGTGTATTAGAAAGTTGGCTGAGTTGAAATGGAATAATTTCATTGGAAAAAAGTCAAAGACTGCTAAAGTTTGAAGTTTTGATTACCACATTCTAGAAAACCCTCCACCCTTCTGTGTTTCTGTTTTCCCCAATGGTAGCATCAACACCAAGAAGCTGACCTGGAGAAGAAAATTTTCTCAGCTGGGAGAAGATCCTGAAGACCTGAAAGCATCTTCATCCTTAAGGGTCAGGGGGCTGAGTGGAACAGGACAAAGGGTCCATGGAGAGAACAAGCTGTCTATAGAAACAGAGCTTTGAACAAGCAAAAATTCCAAAAATACAAAACCCTCAAACTCTGAAAAGCTGGAAATCAGATGGTTTCTGACCAGTTGTTCTTGGTTTTGTTTTGTTTTTTTTTTTTTTTTTTTCTTGTCATGACTGTGTTTAAGTAAGTGCAAACTAAGGAAGTGAAAGATAACTAAAAATGAATTTGTTGGCAAACTGTTGTGAATTTTCATGCAATATTTTGCTATAGTACATTTATTTCACCTGGAAAATTATAATGGCTGCAATTATTTTGGAAATGTGAATAGCAGAGAAACTTGGAATGGAAACACAATTAAGTTAATATTATTTTTGATGTAAAGTGAATTAATTTGTATGCTGAAGTTGTAGATATAGCCTTATTGTACCTGGTATGTGCAACTCTGTGTTATCATCTAGGACAAATTTAGGAAAACGTTTAGGATCTTGTTTGGAAACAGAGAGGTAAAAAAATGTGCACTACTGCTGAAAGTAGACACACAGCAAGATAAAAGTTGAACCTTGCAGCCCCATGAGATTTCCTTGACATCGCGTAGTAAATGCAAGGGCTGGAGTAATTGACAGGATTTTGGAAGGGAGAAACATTACAAACTCCTGCTGAAAAAGAAGTGGCAAGTCATCTCAGAAACAACAAGAGAAACCTTGATTAAACATAAAGAAAAAACTCAAAATTCATTGCAATTGAAATGCTGGTCTAACTTAATAGGATCAAGCAGAAATGAATGACATATAGTATCTTAAAACTAATATAGAGATTATTTCTATATATTCCATGAGTAAGAATTCGTAATAATGTTGGGAGTGTAACAGGAAAACTTTGCTACTAAAGAATACATCCTATAGTAAATATTGAACTCTGTTTCAGGCAACCTGGACCTCACATTTACATTAGGCTTTCCACATCTGTTTCATATCCAATTTATGTCAACAGTAATTGAAATCTGTTACCATCTGGGTTTTGGGTGGGCTGCATTGAATGAGTTACCAAGAAAAAAGTTAACTTCTAGAATGAATTAAACATCATTCAAAAGTCCTGTGGTGCCTTCTGTGAGCTGAGTGGAGAATCCATAGAGCCTTGACTTGTATGGAATTGGAAATTAAGGAACCAAATTTTACAGAAGTAAGGAAAAATGTTACCTCCAGTCTGGAGAATGATGGGTTAAGATATAGGGCCTTCTATACAGTGATATTTGCTTATTATACAGAAACTTTGAATAAGCACCTACAGGTCCACAAGTCTTTTACTTTGCAAAATCTATTTCTTTTGGTCTGTATCTAATGCAAACTGTACTTCAACCCATAACATTTCTAAATTTATAAGAAAGAAATTACTAGACAAACAAAAGAGCTGGAACAGATGTTAATGTCCTTACTCTAGGGAGGTCAAATGTAAGTTTGCTGTAGGAGACCAAACTCAGTAATTGGACTACCTATCAAATTAGATTCCCAGTGTAAGCCATGATATGTACAAGTTCTTTGTTTTTACACAATAGCTTCTTTATCACTGAAAACTCCATATTATGAAACAAAAACATTTCTTGCAAATATTCGTGGTTTCTATTGAGGAAATAAAACACTATAATATGAATCTTTAAGTAAAAATTCAGTGTTACAGCCTTTGGCCTGGACGTTAGATCAATAAGTAAATCAGGTACAGACATATCAAGGGAGCTTCTTTTCATAACCCAGTCTTGCTTTTGGAGAAGTTAATGGGATGTTTGTTACTGGCAATACTAAGGGGTGGCTACAGACCAAAGGAACAGTTATCAAAGGCTGTATAAATGGGGAAAAGTACTCATGTAGGTCTACAGTAGTGACTAAGGGAGAACAGAATTTGACTTGGGACCTGCAGAGGCCCTTTCCAAGCTATATGAATAATGTTTCTATGACTATTTATATTTCATTACCAGAGACCTTCTCTTTTGAAATACCAATTGTATTAGTGACCCCTTTTAAACTGATAAATCTCAATCTTGGTATCTTTTTAATTTTTTGAAAGGATCATAGCTTTAAGACCAGGGAATAATGAAAGCAGTAGGAAAAAATGCCTCCCCAACAGAATTCTCTTTGGTTTCTTGGTTGAACTAGTAGCTACATAGATAAGTTATCTTAGGCTGAAAATTTTCCTAATGTCTTTATACCACTATGAGAAAAAAGTAATTTTTTTGAGAGTCTGAACAGTCCATTGAGACCAATAAATACAGCAGGTTTTAGCTGGCAAAAAACCTAACTTTTAGGAGGGGCATCATTAAAACAGAACATTCAATGACCATTCAAGTGTTAATTAATCAGCATAAATATTCGCACGTTCTTCATCCTTGATGAACCACTCTCTTCTGGAAAGTACAGCTTTAATAATATTTTATATCACAGCTTCATGACATCATCACAAAATTTTGGCCTAGGAAGTGGCACATGTGGATATAGATTTTTTTATTTTGTGAGAGCTCAGGGTTTCTTGTTTGAGTGTTCATAACTATGGTAATTCCACCTAGGAACCAGCAAAGGAGCTGTGAGTAGGTATTGCAACCATGATGTATGTCATATCCTTGGAATGCAGCCATCCTCTTTCAGGGACAAGGAGGGAAATTTCCTTCAGTTCTGGGTGCTCTATATCAGTTACTACTCAGTCATAGATCCACTGTGTTCTCCAGGTATTTTGGCTTTGAAATGAATTACAAAAGGATGGCAAACAGGAGAAACCTACTGACAAAATAGGATGAAAGTATGACTAAATTGGTACTGTGTAGTGTTTAGTGCCTAGCTTTGGATGGGTTAACATTCCATTTTTATTTGTGTATGTGCACAGATTGAGAGCTGGAGAAAGATGATAATTGCTTCCTTGTTTGCAAGTGCCACCTTGTCTTAGGTTGACTGTATGATGCTTGTATCCCCATTCGTCTGTTCTATTTATGCTGGATATTAAGTTTTGCACCTTTAAGACTGGTTATGAGAGTGAAAGGCGGAGAAAGAAGCACGAAGCTTGTTTTCAGAAACTGCACTCATTTGTCCATGTTCCTGCTGCTGGACTGTGCTGTCTGCAGCATGGACAGACAGCAGGACAGTGCTCTCCTTTGCTTTTAGCTAGGTTTTAGCTAGCTGAGACAAAGAAGTTCCCTGGGCTGTGGTTTTTCTTTTTCTTGGAACTGTTCAAAGCTGCTCTGAGCTGAAAACCCAGAAGAACACAAGGAGCTCACACCTGTGGCACACTGGGGCTCGGGACACGGCATTTCTAGCACAGCGGGGACTGATAAGAGACTGAGTGAGCTGATTTGCAGCCCGCAAAAAGGACTTTCTGAGTTTTCCATCTCTTCAGAACTGCAAGAGCTTTTATTGTTTAATGTAATTAATTTTTTATGCTTGTGAATACTTTACTTGTTAAATAAACAGGTTTTTTCCATTTTTCTCCAAGGAAATATTTACCTGAACCAGCAGGGGGAGGGCCTTGAATCTGCTTTCTGGAGCGACCCTTTTGGAATTTCCTCCCAAATTTGCCCTAAACCAGGACACACCCTATGCACTCTCTCTCTAGTGTCTTTTGGGTTTATTGCCCTCACCAGGACAGCAGAGGAATGAGTTTAGAATCAGTGGGCTGTTACTCTTCTGTGGGCTAGAAATTTCAGTATTGGTTGTTTGAGTGTTTGAGTTAATATCTCTACCAACGATAAACACAGGATGAAAGAAAATGCAGAGCAGCTGGCAGGGGCTCAACAAAATTCTCCACCCTTCAGAGGATATTTCCTTAGGCTTTCTAACTAAGTTCTTGGTAATGCTAAGTTCCACTTAATATGGATGTAGAAATATGTAGTATATATTTTTTGAAGTCAAAGCAAACACTGAAGAACAAATTGTGAAATCTCATTTGGCAGATGGAGGTTGCATCACTGGCTTTTCTCTCAGCCTCAGGAGGTTTCATAACATCTGAAGATATTACCATGAGTGTGAGAAAGCTGACATTTTAGAAAGACTCTAAGAATGGAAAAAATTATTAACCATTAAATATCAGGGATGTGAAGGGAGTGCACAAGTGATCAAAAATGATCACAGGATGCTTAAGAAAGTAAGGATCATTAATGGCTTTAAATATGTATGTCTTGTAATGTGTCTTATTTCTTGTAAAAAGACATCCTCTTTATGGTCCCCATATGCTTCCCATGTTGGAAAGCCCCCAAATGCTCCCACATTTCAACACATCTGAATATTCCACTGGCTGGGGTCTTACCTGGTGTCTTTGGAAAGCTACACACAAGCATAAAAAGGAAGATATATATATAGAGGGCTTAGTGTGTGAAATAGGGATAACTTTCTGAGTATCAGAGGTGCGTTTATCATATTGAATTTCATGTGGCATTTTGTCATTCAGTGTCTGTAATTCAAAGAGACCCTACCATAGGACTTCATAATTGGCTTTATTCTGACTCTTCCAAGTAGTTTTGTATCATCAGAGGTTACTGTTATACCACCATAAATTCTTTTATCTAAATTGTTTATGAGTATGTTGAACAACAGACATCTTGCTGATAACTCTTATCATGAAAAACTTAATTCTCTTAAGTGCACATAACATTTGCCACTGTTTCTGATATAAAATGGAACATAAACACACTTTTCTAGGGTTTTTTAAATGCAGAGACATATATATGCATGTGTAGTATGTATTTCTTGTTATATTTTATATATATATATTATTTGTGTATATATGTCTATATAGATATGTGCATCCAAAAGTCTTTTAAAGAAAAGTATTTGCATTTTCTTGATTGACAGGTATATATTAAGCTGCACTATAAAAGAAAGAGTTGTAATAACTTTATTATGAAATCTATTCTTCTAGAAAATCATCTGCTCATGCTGATACCATATAAAAATAAAGACAGTGCTGTTTAATTTGGCTGTGAAAAGGTATACTTCTGGACTACCAGAATATTTTTGCCAATATTTTATCTTTTGTTGTCTTTAGAAAATTAATACAGTTTGTCAATTAACTTCAAAACAGATCTGACTGAACCCAGGAACTAGCAGATCTTCTCCTGAGACTGTGATATATTTTGAAAAGTCTGACTAACTGAGGATACATGCTGCAAAGGTTACATGCTTAATTTTATCTGTAACATGAATTCAAGGACAAAAAAATCCACAAAGTTTTAACGTGACTGACTTAGAACCTACCACACTTTTATGTGAACATGCAGCTTTCATGTGGGTTTTTTTTTCTCCTCTTTTTTCTTTTACCAGTTGAAATTATTTGGGATGAGGAAAGCAAAAACTTTCCTCTTTCTGGGACTTCCAGTCTTAAATCTGTAACAGAAAATAAGGCACGCCCGCACACCTTAGACCTTCAGCAAATATCTTGTCATTTGAAAATCTTGGACATGTCATTTTTTTCTGTCTTTGAGAAATAATTTTCCATTAATGAGGTGAAAGGATCTGATCATGATAGCTCTTTCAAAATGCTGTGTATAGATTGACAGTGCAATTGAAATTATCATGAGTGGACTAAAGTTGTGTTATTTATTATATGTCATTCAAATGCATTCAGCTATGTTTTAATTCTCTACATTGAGAAAAAAGTGAACTGAATAATTGAAAGAAAACGGGAACCTTCTACATGAATAACTCATGTAGCCAACATATTTTTCTATTTCTAAAGATGCCTTTAGAAAGGATTCTGTTTTCTATTAAACAAAATTTATTGCCGTTAATAACCTCATTGACTGCTGTGTGACAACTTAGGTTGTGTGAAGATGTCTGATTACATATAGTCAAGGCTGGGAAATGTAAATGGTATTGTTATGGTCTTGTTCTTTTCGTCCCTTTACTCATTTGCTTCTGGCAGTGTGTCCCTCTGGATCCTTCTGACTTGCAGAGGTTGAGACTTGTCATTAGTCCTTGGAATAACACTAGAGAAAACAAAATTGCTACAGGATATAGCCTGATGATTCATTCACTAGATGCTCTCTCCCTTCTGAGTAACAACTGAATCATAGCAGATGCCAAGGGTGGAACAGACTGCTTATCACAAAACTGTGTGGCTGTGTTTAATGCTGTCCTTGTATCCTAAATTTGTATTCTCCCATTTTAAGGTGTGTCATGGCCTCAAACAGTATAAGTAAGTCTGCAGGTAGAATTGGTCTGTTTTGTCATTCATGTTAGCTATTATAGAAAGCTATAGATAGCTTTTATTATTAATAGATAGCTATTGTTATTATAGAAATAATTTACTTACGAGGAAGTTTATTTTAAGGGAAATGAAATGACCTCTCAAGGTTTGCAGATGGATGTCCAAATTCCTAAAATCCAAAGCTATTTTCTGAGGCAGGATAGGTCACACCATGAGCTTAACCCAGCAATAATCAGGGATTTTTTGTAGAGTTTTTCCTCCATGTCTTTCATTTTCCTATCCATCCCAGATATACATTATGGCATTTCTTATTCCTTATTTAAGACACTGGCTATGTAAAGGGTTTTTTTGAAAGTTTTGGGATGTTTTTGAGTTACAGGGAATTTCCCTTGTTTATATTTTGTACATTTCTTAATCTGCGAGGGTCCGGGTGAGAGATAATGAAGTATTAATTATTTTATGGTAATATAGAAAACATTCTCCAGCTGGGAAAGTTGCTGATTGAAGATTTGTGATAGGTAGTAATTAGATTTTTGTAACCTAAGGATGTGCTAGCTAAGATGAAATGAAATGCTGTTCCAGACTTTTTATTAGCTGTTTTTATTAGCTGTAGTAGATACATCAGCAAATAATAAGATTCAGATATCCTTATTTTAGGATTTCTCAGTTTCTGTTTGTATGAGTCTTTCGGGAATGAATGATGCAGTAATTGTTTTTTAAAGCCCTTTAAGTATTCTTCACCATCTCAGCATCTTTGGGAAGTAACTACAGCACATTCTGCAGCATGTATGACTCCATGTAATGTAAAATTGCTATTAGAGTGTAGGTTTTACATATCACACATTTTGAAACCTTTTTCTCTTGTGTGTGAATTTTCTGTAATAAGAGCTGCTTGTTAGCTGTTGAGTGGCTGTTTTTAAACATAAACTGAAGACCTTTTTTTTGTCTGATTTTTTTCCGCCTAAGCTTCTCTGTTTATAGACTGCACACCCCATATTTTTAAAACTTACTATCTGAAGCTTTTTTACACAGAAAATAGCTGCAGATAACTATCTTACCGACTTTCCTTCAAGTTAAAGAAAACTTCCTCCTCCCCTTTTGCTGTATTGTTTCTTCAATTTCCAATTCTTTCCCATTTGCTGAGTAATGCAGAAGTTAACTGGCTTATGGTTATTTTACTTCCTCATTTCTGTATTGGGATAATTAATTGTGTAGTTTGTAATCCCAATACCAGGATGGTACTGACAAATTCTTTGGGTGGTAATGACATGTTCTTTTAAATTGCCATCTTAACAGCTAGGGCCAAATCCTGATGCAGTAGTTCAGATTTTATTCTGAACTACTTTTATTCTCATACTGAGTATCTTCATGAGGGCTTTCATGAACAGAGGGACACGAAAACTGAAGACAGGTTGTCTGCTCACAAGGTAATACATAAGAAGATAAAGGAAAAGAGTTGGAAGACTCATTTCTGTCCCTGTCCCATGAGTTCTGCCTTCTGCTCTGCATCTCCTCACCTGCAGTGTTTCATGCTCAGCTCTCTGAACTCCTCATCATGTCTTCCCTTACCATGAGAATGGATCCAAAATGAGTTAATGGTGATGTTTTCCCCATACCTTTTATTTGTTCATTGGCTGCACACTGATCTTATGTTGCAAGTATATTTTCCTTCTCTATATAGTTCAGAATATGATGGGGAGAAAGGAACACCAACATGCACAACATCAGAAGCCATGCTGCAGTTGCTGACAATGAGCACCCTTACTTTTTTTTGTTTGCTTCACAAAAAAGAGAGGGAAAAGAGGGGGTATGAAACTATGGATCTACAGATACTTTTGCACAAATGAATGTCTGATTTTGCATTTGTTTTACCTTTAAAAGAAAAATTCTTCTGTGAAGTTATAAAATAGGCTAAGATTTATTTACCTAAGAGATAAGGAATTTTATTGCTTGCAAGGTTATTTGTGACATAAGCAAAGACAATCAGAAGGATGAAAGATAACAATTGTTGTGAATACCCAAGAGAAAGTGTTGATAAACTTGGAGTTTTGGAAGTGCCAAGTGTATTACTTTCCCCATTTTCATTTCTAGAAGTGGAGTTAAAGTTCATTAACGTATGAAGGTAAGACCAGCATATGCTACACTATTTTTGTCCATCATCTGAGAAAATTAATGACAACTAATAGTATTAATTTCATATCCTAGGCAAGTGGCATAGCCTTAATGATGAACTCATGATGGGGTAAATCACTGATTTTTTTTCTTCCAGCTGCATCTCCTGAATTTATACAAGAACATGGTCTTGCTGGACTGGGACAGGGCAGAGCCAGGAACATGTAGATCAAAAAGAAAGATCAGAATATACTTGCTGACATTACATAGGACATGAGTTTCTTGGAAAGCAATGAGCTAAGCACAATTTTGGTAAGATTCCAAACACAGTTCAGGGTGTAGCTGATGATATTTTTTGCCCTTTCTTTGGAACTTGAGTTTTTTTACCTTCTAGGTTTCAAGATTTTCTCACAAAACAAGATGGTTAGAAAGTTACTGCAGACTCCAAACTCCAAAACTCCAAAACTCCAAAACTACTGTGAGAGTCACGTTGCCTCACTCCAGGGACTGGAGCTTTTCTGGAAGTACTAGAAAGCACATGCTGAAATCACACCCGTGGGCACCATTTGATAGAGAAAGAGGAATAAACTCCCAGTAGGAAACTCTGGGGCAGGGTTAACACACAGCTGTCTCCACCATCATGGAATCGAAGACTTGTCTGACGCATTCTATTGGTCCTCTTTATCCCTTTAGTCTCCTTCACACCTTTCTTCATTAAACATTGAATTATGTGATGTGTTGGTTTTTTTCACCATGCAGTGGTGCAACACAAAGGTTAGAGCAGCATTGGAAGGCAAGGAGAGCTGTTTGATAAAACATGTCTGACATTGTCAGATGAAAACTGGTAGGAGTGCTAGGCAGGACAAAAATCTTACTGGTATTTTAGTTTTTCACAGGTAGGAAGACTTGTCTTAGGAATAAATTTGGCCTCATCAGAAAGAGAGAGCTGGTGGATGACCCAGCTCTGGGCAGCTATAGTGGCATTGTCCCCAGGTATTTGTAAATCATCAGTGTACTTTGTAAATCAGTGAAGAATGCTGATGACCCATCAAAGCAATTTGGAATGGAGATTGACAATTTTTATTTATACTAATTAAAACTCTGTTGGTATTGCTAAGGACTCAAGCTGAAGACCACCTCTGCTATTTTCTGCATAAAATGAGCAAGGCCAGGTTAAGGGGCAGTTGAAAGGGAAAACTGTCTTAGATATAGACAGGAAAGGCAAAACAAGCAAATATGAATTATTTGCCACTTGCTACTATTTTCTGAGAAAATCAACACTGGTGAAAAATATAATTAATTTTTTACTTTATTTGGAAATGAAGATTACAATAAAAGGTGACAAAATATAATCTAAAAAACAAGAAAAGGCCAGGTTTTTTTACTTTCTCTTTAAAAAAAATCAGTATTGTCAACCCTAGCTATTCAAAAAGAAAACTACTAGAAGAGGATTTTCTCAAAAGGAATAAGTTTGAAGGTGAAGTATATTCATGTGTCTATTAGTGTGAATATCAGGCTTGTGATTCCAGTTATGTTTTAAAATCTTCCTCAACAATGTACTATCTGTTTACTTTTTTTTTTTCCAATGGAGATTTTCTTGTTATCAATTGACTTGAGGAAAGAGGTCTTTAGTGTTCAGATATGAATACAATCAAAAATCAAATCTCAGAATACTGTTCTGTGCTCTGATATAAGGATAGTAATTTAAATTAGGACTCTATATATTTTGTTTTTCACATTTGGGTTCTTTTGTCTGGTTGGTTGGTTTTGGATTTTAATTTAAATTTAGGGGTTTTTTTTCTTTTTTTTTTTTTGTTTCAACTAACTTTTAACTCTTTTTTAGTAAAGTATGGATTACACAAGGTGTATCTGTTTTACATGATTATACCTAAGACACAAAATCCCCACACCTGTCTTCCAGACGAGAAGTTGTCTCTTCTGCTGTGCTTGTTTAAGCAGCAAAGTCCAGCCTGACACCCTACTCCCATCAGCAGCCCAATCATGTCTGGAGCACTGACGTATTTGCCTGGCAGACTGCTAAGAGTTACAGCCACTAACTATTTCTGATTTCTCTTGCAGGCAGCAGAATGAGTTTGTGGTGCATCACTTCCTCACCAACTGCAAGTTAAGAATAAGACCAGTCATATCATTTTTGAAGGTCCAAGAGGGTATGATAATGAATTATTTGCCCTGTGCTTGTACAGTGCCCTGTTGCAGTCACATTTTGTTTGTCCTGCTGCTTCTCCTTAAAAAATAGTACAGCCCATGAAAGGGCAATGACATTGTCAAGTTTTCAAAATGTTGTTGCTCTGTGCTGACGTTTCTGAGAAGTTGTAGGAAGTTCAGTCTTATGTGATATCAAGATGATTGATATAAACAGCTGCTTTCAATCACCCAGGCAGTGAAGGGATATGTCAGGGATGGCACAAGAAGAATCAGAAAAACAAAAAAAGGTAATAAATTATTATTATTATTAATAATAATAATGATGATGATGATGATGATGGTGATAATAATGACATCAACAATCATAATAATAAGGTGGGGGAGTGGGCTGGGGAAGGGAAACCCAGCATTGGTTACAGAAATACGACTCAGCTTCTGTTCAGTAAGCCCTCTGTTCAAGCTCATTATACAAAACATTTAGAAGGGGTTTTCGTACTTCTTGCATGGCTTCTCCACTCTGATTTCTTGTTTACAGCAGGCTAGGAACAAAACTTGTCAAAACAGCTGGAGAGCTGGGCCCGGGCTGCAGGGAAGCTCCTGCCAGAGCAAGTTTTGCAGTTTTGATCTGGAGATGTCCTGGCATTGTCCCAATCTTTAACAATAAACACAATAGTTTCACTCCAGCAGCAATTGTATGTTCTGGTATGCACACACCAGCTGTGTTCCTACTCGTATAGTCCAAGTGTTTTCCCAGACAGAATACTTCACAAAACAAAAATAGGCTTGTGCCATTTACAAGGCCTAATATTTTTAATGCATCTTTTTTTTTTCCAATATATTTCCTTATTTCTAAATTAAACTCATCAAAACTATTAATTTAATAATGTAGCTTTTAGAAACTTTTCAAACATATGGTTTGTAAAGGAAAAAGAAGTGAGAAAATTATGTGCAGGTTTGCTTTGCAATTTAGTAAGCAAAAATTACCAATACTGGCCATACCATTAGAAAGCACATAAAAAATAAAGGAAAATGTGAACTGTCAAGTTTACCTCCAATATTTCCTTTACACATACCAAAGAAGCTGAAATGGTTAATAGGTAGAAGAACCTCTGCAATAATAGATTAATCCATTGATTCTGTTTTCAGTGTTTATCCAAGTGATGTGTACATATATAAACCCAGGAAATTAGGAAGCTTAACATGCAATCTTTTAATCTGACTTCTAAAATCTTTGTTCTACCAGGCTAACTTCAATGGACATTTTAAAAATATACCTCTACATAAAATAAAGTGTAGAACAAATTTATTTTGTAAAGAAATAAGTTCTAGTTTTAAGCCATCAGAGGGTTGTTTATAATATTCATAAATGGAAGAAGAAGCAAAGCATCTTAAATATGGAAAATAGATTGCTGATGTCTTTTTTTATTTGCTTGAAAACCATCTTAAAATGAAATCTTAATTTTTTTCTTGTCAAGTTACTTAATATAGTGCTTTAGGCTAGAATAGCTGGAATGTGTTCCTGATTATAGCAATTGCCTGGTCTTCCATTATTTAAAAGGAAGCACAAGGACTTGAAAAACCATATTGAAGGAAGTAATTGAGTAGCTCTCACTTGCAAAGAATCCCTTCCCAAGTGCTCCTTGCGTGTTTCATTCACATGAAAGCTCATTCAAATCCAGAACTATCTGAGGCTTTATTTAACATTTTATGGTCATGCTATATGATGTGGGAGATGGAAAGTATGTGGAAGATATTGCTGTTTAAAGCTTGCACAGCTTTGGAAGCCTGAAGACTGCTGAGATCATAGTGAAAAAAGTAGAGAAAGTAAAGGTGAGAAAGTGTTCTACAAAATTCTTAATATATTATGAAGAGAAAAATGAGATCACCAAGATGGTTTTCAAATACTAAGTCTCCTGCATGCTAAGACTGTCATGGCAGAAGAATTACTCTGGATTCACAAGCAAGAATGTATGCTTAGTAAAAATTACCAAAGTGAAATTTTTGGTAGCTGTTTGATGTAGTTTTTGGCTGCAGCAGTTAGATTGGATAATGACATTTGAACTGCATCTAGCTATAAGTGTTGCTTATAAATGTACTCTTCAAAGACACTGGTCACCTAGAGCAAACTCAGAGAGCAAATTATAGATTTTGAGTTCTACCTTGTCCCTATTTGTATCCAATGCACATGGAATACTCTCAGTAAGAGAGACTTTCTTAGGCAAATTTTTTTGTTGAAAAGTGGGTTTCCAATGAATACCATTAAGAGTTCTTCTCTAAGAAGAGAGAAGAAGGAAGGAATCAAAGAAAAAATCCAAGAAGGAGTCAAAGAAAAAAATCCAAGAAGGAATCAAAGGAAAAGATGGGCACCAATGTGACCCTACTAAATGGAAGACTACAACCATAGTTTTTGCTAAGTTAAAAAGGTGAAGTCATATTTGTTGTAAGAGTTAACCATAGCTAAACTTTCCTCATGCAGGCATTCAGAGGTATTAGGATGGAGCTCTGGAATGTCTTTCTCTCTCTTTCATACATGGACTGTACACACTCCACTCATGGCTCCAAAGAGAAAGGCAGCAAAACATTGTATTAGAAACATAACAATGTCCTTGCACACTGTAAGATTCAGTTGTCATCTGTTCTATGACCACTGTTCTAGGTAACTCAACAGGAAATTGCAGCACTTTGAGAAAACAGGTTACATGAACACAGGGCATACAGGAGACTTGCTTTCCTTGCTTCAGCAGCCTCCTCTTAAGTAAACAGGAAGTGTTTCTGGGCACAGCAGTGTCGGAGGCTTGCAGGAAAAACACATCTTCAAAGTGGCAATCCAGTGTTGCCTATGCCTTAGCTGCATTAAATGACCTACTTTTCTCTATCTGAGTGCTAAACTGGGGGTGGTGGACACGACTGGTGCCCTTCCAGAGTGACAGGACAAATAGCTCATTGGTGAGAGCATCAGTTGCTTTAGAGAGCAATGGAAATTAGAGCAGTGTCTATTAGGAGATGGTGTAGGTGTCAGAAAACTGAGCACAGGCTGTCTGGTAAGACTTTCAGCTTTCTGGAACACAGGGACTTATAGGACAAAACTGCATATAGTATATTTTTCAGTAATTGCAAAGCATGTTTTGCTCTAAAAAAAAAATTCTCTTAATATTACCTAATATGTTACTAATGAATTAGAGAAGCTCCTCTGAACCAGTCCCAGTCTCTGCAAAATTTATCAGTGGGCTCAATGACATAACCAGTGTGCTGTCAGCCTGCCATCTATTAGACATGCAGAGCAGTTGTGAATGCACTAGTGCACAGATCCATGCTGGATCTGTGAAGATGTAAGTCCAATACAGCATTCTGCAGTTTTGGTTGCAGAACTCTAAGACTTGGGATAAAGAAATTAAGAAGCAAAAAACAAGAATGCACCCATATAATTTATCTTTAGTAAGTTGCATGAGATAAGCTGTGTTCCTTAATTTTTACAGTGTACCTACTATATAGGATGCTTCATTCCTTTCACTTCAGAAGTAAGAGTTTAAATTTCATAAACTACACTCATATAAAACTTTTAGCAATTTCCTCCTCATTGTTCTATGGAAGTGATATTGGGAAGGCTGATGCCACAACTGAATGAATGTTCTCCATGATTTAAGGGAGATGTTTCCCCTTAGAACCTTTCCTCTGAAAACAATTAAAAGAAAATAAGTTTTTGAAGTACTGTTTTGATGAACTGAGGGAAATATATGTCAATTTTCTGATAAATAAAACAGTGCCTGAAAAAACATACCTGATTAAAAACCATTATATTTATGCTTCTCTGTATCCTAATCACAAGCTGACTGGTTGAAAGACACCAGAAATGTCATCATTGCCAGATTCTACATCTGGATCTTTGGTTTATTTGACAGACATGTAACGTACAAAATATCTAGGCAAGTTGCCAGTGACTTTTTAGATGTTGGTGCAGGGGAACACACAATGTTCTTCACAGATCTGTGTCCAGACATTCCCTCAGAACTGTCTTTTTCTGCTTGTCTTTGTTTGTGTTAGCCTTGTGTGGATTGAGATCAGTATTCCTCTATTTGTTTTTTTCCATAAAAGGAAGGTGACTGGGAAGGCTGAAAATTTCTTTTTTTTGCAGGTTTAGTAATGCAGCAGTCATGAATCAGAGCTAGATGAACTCAGTTAGAGACAAAAGTAATTAAAATCTGTGAACTACAAGGAAATCAACCAAATAGAAGAAATTTCATCCTTTTAACTCAGTAAACATTGTCAGTGAGCCACAAATCCTACTTTTGATGATATTTTTTGCCTTCTCTATATACTGTGTTTATGCAAAATAATCCCTCAAAAAAATAAAAAAAAGAAAGAAAGAAAACAAGTTAGGTATACGTACTACCATGTAGAAGCAAATTGTATGTTCATGAAATTAATTGCTATGAACTGAGCTTGTCATAATCCATATAAGTACACAAGATGTGAAAAGGCTGAGCCTATTATTTCTATTTCTTTAATAAGACCAATTGCTTATATGCTATTTATTTAAATAATTGCAACCATCTTCGTCCCCCACCCTTGCTTTTTCCTTCTGGAGAGAAACAACTCCTAGAAATAACTAGTGTCAGCTGTGAATTCTGGAGGAGAAGCCAAGAATATAAAACCCATGCATGTGTGGACAGATCTGACCCTCACTGGGAACATGGTGACACGGTCTCTTTTCCTCGCCCTGGACAACCCTGTTGTCAGCAGCACCTTTTAGAGATAGGAGCCAAGGGACTTTTAGATCAGGAGCCAAGGGACTGATTTTCCCTGCAGCTGCTCCTGAGAGTCAGACAGCCCTTGCTGAAGATGAGGCTGCACTTTTGCTCAGAGAGGATCGTGCCTGGATCCTGCTGACGAGACTCAGTGTTCCCACAGCACACCTATTAAGGTGGTTGCCCATGTTTGCATTGCTCAGTGTGGAGTGTTCGGTGCTCACCCACAGCATTCAAAAGCTGCTGAGTGACATAGGACTAAACTTAAAGCAAACAGATGGCACCCGTTGCCTCTGAGGAAATTAAGTAGAGGCACCACAACAAGTTTTCTTGCTATACAGTGTTGGTTATGTCCATGGCATACACTGCTTCCACTAACAAATCCCAGTAGCTTTTGGTTTTCAGCATGCTCCACATCTCCTAGGTTTTTTCCACTCTGTCTTCTTGTAATAACACTGGCCTGAAGGCTTCTTGGGGGTCTGGGTTGCAATTTATGAATGTGAAACTTTTTAAAGATCACAAGAGTGCTTGCTCCTCCTGTCAACAACTTGCCTTGCAAGAGGGCTGGAAAAAAAGTGTTTGGTTGAATTCCTGGGTATTCCTGGCAATTCAGAGCACCATAGAATAATCCAGTAACAGCATTTTGAAACCCCTTTTTAAAACTGTCACCATGTTTAGAAAGATCTATGGGCTGAAGAAAAAAAAAAAACTTCTTATAAAGCTGAAAAACAAAATGGCACATCCAAATCTAAACTGTCTGAACCGGAGAGGTCTCTGTTTTGTGTAATCAGTCAACAGATCCCTGGCTCACATAAATCAAAGCTGTTCCTTACCCACAGTCCCTTTTTTCCAGGTCTGCCTGTGTTTGAGGCTATGCATGTCATCCCTGTGGACTCATGCAGGTGATGGAGGTAGATGCATGTTGATGGGGAATTTTCTGTCAGAGGTTCCTGAAGGGCCTCTCACTGCTTTCAGCAAGAGACTTGCCTGTTGCAATGCACTTAAAAATTTCAGATTGCACTACTGAGCTAAAAATATCTGTGTGTTTGTCAGAGGTGAGATGTCTGGCTTCTCTCTTGGCGGCTGCTTGGACACCCTGGATAGAGGGGCCAGTCGCCACTTGCAAAATTTGGGCTTCTTCCTTCACCTTGCACTGCTCTTTAATTGTAGTAATAGCAACTTTTTATCCCTTTCAGATCTGCTCACTTTGAGCAAATGTCAAAGAATGATTTTTTTGAGTATTTTGTATTTATCAACTAGTTGCCAAGAGAATAAGGTTTAGCACAGAGGAGCTTGCCTTTCACAGTAGCAAATAAAACATGCTGCTTGTGCTCTGTTTCAACCCTAACTATGCTCTGAAGTGTAATATTTCTTGTTTCTTCTGGTTGTGCCAGAAACCTAGTTGGTATTCAGTCGTGCAGTCATAGAAGAGTACCAAATATATGCCAAATAAATTAAAGTAATTTAAAATTACTTTCTAATTGCATATGGGAAGCAAAAACTGTAAGTGTACCCTACAAGTGTAGGGTACTATAGCCTTCATTAGAGCAGTGTTTCCCTATGTTAGCTACATGAAAATGCTGCTTATAAACCTTTTTAAAGATTAGTTTGTTTGTGGTTTGTAGTACTTTGGTTTTTTTTGGGTTTTTTTTGGGGGTGGAAGGGTAATTGTAAGACAGAGGTAGGAGCTGTTATCTCCCACGTAAAAAGATACAAGTTCACTGCAGTGTACTCTAATATTAGTGGTTTCTCTGAATGCTTTTAATCTGTGATAAAATCACCTTCAAGTGATAAGTAAATTTGCATTCATTGTGAGATAATTCACGATAATAATGCTGAAACACCTTAAATATTTCTCATATTGCAACTGGTTCTTTAGTTGTTCATACCATGTATAAAAAGTCAGTTTTATACAATGAATTCAAAAGTCTATCCAGTCAGTACTCCTAGGTTTTTGCTCCATAAAATATGATTGGGGGAGAAAGACTATAGTGTATTTTCAAGCTTATTCTGAGAAGATAGTTTGGGTCAAAAAGTTGGATGAAATGGGTTTTCTTTGAGGAAATACAGGCTCATATGAGGCTTTATGGTAGCATAAGTTATATGCACAGAAAAGAAATAGGATATTTTCAAGCATTAAAAAGTTTTAATAAAATACAGGAAGAGAAGGACAGCAATTAAGACAATTTATTAAGATTAAGAGTAGATTATTGCTTCCTTTGAATTACTTTGAACTATGAGGGGAAAAAGAGGGGAAAATCAGAAAAAAAAAGTAGAAGTTTTGTGGCTTTATGTTTTAATTAATTTACGTTGTTCTGCTTCTCCACAGGCCAGGTACTGTTTTCTTCCTATTTTTTTTTTTTATTTGGGAGGTCAGTTTTACATGGTACAACTGAAGAATTGCTTTTTTACTTTAGAGCTGTGCAATTCTGTCACCATAAACAGTGTTGATGGACTAAAAAATAATGATCAGCAGTAAAACTGTCTTTCCTGTCTTATCCTGTTAAATGATAGGGAAGGGGACCATTTAGTTTAATTTATAGGAGATAATTATAGAGCTGTAAAACATTGCTGCAGGCTTCTCTTTGTTTATGTTGCATATTTAATACTGATTTTTTTTTAATTAGAGCCGTTATCATGATCTATTTTCTTTGAATTCTTAACTAGGTAAAATGGGCTACTTTGAAATGGACCAGTTTCAACAGACTTCAACTGACTTAGGGTAGACACCCCAAGCAAGAGTGTAAATAACAAAAAAGCAATTTATTAATCAGAAATCATTACCTGCTGAATACTTAACACCTTTTACAGAAGGTATTCTTAAATTCTGTTTCTTAGCTGATGGGCAACAATGACAGCTTTGCCTTGAATATTGACCATCTGCAGTGGGGAGTTTAATTTTAATTCAAGGCAGTCCAATCACACCAAGGCCTTTTTTAGCTCTGGTAAATTGCCTTAATTTTCAGATAAATAATAAACAGATTTTAAAATAATTTTTCCCCTCCTTCTATGCTCCAACCTACTATTCAGCTGAAAGAAAAAGTATCATATCTCCTTTGAAGATTGAATGGTGTCACATTCATCAGTTCATTTTAGAAATAACATTTACTACACCAATAAACAGGTAACAGGTTGTGGCCTCGCTGTTACAAAGCATTTGGTGGAGAACTGGTGAGTCAAAGGCATGCTTTAGCCTGGAAAGACTCGCGATGGAAGGTGATAGACTCTTGGTAGTGACATATGGGAGCAAGAGGAATACATGTGTGCTTGGTTACTCCCCTCATGCCCCAGCAGAAGATCATGCAGGGAGCTGCTCATGGTAGATGGAATGCACTGTCTTAGAGAGACAGTTGAGTTTTTCCTGTGTAAAACACAGGAGAATTATCACATAGTGCCAGGGTAACTTTCTGGATGTGTTTTTTAATATTTTAATTGTACATTCCTCTCATCCCTCAAAATACATCTAAATAATTCATTTTTTATGTTGTATTTAGCACTCTCCCCTTCTCTGATCCAGGTAATTGTCTTTCATCCAAGTATGACAAACATTTCAGGCAGGGTGCCTGAAGCAAACTCAACAGGCAGTGTCCTTCTGAACTCTGAATCCCCCATTAGGAGCTATACTAGGTGAAAGGTACACTGTTCAGCTTGGATTTCATGGCAGCACTTGGACTCTACTCAGAAGCTACTGCTCTGTCATAACATCCATGAGGCATGGAGATCCAGCTCTAGAAATAGAATGCTGTATCCAGGTGGAATTCCAGGAGTGAATGACTGCTGGGAGAAGATATAGGTTACTTTTCTTCTGTTTCCAGGATATGATCTGGAGGTCAAGGTGGAATATGCTTGACAATGTGCCTTTGTAAGTGACTTTCACTAATAACATCAAAATCCAGGAGCTAAAATCCATAGGAATGGTCATACAGTGCAAATGCTGGTAACTCTTAACATGTCTGTGTATCTCTGAAGGGGGACTCCATTCAAAATCCATAACAGATGTGGGACATCTAACCTCTGTGGCTCCAGGAACAGCCGTCTTCCTGCAGTACTAGCCTATGAAAAATCTCTGCTGGGCATTTGTCTCTCTGCAATAGCTGCCCATAGCTGTGTACCTAGTTGCATGAATTGGTTCAGATCAGCAGCATCAGCCCAGGCAAACGTTTTCCTGTGGACAAGCATTACTGCCCAGCTTCAAAAGCTACTTCTATAGACCCTTTGTCGCTGTGGTAGTTGGACTTTGTTTGTAGCTGTGCTGTGGAAAGGTAAGGTAGAAGAAGATCACAGCAAGGTAGCGGTCCATTTCTGTAAAACAAGGGAAAGCTTAAATCTAGCAAGGGGTTAAAAAGTACTAGGTACATGTTTTAACTACCTAATTCCCAGAAAATATCTTGATCCATATTGCAGCATTGCCTCTCAAACCTCAAGTGCTTAAGCAGTTGTAACTTGCTGCTGTTCTGTACACTTTAATGGATGTCTGAAGTGGAAGAGCCATTAGTTTTACATCCTAGTGTAACAGGGTTTTGTACATATTTATATATTTACATTTATAATATTTATATAAAGAAATAAACATCTGCATTTAAAAATTCTAAAGGTCTCAAATAATAAAATGTTGATAATTTCCAAATTTATAACACTGACAATAGAGCTAAGTTTGTTAGGTAGAGGTACTGTTCTGAAAATATAGGATTTCAAGATGTTGCACAGAACTGCTAGCAGAGTGTCCTTTTAATGCTGCTAATTTGAATTCTAACTGTTACATAGCATTAGAAGGGTTATGCATATATACATATATAGTCACTTAGCTATGAAGGAGTGTGTTCTGGTTTCGACTGGAGTAGTTAATTTCTGTCACAGTAGCTATTACAGGGATGTGTTTCAGATTTGCACAGAAAGCAGCACTGACAATAGAGGTGTTCTAGTTACTGCGTGGCAGAGCTCACAAGGCATCTGGGTCTTTCCTGCTTCTTGAATCACCCCATCATCAGGTGGGCTGGAGGTGGATAAGGAGTTGGAAGGGGATACAGCTGGGACAGCTGATCCCTAGTTGATCACAGGGATATTCTAGGACATACGGTGTCATGCTCAGCATATAGAGGTGGGGGAAGAAGGAAGTGCGAGAACATTCAGAGTGATGGAGCTTGTCTTCTCAAGTCACCATTAAGGCATTATGGAGTCCTGCTTTCCTGGAGATGGCTGAACCTGTCCAATGGAAATTCACTGGGGAGTGAATTCCTTGGTTTGCTTTGTGACTGTGGCTTTTGTTTTATTAAACTGTCTTTATCTCAACTCATGAGTCTTCTCACTTGACTCTTGTGACTTTCCTCCCCAGCCCACTGTTGGGGCAGTTAGGGAAAGCTGTGCAGTCCTTCTTTGTTAGTAGAAGTTATACACAGTAATGGATCTCCAAGCAGATTAGCAAAATGACAATCTTCATGTTTCTTATTGGTTTTAACCTGAACTTAAGTGAATACTATTAACAGTGCTATTAATAAGGAGGGAATTAAGTCTGTCTGAATTCTTCACCAAAAACAAATTCAAAATTAAGCTGAAATGGTCTATTTAGACAGGAGGTCCTATTGTTTGTATTATGTAGGGTGTTGGATCAATGTTTGTGTCACCCACATTAGCAGCTGCATCCCTGAAGTGAAGATATAATACTGTGGGAACATTGTGGCCCAGTACCCCAAACACCAACAGAGGTGCACAGGGCAGGCCTACCACTCAAGCCCCTGATTTTCTCACAGGCCAAATGACATGCTGATCCTGAGGGACGATGACAATCCATTTTGCCCATGCATAGCATACAGGACATACTGCAGCACTGCCATGCTGCTGGCACACTGGGGAGACTCAACAACATTGCACAGGGCATACATTTTCACATCTTCTTACTTCCAAGGAATAGCAAAGGACATCATCTAGACCCAAAGTCAACAAACTTCATGTCAAACTTCCATCAGCAAACTAGACCTATGAAACTAGACCAAACTAGATCTCTCCCTCCTATTCCCCCAAAATTTGTGTCACCTCCTCAGGCAAAGAACCAGACACCTCAAAACAGGGTCACTGCAGCTATAATGTGATAGAGTCCTACAAAGGCATTTCCCACCTGGGACCTGGCCCCATGAGCTCAGTGATGTAAATAAGAGACAGGATCCCAAAACTAGACTCCAGTGGTACTCAGCAGTATAGTTCTAGAAACAGCTTTTCTCTATTTTTTGAGAAAGCAATACATGTTTTCCTGCAGTAAGTTCCTGTATTATGTAATACTCGTGTTTTTTTTTTTTTTTTTTTTTTTATTTTACACATAGAAACAACATTTAAAACCTTTTTTTTACAAAAGTTTATTTTCCACAAGGAAGAGCAATAGGAAAAATTAAACTGTTTTCCACATACAGTTTTCTTAAAACAAGAGTCTACAAGGACATATTCAGCACCAAAACTAAAAACAAAAAAGAAAAGTACAAACAGCCATAGAATATAATCTATAAAGCAAACATTTAATATTGCACTTTGTTTTTCTAATGTTTGGATTTTACTTACTTTTTCCTAATTCAGAATTCTCTGTCAAATACTGGGTTTCAACTGTGAACTTCAAATTTTATAATGCTGAGAATTGACCAATATTTGTGGGAGAGTAATGCCTCTGAGTAATTTAAAATGGAAGTCTTTATTTGATAAGCTTATACAATTTTTCATTCTAATCACAAAGGCTGTAATGCCAGGTCAATTACTATGATATTGGTCAATCCTGCCTCATATGCAATTTTCCATTGTATTGTGATAAGTACTTTAATGCTAAATGTATCAGGAATTGTTCCCTAGTCTGTAAAAAGAACAAAAAAGGAAAAAAAAAAGTAAAACCACCAAATGCCCTTTTATACCAACGATCCCATCAGCTTTAAAAATTGTCTGGTTGGAGAGGGTAGAGGGAAGGGACATCCACAAAATTGGCCTAGTAACATCATCCAATTTCCTTCCTTGCCAATATTCCCGCTCAAAGCCCAAGCCTTTTAACTGAATCACTTAAAACGCGACTCATTTGTATTTTATCACCCTGTTGTCATTTTTGAAACATGAATGATCTTTCATGTTCTCATAAAGGCCACTTATGGAAAAGCCTATTTTGTCGCATTTATGAAGCCTTAAAAACAAGGCAAAGGTTTTTAAAAATGAGCACCATGCAGGAACACCAGCCTCCTCTCTCCTACTCTCTTCAGAGTTTTTTTTACTGCACAAGGAGACAGGTATTTGATGGATTAGATCTTGATCTGTTCAAATAGTCAAGACCAGAATGGTGTCCCTTTGTCAGTGATTTGTGTTCCAGTTTCTGAAGAGAAAAGTTGACTTCCATTGTACATCTCTAGCATGTAAGCACTGGTATTTGTTAGCACAGGTAATGGCTCCGTTGCACTCTTTTTCCTGGGGCAGACTCAAGGGCAAATGCTCTTTCTATATGGTTTCCTTGCATTCTGTATGAATACATGGTATAATTCAGTGTTCTGTTTGTTTTAAAGCTCTTGAGAGTGCCACAGAAGATGCAGTTATCAAAGCACTTCCAGCTAACTCATATTTAAGTATGGCTAGTAACACTGATCTTTCTCACTTTAATTATACTTCTAATCTTGTACAGTATCATAAACCCTGAAGGTAATACAAAGCGCACAAACTGAAGTCTTAGCATAAAAGAAGCTTTTCCTGCAGTTTGAAATATACTTTTTACTAGACTCATCACATATAGAATTTTTGGTGATTAAGTAGCTATATATAAAAATAAATTTACTTTCCCTTCCTATCCCTACCACTTGAGATATTGATCTGTCTGTGAATCCTAGACAGTGTATGACCACTTCCTTTTAATAGTTGTTTGAGGAACAGCTGGTGTCTGCTGGTGCTGCTTTCTTTTTACGCCTTTTTTTTTAGAGCTTCACAACTTGAACGTTTTTTTTATAATGCAGAAAGAGAAATGGGAATGAGGAGGGTTTTGTAACTTTTGTGTATGTCCTTATTCCAGATCTCCCTCTCAAGAACAAAAATCAAAACACAAACACAAAACAAAAAAAAGAACTAACTCAACAGTGCAATGTAAAAAAACAAATAGCATTCCAACAGTTTGGCAAGTGATGAGTTCACCTGAGATTAAGTGATTTTTAGGCAGTCTGTAACAAAATGCTGCTTTGCGATAATAGTAGAAAGGCAACAAATTTTTAAAAGAAATCAAGAAAGTATACAATCTTGACAAAGTCTATTAGGTTCTTTCTATTAACTTTTCACCCTCCCACCCTATCCCCATATCTTGTTGCTTATCTACTACAGTAGGCTGCAAAACATACAGCAAGAAGGATTGGCTTGAAGGCATTTGATGTTTGTAAAATAAATCCACAATAGGATCCAAGCTGAAGAGGTGATAGATGATCAGCCTACTAGGACAATTCTGAGCATGTGCATATGCAGGTAAAGTCCAGGCTACATTAAATTAAAAAAAAAAAAAAAAAAAAAGAAAAGTCAGTGCATTTGTCAAAGTCTGTTGCTGTTGGGTTTTTTGTTTCTGTCTTTCTTTTTTGTCAAAGCTTTCCTTTGCTCCTTATTGTGCGGACCACAAGACATAAGAAAGGGGTAACAACTGTCCGGCATAAATGAGAAAAAGCTGTAGTGACACTGAACCGCACAATGTAAGCAACAAGCATGTGCAAATTTCCAAATTGTAAGAGGAAGCCAAACCTCTCTTAATGTGGTTTGAGTGTTTGGACACACATGACTGTAGGTTAGTAAGGCTGCTCCTAGTATGTGCCAGTATTTAAAAGGGATGGGGGAAAGCTCAGTTCTTCAAGCATGTGGAGCAGTCCTACAATGTTACTGTAGGCTTCAAAGCATAATCACAGGTGTTTTCATTTATTCACCACACAGGCAAGAATAAGCCCACTTCCTTTGAAAGTGTGTCTCCACTATGATGCCTTGACCTTCAACACGGCAGGTATGATTCCAAACCCAAGTCAAGTCAGCTTCTTATGGATTCTTTCAACGAGAAGGGCAAGATGGTCTGTCATCTGTGGGTTGATCTGGGTTTGGATCAATCTAAACAAAAGAGAAAAAACCACAACAACCCAAGGTATTTTTAGAACTGATTGCTAGAAAATAAATCAATCCAAACACCAAAATTTTTAAGTCCAAGACAGTCAGAGATAAATAGTATTCTCAATCCAAAAGTTACTCAGGTAACTGAAGTAAAAATCTCTAAAAATTAGATAAAACTTTGATAATGAATCCTGAAAAACCCCATAAAATGTTTCAGAAGTTCATGTGCACCACACATTACCTCCTCTTCCTTTCAACAAAAGGAAGGAGGTAAAGAACATGGTCTCTAACTTAGATCTCCAAAATACAATAGGAAGTATAGTTTGAATGCACACTATATAGTTTGGTCAGTTATTTTAAAAAGACATTTTTTTGAACAAAGGAAAAGTGTACTTCTAAATATTTAGAGTACCTAAAATGAAAAGCCCCAGAGTTGTATTCTAGGCTTATGTTATAGAAGAGATACAAAAAACAAGCCACTCACTCACTCACTAACAGGTTAAGTGCTTCAAGAGGAAAAGAAACAATGAAGAGTGGGTGGATCCAGGCAAGATTTAGCCAAAGGACACTACTCTATTTTGTCCTATACCACTGCTTTTCCCTGAAACATACGAACATAGCTTTTGAAGGTTTTGAAGACTGAACTTGTGTCCCAGTTATTGAGTGACTTTCACAGAACTTAATGTAACAGAAATGTTTGAACTGTGCATTTAGTGAAACATGAGCCAGAAGGAACACCTTTGTATCTTCTCTGCATGGAAATTCTGAAAGTAATACATAAAAAGAACTAAAAATACAGAGTACTTCTAGAGAATTGAGGTGAAAAAGTTTGTTGTGCATCTATAGACTCGAAACGTTGGTATTCACAAACGCCATCTAATTACATCTGTATTACATCTATAATGCAATATAACTTTAATAAGTTGCCGAGAGACTGCAAAACAGTTTCGGAATCTCTATGAAGCATTAGAATAGTGAAGAATCCTGGAAAATTTCTGATGCAATTTGCCTGCACTTTGCTAAAACTGAGTTACCTTTTCCCCTTTTCATATTTTTGCTTATTTGTCCTGGTTTTCATAAAGTAAAAACAATTTCTTACATTTATTCCACATGACAGAATTCAGAGAAACAGTGCATTCATAATTATATTTTTAGGTACCTACTTCTGAATAAAGGGGTGGAGGCAGAAAACGAAACTCCTGGATGTATGCAAACAGTGGTCCTGGAAGCACTCTCTCAAAATCATCACAGACACCTAAGGGTGCAAGGCTGGACTGCCGTTGTTCCTCCGTAACCACTTCTGCATAGCTGGGAGGTGCTGCAGGGAAAAGGCACACGCAGTTCGAACAACAAGTTCTTATGCATGTCAAAACATATGATAAATATTAAACTTTTATACTGTAAAATGCACCAGCATTTAGATAAATTACTTCCATGATTTTTACACAGTTAAACATGAAAAAGAGGGTAGGTTGCTATAGTTTATTTTACAACTATGCTCAAATCCAGCATCAGACTGACCTGTGTTCATTGTGGCCTAATTATCACCTTCAAATTTAAAGCATACTCAGAATACTGAATTTCTGTTACAGGCAGGAATGACAGAGCATTGCATTCCTCTGGACTCCATCATCAGTCTGGTATTCATACATTAAAACCCCCAGATATTTATATGTAAAAATAAAGAAGCTACAGAGCTTCTCCTTTGACAAAGGAGATTCCCACTGACATGGATTACGTTATCCTTTCACAATGTCTTGGCTACTAAGGATAAATGTCACCTTAACTGCTACTCTGACAGGTTACACTGACTTACAACCAAGGATACAGTTGGGATACTGGAGGCAGAATTAATTCTGCCTACGTACAATGGCATTCTGTGCTTTCACTTGTACCAGCTTCCAAGCAGCTGGATTCCACAGCCTGTACGCCTGAGAGAGGAAGGCAAAGAGGGGAACTCCATTCTTCTACAGAGAGCAAGCAGGTAGCAAGGAAACATCCACGAAGGACCTTCTATGGACCTTATTATGAAGGATGTAATTTGTGTCTGTTTGCATGACAGCAATGAATAAAGCACACAAAAATCATAGCAGACTCATTTTGTCAGGTTACCTTCTGGTCTTTCAGGCAGTGTCAGACCAAGCCAATTCATGTTCATGCTACACTGGCTGCTTACACTTGATGTTCTGCTACCAAATGGGTGTAGAGGAATGGTGCCAATGACCAGTGGTAAATTAAGGAATAAATCCATGGCGCCAGGAATATCCACATATACCTAAAGAACAATAAAAAAGTATAGATTAAAAATAGGTTTGTATGAGCACTTCCTAATTATTAGACTAAAAGCTCCAGCCATGTAATTTTTCACAAGGGGTTGAAATTTCTTTTTGTTCATTTCAGAGGGAATGTCCCTGTGGAGACAAATAGCCCTCCAAGACAAAGGCAGGTCTATATTCCTAACACACGGAAATGCCACGTACTCATAACACATTTCCTTAGAACACGCAAGATTTAAACTGAATTTACTTATAGAATTCTTGTCTGGACACCTAATGCTAGGCTATGTAACTAGTAAGCAGTTCACAATGCTTTGTTAACAATTTGCAAGGAGTCATGGAAACTACTCATGCTCCTATGAAACAACCCAACATACCATCAGTGAATACTCCACACGGATTATACTACAGTCAAGGATTGAAGGAGAAACAGGTGGAATTTTCAACTGTTTGCCATTCCAGGTTTCTGTTTTGCCAGATGACAAGGATTCCCCACGCAGGCTGGCAACAAGCTGTTTGACTTCCTTCATTTTTCCTTTGGCATAAAATGCCTGTGTTTGGTAAATGGCTGCCTTTGGCACCACCACACGGGAAGAGCAGTTCTCAATCTCAGCAAAGATCTGAATTGATTCACCTGAAACAAAGCAACATTTCACTTTTTCTATGTATTTGCAAGGCAACTGAAGTACACATACTGTGTACTGTTATAATGCACTGGATGCTGCTAGCAATGCTCCACACTTTGAACAATATCCACTGATGCTAGCAGAAGTAAGGTCACCATCAGGTAAATCTAACAGAAAAATGCGCAGGCCCAATAAAAGCAGATGTCCTTTAACAATATGGAGATAGAGCAAGCTAACAAAATCAGTTGTTTAAAATAGCAAGACAGATTAATGCAAACCAGAATGTAAGAACTGTTTAAGTATTTCTTTTATATAACAGCAGCTAAGTACACACTCTCATTTTAAAAGGGAAGGAAAAACATTTCCTATAATTACTTCTGTTACGTACCTGGGGTGTAGCCCTTCCTTTCAATTTTGGCACTTAAGGATATTGGGCCTGAGGTACAAAACCAACAACATAGAGTTTTTTCTTTTGTGCCTGCTTGGGGTGACTGCAAGAAAAGAACAATATTTTCCATTTAATAGAGTGCTCCATGAATCTTTTAATCTGTTCTAATCAACACCAAAAAAAAAAATTATATACTTTCTATGCATTTTGTTAAGCATATCTAGTTTTATTTAGAAGGAGAAACCTCAAGCAAATTGCACTGTAAGCAAACTATAAGCTTTATTCTAATTCCATACTTATTAACACTGCTTTTTTGTTACACGTCATACTGCAGTTACACTTAAAACAAATTTTTATACATAAATAAATTTAGCACAGCTTAAGGAAAGGCTTTATAGCCTACATATCCCACCATATTGTTGAAAAGTATTTAATTTACCAGTACACTAGGACATCTATCTCTATGCAGTATAGTATTTCAGAAACAGCAACTAAGGTAAAGTACTATAACCTTGACTCCTGCTATTTCCTGTTTCATCTGTATTAAACAGACTTAGTTATTTTACAAGATACCAGGATTTAGGACTTGATCCAAAGCCCATTAAAGTCAAATGAGAGTCTTTTGATTTTAATGGAATTTGTGCAAGGCCAACGTCCCCTTGCAAGTCTGATTCTTCACCCATACACACAAGAAACCTATTTCAATGGATTTTGAGATTTTTTTCCCCCTCTCCATGGGGGGGTGAATTTGAAGAAGAGTGGGGGGGAATGGAATTTGAGGCCTGATTGAATTCAAATCCTCATTGAAAGGAGTTATGATAGTGAAATTATTTTAATGAAATGACATTTCAGAAAGATTATAGAGCATTGTGATGATTTCTCCCCATTGGTAGAAAACTATCCATATGAAAATTATCAATTATGCACACCAGTACATTATTTACTTTGCATTTTTAAGTTTGCAGTCTGTCACACTAATTCTTTTAAGTTTCACTGTTCTTTATTCAGAATCAAAGAAGACCAGTTCTTGAAATTTTCCTTCTTACTCACACTTAACAATTTAGTATTAATTTAAATTGACAAGAACATTTTATGTATCTTAAAAATAAAGCAACTCCGTGGATTTCAAAATGCCAGTACTTACAGAGTTGCAGAACTAACGTAATATTTAGAAAATTGGCTGTAACTAAGTATCAGGTAAGTATTAGGTAAAATTAGATATGGCTATTGTTTCAGTTATTAAACTTCATTATTTTTTTATGCCAGAAACAAAAAATGAATAATTCTGTCAATTCTTACCAGTAATGAAGGAGTGTTGATATCTATATGTTCAAAGACTGTAAATTCCTTCTTTAATTTTACTGGTAGAAACCAAGGCCTATGCAATTCGGCTTTCACCCAATAGCGTACACTGCCATGTCTGCCTTCGAATGAGGTAGCAAGTGGTCTGTGCAGGACACAAAGGTCAGAACTGAGTAAAGTTTTTCTGTCTAATAATGATACAATTGATCAAGTCAGTGATTAGTATATAGAACTGCATTTTTAATGCACTGTAGTACTTAATGTAGAGTATCTCAGAAAAATTCAAGGTTAAAGATGGGAGAAAAAAATCATCTCCAATTTATCCTACTATATTTTTTCATAGGTTTTAGGAATCAATTAAAGAATTGTACTAGAAAATGCCAGGAGAGCTCAGATTTTCTTTAAGCTTAAGAGGCCACTTCCACATTTAGGGTAAAGTATGACCTTTTGACTAATAATTTAGAATTACCATTAATATCAACCAATTATAGTTTTGGATACTGCCTTTTGTAAATCATTATGTATTATTTACTTGGTCACTAGCTCAACATCAGGTTAATTTTAGCTGTAACTCAGCACTTCCATAGTTAAGTTCACCCTAAGCAGAGTAAATATTACAACATGGAGTTCTGAAGAGAGGCTATTTTGAGCACCTTCTAATCTTTTTCTACCCTGATGAGACAGCTTAAAACATTTATAATACCTAAGAATGTACACATATATGCATATATGTATTTTTATATATGCACACATATAAAATTATGCAGACTACTCTAAAACTTGTAAAATTAACGAAGTCTATTTTAGAAGCTGGAGGAAAGATGATGCAGGTAGTTTTTCCAGACCTGTGAACATTGCCTTTTTTACTGTAGCACCATAAAATGAAAGATAAAGTATCTTTAAAGTTCAATTATTTCCAATTAACAGTAGTTTCTGTAACTTACTGTCTTTATTTTTGTAAGGATTTTTTTGTATTTTACTATGTTCTGAATACACTGTTATATATACATTAAAATAAAGTATTTGTAACATTTCCATATTTTCCCTAGAGAGTAATACTAGCCATGGTAGTGCTTTACTAGTATTATTCTTTCAGTTACAGGTTTGACTTCAGTATTTGCACATTTGAAAGGTTTAGTTTTTTTCCCTAATAATGCAATTAAAACTTCAGGTTTTCATTCTGTCCCATATTCTGTAGAGGAAAAATCAGTAAGGATGATGCACATCTTTCCACTTTTGCTCTGAAGTTTACGTCAGCTTTGGAAATACTCTATGTACGCAAAATAGCAAGTAAGTAGGCAGCATCAAAGTTCAGGCTTTTAATATCACTCTTTGTTTTTCCAGTATTATTAAAAACTGGGTTAGCAGCTATTCCTTCATGGCACTTAGAAAGAATCAGTGATTTGACCAATGCTTGTGATATTTTGCTATCTGGCTGTTTCACTTCAAGCTAAGCAATTCATGTTCATGCTTTTAATGTTTTGGGTTTGGGATTTTTTTGTTGTTTTTTTAAATGCCCCTTTAAACTCAAGGGAAAATCAGTACTGGCCTCACTGTTGAGATTTTCACATAATGCTAAATTGTCTTTAAAATCTCCATATTCACAGGTCTTCCCAGAAAATCTTACTGAAACAATGCAGTAGTCCTATGCTATTCACTTTGAAACTGTAGAAGTGTTTGCCATCTGCACATTCTGCTAAAACCAGCACCTCTAATAAGCAACCTTATTATTAGGCAGTGAACTTATTCACATAAAACTGCCAGATTTTCAGTGACTTTCAAATTTTTAATGACCGCTACTTGCCTTTTACAGCAAAAGGCTCATACTTCATCCATATGCATACTCCCTCTTTTCCTGTGTTTTTGATTTTACTGGAACTTGTATTTTTAGCTCATTTCCGTATTTTCAACTCTACTATGTCCAATCTTACATACACAGTGCCTACATTACATATTTCAGACAGGAGTGGGGCCACAATTTTTATCTTACCAGAACAAACTTCTACTCTTACTCTTGCTTTGCCTTTGTATTCTAAAACAAATGGGATTTGATAGAAAAATTCTTCTTACTCTATCCACCCATTCTTAAGTTTGTTTCCATCCAGGCATTCTGCATAAATAGCCACCCTGGGTACACAGATCCTATCTGAATAAGAACAACCTCCTCTTTTGTTGAAATCTAAGTAAACTCGCCACATCTGTTCAGACTTGAGCCAAACAATTCCACTGTGATGTAATCTCTAGTTCTGCTGGTCTGCATAACTCCAGTAAATGGTTGAGTTAGAAGGTATTTCAGCCACTCTGCAGGACTTCAGTGACAGTTCAAATTCCCCTCACTCCTCTTGGGAAGGGATAATAGACTGAAATATCTAGTCAGTCAGTAAGACTTGGTAAAATGAAAGTGTGCAAATGGGCAGCAGTGAGCTCCTCTTTTGTGGAATTTTTTTTAAATAAAGGATGGGTGTATCAGTGTAAAGGCAACCTCTTCAGTTTAATGAGATTATGTTCTCTACTGCATGTTATGAGCACAATTCCTACTACCATTGAAAAGGTTTCCCCTCCACCCACAGCAGGAGTTTTGGTCAGGTGGGTGGGCAGCAGAGCCTCCACTGTGTGGAGGACTGTGAGTGGGTACTTACGTCTGTGGAAGCTCGAAGCTGAATGCATATTCATGCCTTCCTGAATGGATGGAGTGAAGGCCTTCTTCTGAATTGTCATCATCTAAAAAAGAAGAAAAATATGCTAATCCAGTTGCATACGTGTTATACCTTGCATGGGCTTCTCTTCAAGAAAACAAGAAATTTGCTCACACATTACAACACTCAAAGAATGTGATGTCCCAGAAACAAGGTCTCCAGTCCATTAGTTATTAACTGCTGGAACATAGGACCAACTCTGACTGACAGAAAGGTAGGCAAGACTGCGAGCTCCGTCTTAGAGTGAAGCAGAGGTTAATATATTAATATAACGCTGCCTCTGTACAGTGACATAGTTTCAACTGCTGCCATTTCAAGGCCTCCATTCAAGGTCTGTAAAGGAAATCATGCTACTTTCCACTGCAGTTGCTAGTCAGAATGAACTAGAGCTGGCTTTTTACCAGCATTAACAGTACCAAGTCTGCTGCTTAAGATTAAATTTAGAAATTCAGCTTCTTTGTATCTCCTGCCTGGCAACAGTGTACAGACATTAATCATACAAAGGCATGATAAAGGAGTAAGAGTATACAAGCAGCACCCAGAAAGTACCCAGCAGATTCAGGGGCATAGGAAATGGCAAGTTGCCCAAATAATGCTATCTAGAGCTAAACCTTTTCTTTCTTTAATAGGTTAACTTGATCTTGCTCAGACAGAGCACAGATACTTTCTGGTTTTATGCCAGGAATGCTGACCCTTGTTTATGGTCACAATTATTTGTCCAGCTTCAAATGTCACAAGGAAATTGCAGTTTATTCTGACATAAAACCAGAAAAATGCTGACTTGGTCAAAATAAAAGTTGAGTGAAAAATGACTGAGTACCTCGCAGACAAAAAGGGCTGGAATTATAAAAGGGGTTATAGCGAGACAAATTGAAAGAGAACAGCTTATGTGTGATGGTCTGAAGCATTAATGGAGGCACGCAGGAGGGTTCTGAGTTTCTATTGTCCTATAGAAGAGACGATGCTCTACCTCCTGCAGTGCAAATACCGAAAATTTAGAAACAAATGAAACAAAACAAACAAAAAAACCCTCCCATCAGCAAGATGTGGAAATAAATCCAGCTTCAGCACGCAACATTACTCAACGCAGGTCGGGAAAATGTGCTGAGAAAGCAAGAAAATGTGTCGGCCTGAAGGTGGGCTTTTATACTGTTGGTTTGAGTTTGGAGTTTTTTTAAATAAATGTGATTTATTTATTTTTGTTTAATTTTGTTCCGAGGGTGGGAGCGCTGCTTTCGGCGGTGGCTGCGCTGCTCCCTCCAGGCTCCCCCCCTTCCTGCCAGCTCAGCAGTCCCGCCACGCCGCGGTAAACAAGTGCTGAGCTGTCAATCAGCGCGGGCTAGAGCAGGAGCCGACCGGCCTGAACCGGCGCGCGCGGAGCGCCGCCAGCCCCGCAGTTCTCACACGCAGCGTGAGCTGCGCCCGCCGGCTCCGCACCGAGCGCGGACCCTTCCGCCACCCGCGCCGGGCCTAGACCCCTCAGGTGATGGGACCGGCGACAGGAGGCGGCAGGGACGAGACTAAGGATAGCGCGCGTCCCCCTTCCCTCTCTCTTTGAGGGGCTTAGCGCCGAGCCAGCGCCTCGGGGAGCGGCCCCTGCCCGCCGGGGGCAGGCAGCGAAACCTGCTCACTCACCCTCGCCGCCAGCGCCCCGCCAATCAGCGGCGGGCATCGCCTTAGCAACAGGGCAACAAACCACGGCCGGCCAATCAGGGGGCGGCGGGGGGCGCGGCCGGGCCGCAGGCCTGCGCTCGGGGCAGTCATTGAAACGCGGCCGCCGGCAGCGGCTTCACTGGGCTCCTGTCCGACCCGCTCCCACGCGTGCTCCCCACGCCACGGGCGGCTGCTGCGTGGCTGCAGACTTCCGTCTCCACGCTCTTGGAACCCGCGGTCCGGAGGTGCGGGAAGTTATGCTCAGGCGACTGATTTCTGAGGCGGTGGCAGGAGACGGGTGGGAGCCGCAAGTCACCTCGTTAGCGCGGTGTGCGCGAGACATGCAGCAAATAAAAAAAGTGCCGAGTTCTGCTACAGTTTTGAGCTCGGGTATACTGTGTGAATGGCTCGGTGCCGCCCAGAGTTGTTAAAAAATTACATTTATTATTTTTTAATAAAGAACAGTAAATATCGCATCGCTGCTGTGTATATGATGCATATTCAGGAAAAAAAAAGGGGGGGGGAAACAAGCAGCACAAAAAATTACATAACTGGGTTTTAACATTATTTTCTTGCACTGGGGTATTAAGTCATCGCCACCACCTGACGAGTGTGGCCAATCTGCGCGGAGCGGGCGGCCCACCCACCTCCTACAAAGCCGGTCCCAAACAGGATTGAACCGCTTCGAACAAAGGCTGCGAAGTTTGGGGGAGAAAGAAATAAAAAAACACAGCGAACCCCCGGGCCCTGGCGCTTCCACTTCCCAGGGGAAGGGGTCTGCACTTCGTGGGGACACCACGGCGGCTCGAGTGGGAAGTGGGGAGCAGGAGGTTCTCCTCTCCCCAGTTTTGGGAGAGATGCTTCCATTACGCAACATCGCTTCCCCCCTCTCTCTCCCCTCCCCCTCCTTTTCCTCCTCATCAAGGGCTTTTCGGACACATCTTTACGTCGGAGTGACCCCCACTGCCCAGCGGGGTGTAAGGGCGGCCCAAGGCAATTAAAGCTTTTTACCAGCGCGAGGGTAATATTGAAATGAGGAAAAAATTACACGTGAGGTGGTGATATGTCAAAATAAGCCAGGGAGACCCTTTTATCTGCCAATAATCAGCCGTCCTGAAAAATTCATTGTATTATCACCCCAACAGCATCAGCAGAACCCCGCATGTGTCAAAAAGTATGTTTTTTAAGCTTTCACTGTGTTTCAGTTAGGATTCTGCCAATAAAGTCCACTGCCCATCTGGCTGTAATTTTACAGCTGTTTTTCCCCACGGAACAGCAAATCCTACTAAATGTCACCAAGAAAAAAAACAGGTAAAACACTCGTTAAAAAAGTTATTAATATATGGCCGTGCTGAAGGGCAAGTAGTTCAAAGGGAGTCCTCTTGCTTGCAGGTACTTTGCAAACGCATTTCCTATATGTAACTCCATCGCCAAGATACGACCCCGGGCATGTCCCGCTCTCCAATGCACCCATTAAAGACTGGACTAAACCGGGGTGATACAAAGATGCGTGCTTTTTTTCCATAAAAAAAATAAAGCAGCACAGTTAAGGGCAGCCCTTACCTCTCTCGTGGCCGATCAGGATGTCTTTATGGTTGAAATATTCCACTTCTTCGGTGTAGTTCTGTGTATAGGCAGTGTTGGATCCAGCATTCCTCGATTCAGTCCAGCGTACTTTAGCGTGGCCCCTCGCATGGATTTTAAGGGATTTCACTCTAATTTCCCCAGTTACTTCTAGACTGACCCTTCCTGAGACTGTATCCCCGCTAGAGTACACAGGGACATTGCTGTCATTCAGACAGTCAAAGCTTATCGTCAGACTCTTCACCTTCCCCAGCACCATGGTTTTATAGCAAAATGTACAAAAATAGACTGTAAGACAAAAAAAAAAAAAAAAAAAAAAAAAAAAAAAGGGAAGGGGGAACCCAAAAACAACCAACCCCGAGCCCCTAGGGCGTAGGGGTGCTGCGGCGCGTACCCTACAGGCGGCTCATGGGGGCGGTGGGGAGCCCCGGCCCCGGCGCGGGCGGCGCTGGTGCCGACGCGGCGTCTCCCCACAAAAGCGCTGCCGCGCCGCCGCCGGCCCCGCCTTATAAGCCGCGTGACAAACAAGCGCGGGCGCGCATACGCCGCCCCGCCTCGCCGGGGTAGCCTCGGCTCCTCCGCCGCCGCCGCCGCCGCCTTCGGGAACCGCCGCGCTCGAAGCGGCGGCCTTTGTGAGCGCTGCTGCTCGGCTGGGCGGACACCACGCAGGTGATGCTCTGTCAGCGCAGTCGGCGGCTCCAAGGCAGATGGCAGTATTCCAGCCTCTAGGAAGACATGAAAGTTGTACCTCATTTAACAGACCTTGTTCTGAAACTGGCAAAATCTTCCTTCTCTTGGTCATTGGGTTTTGGGTTTGGTTGGTAGGATTTTGCTGCTTTGGGGGTTTTTTGTGTTTGTTTGGTTAGGTTTATTTTGTTTTGTTTTGTTTTTTTTCTCTGTGTGTGTGTGTCTTAAAGATGGGGCAGAAGTGAGCAAAGCTTGATAGGAAATGATAGAAAAACATGGCAAGAAATAAAAAGCAATCCTGGCTTTAAGGGTAGTATGGATTGTACTACGTGAGGATACTTTCTGTTAACCTTTGAAAATCAGTACTGATTCATCTGAATCTAACTATGGCAGTACCAATGACTGTCCCAGTAATACAAATGACATTGCTGCAAATCCTCCCTGGAAATCTTTCCAACTGTTGATTTTTTTGTTTTTTCATTATTATTACTTTGATAGTGCTGTTTCTCTGGTAAATGCTCTGGGTTTGGTTATTTAATGCTACATTTGCTAATTCTTGCACACTTCCCTGCTGATACCAAATTTTCAGTGAGAAGTATGATCATGGTGGATGACATCCCCCAAGGCATCATGATTTGGGGGGACTAAACTGAGATACACAGCTAACTTTTCATGCCAACAGTTAAGTTTTGAAAGTGTTTGCCTATTCTTGCTGTTTTTTCTCACGTAAAAAAAGTCACATTTTCCTTGGCTGGTGGATATTCTCATGTGTTTTTTGTGGCCAAAGGGGTTCAAGTGTCTTGTGGATAAATTAGGACTTTCTATGCTTTTGCATCATCTCATGGTAAGCATTCATACTTCCTTAGGTCACAGAATCATAGAATCATTGAGGCTGGAAAAGAAGTTCAAAATCCCAAAGTCCAACCATAAAAAGAATACTTGCAAGAGAAGCAGAGGTGATTTAATTCCTCTTCTGACAGTGCTTTTCCTGTTCCTCTCATGCCTTCAGAGTCAGGTGGTCTCTTGCATGTGTTTATTTGCACATTTTTCTTCTATTCTGTAATTTAAAAGATAATTGTATCTTCCATGAGTCATAGAAGCCACAATTCCATGGTCTCCAGTTGCTATAGGACTTGAGAAAGCTGGCAGCCAGGTGGGATGCAGCTTTCATCCACAGGGCTTGGGGTCATATCTCCTGTCCTGCCAATTCTGGGCTGATTCTTAATGTTTACCTGCCCAAGGATAAATCTGCAGACATGATAAAGAGCATTGCATTTTCTAGGAAGCTGAAGATACAAATCTGTTATTCCAGTGAATATTAATCTGGGTTTTAATTTTTTTTTTTAATGTAGATAGGTAAGGAAGAGAATCATCCTACATAGTTGGGGTACGTGCAGTATGTTTTGTGTACTGCATGCATTTGCCTATTCCAGACTTGTTGAAGAAGAATAAAATACTTTGCTAAGCTGCTGCAAATTATCCCCTGTATGTACCCTGCAGACCTCATAGCCCTGTCTTACCTCCCCTCTCACTAAGACACCAGCCATCTCCTACATCAGCATATTTTGTGTATGCCTATATGTGATTTAAATCTGGACCACTGAACAAGCTGACATGGTTTAGTTAATTGTGTTATACATACTAAACTTCAGATTGACAGTTCTGCAGAAGAATCTACGTATGTATATGTATACATTTCCCACATCCTGCCAAAAATCACACATACACATTCAGCCTCTGCTGCTCTTTTTAATACTTCTCATAGTGTATTCATTTTACTTTTGTGTTCCTAAAGAATACGCTTCATGCCACCTTGTGGCAAAGGTGGTAAAGTGCCAACACTGACTTTCACCAGTCTCTGGTCTCTGCATTTTGCAAAACGGTCATTTTTCTGTGAAGCCTTTTTGTCAGAATCAAAAAACTTTAAAATGAAAAAAAAAATGAAAACCTTAATTTTTATTTTATGTAAATGGAGAACATACTATGAGGTTTAGCCAAAAATATTTAGCAGGGTTTTTTTTTTCAGATGTTTAGTTAACCAAATATTAGTTATTTTTCAGGATTTAAGTTTTTGCATTTGTTAAACGAGCTATTTTCTAGTTACATATTAAAAGTTTTATAGATCCTGACAAAGGATTTAAAAAATTTATTGCAAAGACAATCAGGTCTTACCATCTTAGATCAACAATAGGCAGTGAAGACTTTGTACACACATGAAGTATCAGGAGCTTTCACTAACCTTTTACAGGCCTTATGCATGATGCAGTCCACAAAAAATTCACATAAAGTTAAAAAAATATGAATTATTAATTTGATTAATTAATCCAGATTTCTTTCTTTTTTTTAACTAGCAAAACCTATGAAGATGATATTGTCTGCTGTTGGAGTCAGTAGCTCCAAGGAAGATGGCAATATTCCAGCCTCCATAAAAGCATAAAGATTATACCTCACTTTACAAACCCTTTCTTGAAACTGGCAAGCTTTTCCTTGGTTTTTTTTTTTGTTTGTTTTTTTTTTTTTTTGGTTTTTTTTTTTGTTTGTTTGTTTTGTTTTTTTTTTTTGGTTTTTTTTTTTTTTTTTTTTTTTTTGAACTTTAAAAATTATTTCTCCTTTTAAAATTATTTTCTTATTAAAAAAAAAAAAAAAGAAATAATTTTTAAGTTTATTGTGTGCCGAGTTTTGCACCTTGGTACATGCCTAGAAGTCTCTCAACCTCCATGTGACCTAATGGTAAATTCATACTGAAGACCATTCAAAATTCAGAGGTTAGGTCCATTTAGCATCTTTGTAGCTGATCAGTCTTCTCACTGTGCACTTGATAAATCTGCAAGGGTGGGTATAATTCACAACGATCTTGAGAACAGTCATTACATTTTTCTAAAACCAAAGCCAGAAAAGCTTGGAATGTTCTCCTGACTCATTAATAAACTACTGTTACTAGGAAGATCCAGGCTTTGATCCCATCTTCTTACAGACCATCCCAGTTTGAGACTAGGCCTGGTTTGATGTGGAGACAGTGTTTGCCCTCCCTGTGAAGGTATTACCTTGTACAGCACAGAATGGGCTAGAGTGAGTGCCAGAATAGAAGCTATGTGTTTTCTGAAGGTTAACATGTCCTTATCAAAGGGACAATCCTGAAAAGAAAACACATGTTCCAGGATGGTTTCTATATTCTGTGCAATGAATGAATGAAAAATGTGAAATGTTCTCCTAATGGACTCATTTTTGTTCATCCTTGTTGTGTCTGATCCCAAATCCATTAATAAAAATAAGTGAAATAAAGCTTGCCCTCGTCATACCTGTTGTGAGGCGCCATTTGTAAAATATTGTCACATTAAAGTAGTGAGATAAAAATGTTAATTTATGGTACTGAGGAACTGTTTCCAAAACTCCTGGATTCAGAAGGATGTCTACAGACTTTCCTTTTGGTACTATCTCCACTGGAACAGTTATTCAGCTGTCAGAGCTGTAGAAAGGAGAAAATTTTGCTAAATAGGCTTCCTTTGGGATTATTTTTTTAATGGAGAAATAATCAGTGATGGAAAAAAACTTTGAGTTTGAAACTGTTTCCTGGATTTGAAAGATCCAGGATTTGGGAGCAGCTTTTTCTGGTATTATCTGTTGTTTTGCCTTTAAGCATTTATTATTGGGAAAGGATGTGCTGTATTTCTGATGATTCTGCTTTCAGAAGGCGCATACTGTAAAAAAAGTATTCAGTCTCAAAACTCAAGCATTGTTTGAAATATTTATTAGTTTGGTTTTTGTTTCTTTAAAATATTTTACACTAAGTTGAGTTTTGAGATGTATTTACTATTAAAATCAGAATGTCACATTAACTATTAATTATGTTAAACTGAATGTTTGGTTTGAAAAATAACTGCTAGTGCTGTTAAACTGAGAAAACAATTTAACACATACTTGCAGCAATCTCTCCTGCACAGCATCACCAAAGGAAAAGTTTATGGTTTCAATCAGTAATATCGAAGCATATGCTTCAGAAACGATGATGGACTGCCACAGCACTCAGTGGTGTGCTGGGTGTTAGTGACAGAAGGGGTGCGACATTCCCCCTGCGAGCCCTGCAGATCCCAGTTATTGGTGGCCCAGCGCAGGAACAAAGAACAGCGACATGGATCTTGGGGTAAAACTGGAATGATTTACTGTGTGGATGACATGAGGACCCAATACCAGACTAGGGAATATACAGAGGATTTTATACTATAACTCAGGAAGAGGGGTATAGGACAACTAACCAATGAGGGCACAGCTGGGGAGGAGTTTAAGGCAGGACTAATATTCTACTAACCTATCAGGGAAAACAGGGCAGGGGAATAATACAAAGCAACAAATGGGGCATTGACTACTAAAAAATTGACAGTGAAGGTTCTGGAGAAAGGGGTAGGGATAAGGAAGGATTGACAACTTGGGAGGGGAGGAGTTCAGGGAGGAGAATAGTGAGCAAGCTAAGGAAACTTAAACACACCTCAAAAATGGACAGTCAAACGAAGAACACACACAAGGCATGTGGCCATGATCTGCACTGGGTTTGGTTGTCCATGTTGTTATTCTCTGCTCCCCTTAAGGCTTTTTTGCCTTGCAGCTACTTTATTTATAGGCTTCTGCCAAGTCCTTCACTTCGTGCCAAAAGGGCTGGCACTGTGACTAAGCTGAGGAGTGTGCCTAAGCCAATCTTGAGTTGATTCAAAGCCATTCAGTATTCAGCAGTGTTGAACCCTGGGCAGATAGCAGATGCCCACCAAAGACACTCTATCACTCCTCAGCTGGACAGGGGAGACGAAATATAACAAAAGGCTTACATGTGAATGTAAGGGTAAAGAGGGATTACACACTAATTGCTGTCACAGGCAAAACAGGCTTGACTTGAGGAAACATCTCTGCTGCTCCTTCCTTAGTGAGGACTCCTTACGCTCTTCCCTTCACTGGAAGGGTCTTTCTCATGGAAGATAGTCCTCCATTAGCTTCTCCAATGTAAGTCCTTCTCATGAGCTACAGTTCTTCATGAACTGCTGCAGTGTGTGTCTTTTCCACTGGGTCAGTCCTTCAGGAACAGGCTGTTCTAGTGCAAGTCCCCTGGGGTCACAAGTTGTCTTGAGCTGCAAATGCAAGATGTGGTTGGGGGTGTGTTTTCTATTGCCATCTGTTAGAGGTGGGGCAGTTATCTTCTGTTAATTGGGCCACCTGTTAAAACCAGGTGGGGCAATTTTCTTTATCTCTTCTACAACCAATCCTCCCTGCGAGGAGATAGCTTCTGTTAATGGGCCATTGAGTCTCACTGCATGACTGATAAAATTACATCATCCCATCGGGAGATGCTCTGTCCAGGGGGGAGGAGCCAAGCATTCCTACCTGGATGTAATCTGACATTTAGAATACCACAACCACCTTTTTTTCCCCCCAGTGGATTCCCAGAGGAGTAGCTTGCTTTTCTACTGGATTCCCAGAGGAAGACCAGACCATCTACACCACCACTGGACCTTCAGAGGAAAACTACACCCTTCTACAGGATCTCTGCTTCAACAGAACCACATCTGTCACTCCAGGAAGACTGCAGTTGACACCCTGACCCACAGGGTGTCAGGTCGTATTCTGACTCTGTCAGTGTTGTCTTGTATTATTGCATTTTTAACAAGAACTGTTATTCTTACTCCCATATCTTTGCCTGAGAGCCCCTTAATTTCAAAATTATAATAATTTGGAGGGATGTGGTTTACATTTTCAATTTCAGGGGAGGCTCCTGCCTTCCTTAGCAGGCATCTGTCTTTCAAACCAAGACACAACTCCTACCAGCAAAGCTGCTCCAGCATTGGCTCCTTTCTCTACAGAGCCACGGGCCTTGCTAAGAGCCTTCGCCAGAGCAGGTTTTCCACAGGGTCACAGCCTCCTTTGGTTACACCCCTGCTCTGCTGTGTACCTCCATGGACTGTGAGGCAACAGTCTGCCTCACTATGTTCTTCATTACAGGACATAGGGAAATGTCTGCAGTAGTGTCAGGAGCAGGCAGAGCCTTTACTTCTTCACTGACCTTGGTTTCTGCAGAGTGGTTTCTCTCTCAGATTTTTATTCCTCTCCCTGGTTGCAGTTGCTATTGCAGTTGTTTTGCCTCCTTGAATATGTTATCTCAGAGGCAGCATGATTGTCACTGATGGGCTTGGCCTCGGCCAGTGACAGGCCTGTCTGGGAGCCAGGTTGCATTTCGGTCCATGCCATAGCTGCAGAGCCTCCATACCTGTCTCAGGCATGTGGTCATGTTTAAAAACGTGGGATGGTCACTGCTGTTGTAAAGGCTATGAGAAAATGCAGGATTATGAAATCCAAATGACCTAGGAGTCATTAAGCTACAAAATAAACTGTACTGGGAGCCTAGGAGGAAAACATGTTACACAGCTTTTCTGACGAGGTTTGACCATATCCTGAAACATAAACTTTAAGGGATTTAGAGATTTTAGAGGAGCTAAGATTTTAGTTAGAGATAAGCCTTACTAGAGTTAATTAAAATAAATGAGTAGGCCTTGATGAAGTTAAGAGTTAGTAGTTAGATAATAATTGATTGCCTGTCAACACAATGTTTAGTTAGCTGGGTTTATAATGAAGAATATAGAAACTGACAAATAGCTTTTAGGAACATAAGACAGTTGTGGGCCTCCTCTGTTCTGAAACCAATTGAAGACAGGGAATGGGAGTTCTACCAAGAGTTCATTTGTCATATTTGCATTGAAAAGGTAGAAAGGTCAGAATGAGGAAGACTTCATTTACTTCCTCATTTTGGGACCACTTCCCATGAAAGGGACCACCCATTTCAAGGAACAAACTACACATGCTTAATAGCTTTTGAAATGATTAGCATATGAAGCAAGGAATGGGATGTACTAAATTATGAATATGTATTTGTATTTTGGGTATTCAATACTTGTATGGATAAAAGGACTCGGTAATCATTTGAAAGGCACGGTGTTTATTTGGGAGCTATCCCGCACGCTGCCCAGCATCGTAACAAACATACACTTTAACTTCAAACTGTTAGAGAGTTTTTGTCTGTCACAGTTGGATATTGGTACTAGATCAATATCCATATTTCTTTAATAAATCAATCCTGCCAGAGTAAGAAGGGCTTGGCATTGTGCTTGCGTTGCAGTGGTACTGAGGAACATGCTCCCATTAATTTTGCTTCTACATCCCCTCTTTTCATGTTTATCTCTCCTTCTTACTAGCAGTTTGCAGAGAAATCCTATGATATCTGTGGCTATATAAAGTCTCTTTTATGCAAAGTGTGTATTTTTGTTACAGGATCTTTCCAACATGCCATGATATTAGCTCCATTGGTGAGAGTATGGTGCGAATAATGCCAAGATAGTGGGTTTGATCCCTGTATGGGCCATTAACTTAAGAGTTGGAGTCCCCGTTCAGTAAGAAATGACAAATAGTCAGTCAGAAGGCTGAGTGGCATAAGCACACATCTTTACTTGGAGCTGCTTCTTTTATACCCTGATCTGATACAGCTGAATCTGATTGGTCATTTAATCAACACATCTAACCTGATTGGCTAATTAACAAGACGGCCATTTATAAACAATTTTATGAGAATAACAAGAAAACAGATATTAGGAAAATACCACCTGCACGTTGTTTTTAATAATTGGATATCATTGTTTATCTCCAACTCCCTGAAATTTCCCAGGCCGATTCTGGGAAAACTTAACTAGTTTTCTTGCCCTCTGACCAGGCTGTCACATCCACAAGTTGGAGTCAATCATCCTTCTGTGTCCCCTCCAACTCATACTATTCTGTCATTCTGTGATCCAGCAAAAACACTAGAAAGATGATTAAAGTATTTGAAATGGAGTTTCCTAAGAAAATTAAGATTTTTTTTTTCATTATACTTTCTTTTGGCTTATCAAAGGTTATGCTTTAGCTCTGTATTTCAAAATTGTAAGATATATACTGTGATTTTTATATCCAGAAATAAGCTGTTATTCTTTTTCCTAAGCAAGGGTTGTTGGAGAGCTGAGATCTCTTATTAGACTAATTTGTAGTCTGGAAAAAGAACAGACCAGCATTCAGTACACCAGCTCTTCCTTTGCTTTGTTTCCAACCTATATTAGAGCAGTATTTTTAGAAATAAAGTGTCTGTGAAGCAAGATGAGTTCTGTTTTAGGCCATCTCTTTTACTTTATCTTTCTGAGCTAAACTAATAAGCAGATCTGACCTGCCTTTATTAGTGAGATAAGCATTTCAGCAACAAGGGAGATTGAAATGCGGATGGCACAGCCATGCTTCTCACTTTATTCCTGTTCCCTTAAACAAAGTGGAAGCAATGCCTCTCTCCTTTTTGCTGGTGTGTGTGTTAAAAGGTGAGGACATGTGTTGCATCCCGGAGTTTGGGTTTAGATTAGGGTTTTTAATTTATGTTAAAATAAGTCAAGTTCTGTAATCCCGCGTTTCCCCCGCGTTGTTCCCCCCCCCGCGGTTTCTGCCCCCATGTTGCCTGCTGCCGGCTCTTACCCCTGTGCTGCTCCTGTAACCACCCTGCCGTCCGGCCCCGGGAAACCCCGTGCTAGCCACACGATCCCGCTCAGCTCTGGCTCGGTGCCCGCCCCTGCGGGGTTCTCTGGTTGGTTGCTGTTGCGGGTGTCACTGCCACGGCAGCCGCCCCTATTGGCCGGCAGGCCGTGGATCCTCTCGCCCCGCCCCTCCATAAAGCCCTATCCCGCCGGCAGTCAGACGCCATTTTCTCCCATGCGAGTGCCGGGAGCGGTAGCGCCTTTCCATCGAACCGCGCCACGTGACCAATAAACCGTTCCTGCCAAGCACGGAGTAAATGGACAAATTCCTTCCTCTTTGCCGGGTCCCTAGCGCACGGTAACAGCGGTTGGCCAGCCCACGCGCCCGAGACACGGAGCCGTGTCCGGGAACCCGCGGCAGCAAACCCCGGCAGCACGTGGAAGCTACGCCACAGCCGGGCTCCCAAGAGCCGCGTGCAGCCGGGGAGAGCAAAAACCCACGCCGCAATTGGCGCCCAACGTGGGGCTGAGGCCAGCGCTGAGCTGATCGCGTGGACGGAGGTTCACCGCGGAGCTCCAGGAACAGCGCCGGGAGCCGCCGCCGCCGGCCAGGGGCCGCGCTGCCGCCAAGGGGGGAGCGCCGCCGCCAAGCCAGAGCGGGCAGCGATCCGCGCCGGACCACAGCTCCGTGCTGGACGGAAACCGAGAGCAGGAGCTCTCCAAAGTACGTCAGTGAAGTCTCCGTCGCCCACGAGGGACCAGACAGTGTGTCCCGCGTGGGACAGGAAGTGCAAACTTTCGCAGCCAGGAGGGCAGAAGAAAGAACACTTCCCGGGACTCCCGGACCCTGGTGGCAGCTTTTCTTTGCAGAGACTTCAGTCTGGTAAGTATTAGTCGTGGAAACGTGTCCAGCTAATACGGGGAGGGCTGGCCGTGTTCCCGAGGTTGGGACGTGCGGCGCGCAGCACGAACGGCAGCCGCTGGAGTCGCCTGCGTTTTCTTGCTTTTTTTTTCTCTTTTTTACTGCCCCAGGGGTGAGGTGGTTTGGGTGGAAGAAGCATGGGGACCGTGCTATCTGCCCAACAAAAGGAATTTTATTCCCAAGTTAAAGAAATCCTTTTGGTGAAGGGCCGATACCCAAAAAATTTAGTTAAGAAATTTGTCCGGTGGTTGTTCTTTGCTTTCCCCCGTCTGTCAACCGAGGACGCGCGCAAAACAGAATTTTGGGAGCAAGTGGGAAAAAGGCTAGCAGAGGGGATCGGTAGGGATCCCTCCATAGATGACTGCTTCCCTAAATTCCATTTGTTGATCACAGATGTGGTAAAATCAGACCCCGCGCGAAACTCGGTTGGGGAAAGGAAAGAACCATCCGGAAAATCTGTTACTCCCTCTGAATCTGTTTCCCCATCCCCTTCTCCTACCCCTTCTTCCCCTAATCTGGGTGGGCGAGGGGGGGCACCCCGTCAGTCTGAGACGCAGGGCAGCTCCACAAACGTGGATCGTGCTCCTGGCTCCCCCAAGCCACCCCGGCGTCCCCGCCTTAGCGAGATCGGTCGATTCGCTGAGGCCACGACCCTAAACCCCTTTTCCAATCCCTTGTTCCCAGTTGAAAATCCCAGTTTCGGCGCTACCCCGCGCAGTTCTGTTTCTTTAAACCCCTTTCTTTGTCCCCCTGAGGAGGCCGAGGCCACGTGGTCGATCTCTTTGCCTTCCCAAGATGGAGGGCGGCCACATGGCAAGGCTTCCCCTTCCCACAATCCCTTTCTTCCCTTTGTTCCCTACGACCCCACCCCCTCCTGCTTCCCAGTGGGCGCGGGAACTGCCCACTCAAGGCATCGGGTTACCACCCCTCCCCCTGTCCCTCCTCGGGTACGCGTAGGCGTTCCCTCCTTGCATGTTCTACCTGCCGCGTCAGCAGCCCCGCCCTCTCCCAGCCGGGAGGGCTCAGTAGCCTCCTTCCCACCTTCCGAAGAGGAGGATTCTCCCCGCCCTGTCCGTCCTCTCCCTCGCGCTCCGCCCCCACGTCCTCCCGCTCCTCGGAGACCTGGGGTGGGGGGAGGAGGGGGGGTGCAACGGAGCCCGGTCCATGAAGTCGAGCAGTCGATCCACACTCCAGTCCCCTACACAAGGGGAGGGGAAAACCCTGCGTGGACACCCCTCTCCTACGATTCCCTCAAAGAGGTCTGCAAGACATTGCAAAAATTTGGCAGAAAGAGTCCTTTTTTTAAAGGGATTCTAAAAGCCACTTTAACATCTAAAACTGTAGTGCCGGCTGACCTTAAGCGTTTATTCAACTGCCTGCTTCTCCCTTCTGAATATGACCTGTGGGAGAGGAGGTGGAAAAGGCTAGCGGCAGACCTACTTCCCGAAATCCACGAGGGGCCTTATGGCCTGGATTTCGCGGAAGAGCAAATCACCCTAGACCATCTTGTGGGCGAGGGAGAATGGAGTGAGGGGCAACTGCAAGCTCGGGGAATTCCCACAGCAGTGTTGGATATGTCCAGGAATGCAGCAGAGCGTGCGTTCCTGGGCATGCCCGCCAGGGATCCGGGGATACCCTACACGGCAGTCAAGCAAGCTGTGGGGGAGCCTATGTTAGATTTTGTAGATCGGGTCCGGGCAGCCGTGGAGAGACGCATAGAAGTACCTGAACGCCGGGAAGGAATGATCCTAGAAGTGGTGCACATGAATGCCAACACCATGTGCAAAAGAGTCATCATGTCAATGCCGGCCTCACCACCGCCAACCCTCAGCCAGATCATCGAGGAATGCACACTGAAGGCGCACCTGATGGAAGAGGAGGAGGCTCCAAAGAAAAAGGACAAGCAAGTTGCCTCGGCCGCTGCTCCTTCGAGGAACCCACCACTGAAGCGACTTCCATCCACACGCCGGTGTTACCATTGCCATCAGGAGGGACACTTCCAGGCTCAATGCCCACTTCTAGGGACTACGCTACCCAGAGTTGCGGGAGGGGGGAGGGAGAATGGGAACCCCGCGGTCCAAAAAAACTGACCCGTGAACGCGCACTTGCCGCGCGTTCAGACAAAAATGAGGCAAGTCGCGGTGCTGCAAGAGGAGCCGCAATGCACCATCTAGTACCATCAGTAAGCGGCTGCCTCTCAACTAGTGACAACCGGGAGCCTTATCGACTCCGACTCACTAACTCTGTTCATTTCCGTTCCCAGGACTGGCAGTTTTTCATAGCAGATGCAGAGCTTCTATCGCACATCTGCCGCTGTGAGACCAGGAAAAAGGAAGATCTCTTAAATTGCAGGTACCTCGTTGTAGGGGACGCAAAGAGCACTCCAATGGAGATAGAAGTCCCTCCAGTAATCTCCACCCTCAATCCGAGGCTCTTCTATCTCGCAGCACGCTGTGTCCACCCCCCCCTCTTCCTGCCTAAGGGCCATGTAATTGCACAAGCAATTCCCATTCCTCGTGCTCTGTGCAATGACCTGGAGCTCTCTGTGTTTTATGCTGGGAAGTTGGGAGAGGAAAAGCCCCTGGTATGGTGCAAACTCAAATGCGAGGGGCGATCTGTACACCTACAGGGGATGTTGGACACAGGGGCAGACGTGACAGTCATTCCACCACACAAGTGGCCGTCACACTGGGAGCTGCAAAGCATGGCCACACCAGTCTTAGGACTAGGCGGGCCACAGCCGGCAAGACAATCCAAAAACATTGTCCAAATTCAGGGTCCGAATGGGCTACTGGCCTCAGTGCGTCCGTTCGTGATCGACTGCAAATTTACATTATGGGGGAGGGATGCCATGTCGCAGTGGGGAGCCAAATTGGAATTTCCGGTCCCCCAGCATTTTTTGGTGCGGCCACTGAAGAGTGCCCCACACAGAAAGTAACATGGCTCACAGATAAGCCTATCTGGGTGGAGCAGTGGCCGCTGAGTAAGCAAAAGCTGCAGGCGCTCACCAAATTAGTTAACGAAGAGTTAGAAAAAGGACACCTTGTAGAAACAAACAGCCCCTGGAACTCTCCTGTGTTTGTAATAAAAAAACCGGGGAGAGACAAGTGGCGACTCCTCCACGATTTGAGAAAAATTAATGAGGCAGTGCAAGATATGGGTTCCCTCCAACCGGGTATGCCATCTCCATCTATGCTACCCCAGAATTACAATTTGGCTGTAATTGACATTAAAGATTGTTTCTTCCAAATCCCACTCCATCCGGATGATGCTCCCCGTTTCGCATTCTCTGTGCCTTCCATCAACAGAGAAGCCCCAATGAAGCGCTACCACTGGACGGTACTACCACAGGGTTTCAAATGTTCCCCTACTATATGCCAGTGGTATGTCGCTAGGGTTCTATCCCCAATGCGTGCCAAGTGGACATCCTGTATTTTCTATCATTACATGGATGATGTGCTGATTTGTGCCCCTGACAGCGAGATCCTGCAAGTAGCACTGGAGGACACTGTTAGGGCCTTGTCGATGGCCGGATTTGAGTTACAGAAAGAAAAGGTACAGTTGCTGCCACCCTGGAAGTATCTGGGCTTGGAAATTAACAACCGGACAATCAGACCCCAACAGATACAGATAAATGATAACCCCAAGACGCTGAATGATCTCCAGCGCCTGTGCGGATCATTAAATTGGATCAGGCCATGGCTAGGACTCACTACGGGGGAATTATCCCCCCTCTTTGATTTGTTAGCAGAAAGGGAGGGGGATGAGGGTTTAGGTTCCCCGAGAGTCCTGACCCGAGAGGCCAGAGCAGCGCTCGAGAAGGTCCAGAAAGCCATCACGAGCAGGCAGGCCCACCGCTGCCAACCAGGGCTGCCTTTCCGATTCATCGTCTTAGGTGAGTTGCCCCATTTGTATGGTGTGATATTTCAGTGGGACAAGGGTCAACGGGACCCCCTCTTAATAATAGAGTGGGTGTTCCTTGGCCACAGGCAGTCCAAGAGTATCACCAGGCCACAGGAGCTGATGGCGCAGCTCATAATACGGGCCAGGGCTCGTCTGCAAGTACTAGCTGGCTGTGACTTTACATGTATCCATCTCCCCATCAAAACATCCACGGGGAAGATGACCAAAGAGGCTTTTGAACACCTGCTAAGGCAGAATGAGAACTTGCAGTTCGCTCTAGACAGCTTCTCAGGCCAAATTAAGATCGGACATCCTGGCCATTATTTGTTCAATACTGAATTCAAATTGTTACCCAAAGAATTACAGAGCAAAAAACCCCTCCGAGCACTAACAGTATTCACGGACGGGTCAGGGAAGTCCCACAAGTCAGTGGTGACTTGGAGGGACCCAGAGACTCAGGTGTGGGAATCAGATATTAAGGTAGTAGAAGGTTCCCCACAGGTGGCTGAGTTGGATGCTGTAGTGAGAGCTTTTGAGAGGTTTGAACAACCGTTTAATTTAGTAACAGATTCGGCATACGTAGCTGGAGCAGTGTCTAGAGCTGAACATGCAGTTGTAAAAGAGGTGCCAAATCAGGTCATCTTTGGGTTGCTCTCAAAATTAGTACACCTGGTTTCTAACCGTGAGCATCCCTTTTATGTGGTACGTGTGAGATCACACACGGATCTCCCAGGCTTTATTGCCGAGGGAAACCGCAGAGCAGACGCCCTGGCAGCCCCAGTACTCCTAGGAGGCCAGCCGAGCATAGTCGAGCAGGCCAAGCTGAGCCACCAGCAGTTCCATCAGAATGCCCCGGGGCTGGTACGCCAGTTTAATCTGCGGCGTGACCAAGCCAGGGAAATTGTGGCCTCATGCCCCAACTGTCAGGAGGCAGCTTTACCAACACTGGGAGCAGGTGTGAATCCCAGAGGTCTCCGCAGTTGTGAGGTGTGGCAAATGGATGTCACCAAAGTCCCTGAGTTTGGTAAGCTCAAGAATGTCCATGTAACTGTGGACACCTTCTCGGGGGCAGTTTTTGCTTCAGCACACATAGGGGAAAGGGCCACAGACGTCAGGAAACATCTTGTCCAGGCCTTTGCCACCTTAGGGGTCCCAACCACGATTAAAACAGACAATGGTCCAGCCTATACTTCCAAGGTGTTCCGCAACTTCCTGCAAGATTGGGGGGTTCAGCATAAGACCGGGATTCCCCACTCCCCCACCGGCCAGGCCATAATAGAGAGAACCCACCAGACTCTAAAGCAAGTCCTCAAAAAGCAGCGAAAAGATGTGCGAGTGCTGTCACCGCACGAGAGGATCTGTAAAGCATTGTTTACCATCAATTTCCTAAACTGTTCCTTTGACAGACCAGAACCGCCAGCCCTGAGACATTTCAAACAACATCAGGAGCTCCAGCCAGAGGAGCAGCCTCCAGTGTTAGTGAGGGATCCGGACTCTAAAGAAATCCAGGGTCCATTTCCACTTTTGACTTGGGGACGGGGATACGCCTGCGTGTCTACGCCTTCAGGAGTCAGGTGGATCCCCAGGAGGCATGTTAAACCCTACACAGCAGAGCAGTCAGTGAGTCAGAGTGATATGGTGCCAGTGGATGCAACCTGTGATCCCACCAACCTAGGGGTTGCATCCAATCGCAGACGCCGCAAAGAAGGAAAAGATTCTACCTCTCCCTAACCAATGCTTCCCTTACAGCTACCTCAGCCCAGTTACACCCCCAGTTCCTGTGTTTGTAATAAAGTTGTCCCAGTTTCCCTATCCCTAAACACCCTAAGAAGAACCAGCCCCAGCACCATCTCCAGGCCCTCTCCACCTGCGTAGCAGTCACCGCAGTTGCAGCAGCAGAAGAAGCTGGGAGAAGAGGCCACCGCTTGAGAGACTGCATCAACACCACTGCTTTCTTTTTATATTTTATTAAGCGGGGAGATGTTGCATCCCGGAGTTTGGGTTTAGATTAGGGTTTTTAATTTATGTTAAAATAAGTCAAGTTCTGTAATCCCGCGTTTCCCCCGCGTTGTTCCCCCCCCCGCGGTTTCTGCCCCCATGTTGCCTGCTGCCGGCTCTTACCCCTGTGCTGCTCCTGTAACCACCCTGCCGTCCGGCCCCGGGAAACCCCGTGCTAGCCACACGATCCCGCTCAGCTCTGGCTCGGTGCCCGCCCCTGCGGGGTTCTCTGGTTGGTCGCTGTTGCGGGTGTCACTGCCACGGCAGCCGCCCCTATTAACCGGCAGGCCGTGGATCCTCTCGCCCCGCCCCTCCATAAAGCCCTATCCCGCCGGCAGTCAGACGCCATTTTCTCCCATGCGAGTGCCGGGAGCGGTAGCGCCTTTCCATCGAACCGCGCCACGTGACCAATAAACCGTTCCTGCCAAGCACGGAGTAAATGGACAAATTCCTTCCTCTTTGCCGGGTCCCTAGCGCACGGTAACAGCGGTTGGCCAGCCCACGCGCCCGAGACACGGAGCCGTGTCCGGGAACCCGCGGCAGCAAACCCCGGCAGCACGTGGAAGCTACGCCACAGCCGGGCTCCCAAGAGCCGCGTGCAGCCGGGGAGAGCAAAAACCCACGCCGCAGACATGGGCACTTTCTTTACTTAGCAGCTATATAGGGGGTGGTTTACATGGCATGCAAAAATATGCAGGGTACTCACTACTTCAAGTCAGCCTTCATGCCTAGACCAAAACCAAAATGTCAGGAAGAGTGACAGCAGGTGTGGAGGTGCTCAAACACAAGAGGACAGTGCAAGGTGGTCTACTGACTGTTTTAAGAATGTTTAGTGTCAGATCTTCATCCATTCACAGGGAAGAATTTCTTCTTAATATCCAATCTAAACCTACCCTATGCCAATTTGAAGTCTATCAATACATGCCTTTGTCAAAAGACCCTTTTTCCTTAGTCCAGCTAATTAAATTTCAGACACTGAGCATTTGTTGGCTACCAACCAACCCATGGGACCGAAGCTGAAAACATATCACAATTACGCCATGATAGCATTCTGTTTGTATGACTTGATTCTGTTTGTATGTCTATAGGCACATGTCAGATTTATTGGGGACAGTTTGCAAGGCAAGGCTACTCCTCTGCTGCATTCATAGCAAATGTCTGCCAGATGACAGCACTTCATCAGTGCTTTCCACACAGGAGGCAGCCCCTGGCAGTGTGCTGGGTGCTTACAGGGTTCAGACATCACTGTGCAGTGATGCGCAGTGTGGTCCACAGAAGGGGCTTTTGCGTGCTGAATGCATGTCTATAGGCTATTGTAGTCAACAAAATTACTTCTGGGTTCCTCTCAGGTGTTCTTTTTTTAAAAACGGGAGACCAGCCTTTATAGTGCTTTGGAGGGTTTTATAGGGTTGCTTTTTTGATTTGGTTTTTGGGATATTTTTTGCATATGTGTGGGATTCTTTTAATATAAGGATCATATAACAACAAGAGAAGGTCTAGGCAGACAAGTAAAATTGCAACAAATGTTGTTTGTGCAGCAATATTTGTACTATTCCATTTGTGTGATAAAATGTGTGTGCAACTCATCTTTTCATGCAACCTGACATGCCAGAAAATGCCTTTTTTTTTTTTTTTTTTTTTTTTTTTATTTTATTTTAACCTATCTAAAATGTTTCCTTTTCCAGCCTTTGGATCCAAAGCAAGCAGATTAATTTCCCTGGAACATCAACTCAGCAGTTATGCATCAGTAAGAAAAGACTTCTCTCTGTCCTCAGGATGGTTTGTGGGCTACCACAGATAGCTGGGGATGCAGAGTAACATTGCTTAGGGGTCTCATTCACTGTTGCATCCCGGGTTTGGGTTCAGATTAGGGGTTCTGACCTGTGTTAGTTAGCCGGTTCTGTGTACCCTCGTGCACCCCCTGTGTTCCCCCCCCGCGGTGGTCCACTCCAGGTCTCTTACCATTGGAGCCCACCCTGCCAGTCCTGTGACCACTCCCCCATCCATTCCAGAGACTTCTGTGCCCGTCACCCCGTTCCCGTGACCCCATTCGCCCTGGAGCCCCATGTCCACCCCTGCTGCATTCCCGTTGGTTGCAGTGGTCCACGTCATCTCCATGGCACCTGTCCCCATTGGGCAGGAGGGCTTCAGCCCTCCTTGTCCCGCCCCCTATAAAATCCCGTGCCTCCCCGGTCCCGTTGCCATTTTCATCCACGCGGAGTTGGGGACGGTTCGCAGCTTCTCCATCGCGTCTCCTGCGGCCATTAAAGCTTCCCAGCCCCCAGCCGTCCACGCAGACAAGTTGGACAATTCCTTCACCTTTTTATTTCCTCCCTAGCATCAACAGAACGCGGTCAGCCCGCTCCAGTGAGCGGCAGCAGAAGCGCCCAGGAATCGCGACAAGCCCCGGTCCCACCGAGAAGCAGAGGCATCTGAGCCGGGCACTGCAGAGCTGACTGGGGCCAGGAAAAATAACACATTGTTGCAATTCACAGATATTTACTTCACATACATGCTGTGTTTGGACCTAGCAGAGATGCCTGGATTCAATTATGGAGCTAGGCATTTAAGAGAAATGTAGTTAGAGTTTCTCTTTGCTTTTCCAGGAGCAGACTGCCAAACTGGTATACAGAAAGTCCTGCTTGGGTTACAGCAGCAACGACAAGGGCTAAGTCTTCCTCCATAACCTCTTGTCTTTCTGTTGCTACAGGGATATTATCTCTGTAATGATATAGGAGGACATCAGTCATTTTCTGGCGAATGGACTCAGGAACCTTGCAACAAACTACTAAAAAATAGGACTATTTTTCATTCCTTTTTGAAGGACAACCCAGTGATATCTTTGCAAGGGTGCTTGCATATTGGTGCTTGGGACAGAAAATGCAAATTTAGGAGCATCATCAGGATGCAAATCAAGATCAAAAAAGCAGTCCTTTAGGTCAATGACTGTCAAATGCCAGTCTCGAGGGATCATGGTAGGAGATGGGAGACCAGGCTGCTGGGCTCCCATGTCCTCCATTACAGAATTATTTTGTGGGGGTCTTGGAACAAGCGCCACTTGCTAGTTTGTTCTTTTTATAACAAACACAGGCGAATTCCAAGGACTGGTGGAGGGGACTAAATGCCCCTTTTGAAGTTGTTCTTGGACAAGCTCAGTGGCAGGAGCCATTGATCCACCTGGACAAGTGTATCAGTTTTCCAGGTCAATTTCAGGGTGTCATGCACTGCAGTGGCCCCTCTCAAAAATCTGACTGTTTAGCTAGTGGCAGGGGCCATTGATCCACCTGGACAGGTGTATCAGTTTTCCAGGTCAATTTCAGGGTGTCATGCACTGCAATGGCCCCTCTCAAAAATCTGACTGAATTTTGAAACCCCATTGAGAAAGTACATCTCATCCCCATAACACCATAGGTACAGGTAAAACAAATGGCTTTACAGAGCTCTGTGGCCTTCTGGTCCCATCACCTGAATTAGATGGTGACTTTGATAACTGCGACTGCTTCCCCCAGTCCCAGTGAGGGCCTGGGGTACCTCTGTGAAGGCCCAGGTGGTAGGTCATTTAGCTTCAGAGATAACAGTCACATCAGCTCCAGTATCTAAAATACCGCTGAGTGTTATCTGTTGTCCCCATAATGACAGGGTACATTTACAGGTAGGACGTTTATCAGAAATTGTTTGTTCCCATAATATTTGTGTGGTTCCTGTGGAACCAAATACTCACAGCCTATTTTTGTGGTTTTCTGCAGGGGAAGGCAAAACATGTGGGAAAGGAATCAATTGCATGATAGGAGTCCCTTGAGGGACAGTACAAGGTAGAAGAGGGATCCAGACCATAATCTTAATTTCATCATTGGAGTCTATCATCTTGGGGAGACCAAAAAGTTCTGAAAGGGTAGTTGAAGATTTCCCCAGTCATAAAGCACTTTTCTGGAGCCCTGGTGGTCCAAAAATTCCTGTAGGGAATAAATGAACAGAAGAATCGAGCAGGTTGCCTGGTCCAGTCCGGTGCTGCCTGCAGTTGCTGGGCAAAGACTGAAGAGATCCTACATTGGGGGTCTGTGGTGGTGGCTGAGGCATTTCTGTCTGCATGCAGTGCTGTCCCGTGCTCCAATTCTGGTTTGCCTGGACAGGGGAACCTTCAGAATAATACTTAAAGCAACATTGGTTAGCAAAGTGACGACCATTATGGCATCATGAGCACACAGCAGGGGCTTTAGGCTTAGTTCCTTTCAGCAATTGTGGCTTAATTGAGTGAGTCTGAGAAAATTCTAGCATTTTTCTTATCTACCAGTTTTTTTTTTTTTTTTTTTTTTTTTTTGGTAGATGGATTTTTAATCTGAAGGAAATTTCTTATGTACATGACAATATATCACCAAGAATAGATTCTAGCATATGTACCTATGTAAGACCATTAAATAACCAAAATGAAACATGTTTGATGATTGATGTTTTTACAAGTAATAGGGAGAAAGAGCAACTGTCTTTAAAAAGAAAAAAAGTTAATATGTTTTTTGACTATATATTAAAATAATGACATTCTTTTATTGAGGGAGAGCACTCAAAACAGATGACAGATAGTATTTCTGTAGGTCCCAATGCAAGCACTTATAGTGGTAGCATCTGAAATTACAAAATAGTGGAAAAAGAAGCATGTAAATTGGTCTTAGCTCACAGTGATTTGTGTTATTAATTTAATTACATTTCACCAAATACTTAGAGGAGAATGACAGAAGAAGAAAATGAATGAGGATATGGTGAAAATGGGGCACTGGAAAGCTTTTATAGCAATTTATAGCAATTTATGGGAGCTGTGCTAATACTTATAATTTCCAGGCCATATTCATCCAATGACGTGCTGTATTAAACTACTGTTTCACTGAGCTCACTCATATTGAGGCAATCTACTAATATTGCTGAAACTGTCAGCTTTCATTTCAGATACTTATAAATTTTGAATAGCCCTTGAGTTATGTGAGTGATTTTTTTTAACACGTCCATTGGCTGTAAGGAAGGAAGGCAACAATTAAGTGATTTTGAATATTGAGTGAAGCCGTAGTTTCACGCATTAGTTGGGATTTATTGCCATCTGGTGGCTATTTTGTGTATTTCAAACAGTGAAGAGTCTAATTTTGTGTACTAGAATTCATATGATTTCAAAAAGACGGCATAAAATCAGCAGCTGTACAAAAAGTATTGAATACATTTGAGAATATTCTGATATTACCTATATAATATGGTCTATAAAAAAATCCTCTATTAACACGTAGGATTTAGGTGCTATGAGATAAGGACACATGTAAATAGAGGCAGCCTAGAAGTCTTGTCCATAGTCATCAAAATACAAAGTGCAGTTTTGGATATTTATAATTCTCTAGAATTGTGGCATAAGAGCCAAAAGTAATTTTCAGTGATCATAAAGTGAAAGAAGGTAATTGAAATCTCGAGGTGCTCTTTGAATTAGTTCTTTTTTATATGAGGATACTGGGTCTGGTTAATGGTTGTACTTGATGATCTCAGAGGGCTTGTGCAACCTCAATGAATCTATGATTATATACGGTATATTATTTCTAAAACTCAACTTGTGCTTCTACTTAACATGTTTGTTCAGTATCCTGTCTCCTGTGTTTAAGTGCTAGTAACAGATGCTGGTTTTTAAATCTCATTGATACATTTGTTTCTTTTAGTTTGCCAATTAGTTTTACGCATGGTTGTACGTCCATCAAAAGTGCAAGTTTCATTGTAACTAAAGGTATCACCTTGAGATTTCATTTCATTCTTCAGAGGCAGAAATAAGTAACTCATACATAAGGTTTGTGATTTTTTCATGGCTTATTAAATGAAATCATTGACAGCTTCTTTGTAGTCCATCTTATTTACTCCATGTGTTTGTAAGAGAAAATCCTTCAGGAAAATGTTTCAATCATCATCATGATAAGGTTTTATGCAAGTGTATTTTAGACAGGGGAAGGAAAAGAAGTCTCAGTGAAAGCCCAGAAAACAATTGTACCCATTTCTATTGACAGAAAATTTTGGATGAAATTTTAACATGATCCTTGATTCAGCAAAAAAAGTAAACATCCTAACAGTAGGAAGATAACAATAGGGGAAGACCCTTCTCAAAGTGACAAATCTAAAAGTCTGTTTACAAAATTATATGTTATTTTAATTGCTTATGCCTGTCCCATGACACATGTCTGTGTTTGGACAGTAGGAAATAAAGGGAAGATAACTTCATCTTCAGTTATAATGCTGATACCATGTCTACCATCCTTGCTGTGCTCTTATTTTGGCTTGTGATATATTTTTATTGGGTTTTTATCTCTCAGCTCTGGCACTGAGGTTATTGTTTGCCAGGTTTTCCTCCATGCAAACTTCCGTCTTTATTTCTGCTGAACTGTTTGGTACTGTGAGCCTCAGTGGCTATAGTCTTTTGGTTTTGTCTCCTTGACTGTCATCCATCTTCAGTTTATATTGGAAATAAAGGAATCTGCTATAGAAGCAGCAGCCTGCTGCTGCCATCCCAACCTTGATGACAGCTCTGTGTATAAGCAACAGCCTGTCATGTTTATCTCCACTTTGATAAAAGCTCTCTGTTCTCTTGGGAAAGATGCATACCAAAGGATTTACTCCAGCCATAAACACAATATGTGAATGTTCTCCTTTACCCAGAACAATGGCCTGTGGCATGTTTGAGTGAATAACAGATAGAGGCAGAAACATCTGCTCTGCTGGTGCCTGCTGGTGTGGCTGTTTTGTCTTTAATAAAGTAATAAAGATGGAACCTGCTAGAAGAAGCAGTGGTATCTGTTTTTTTCCAAGCTGCTGCATATCTGATGCTGTTATTAAATCAAAACCTTTAAAACCACGTGTTTTCTAGTAATTATTACTAGAACAATGAAAGATTTGAAATATTTTGTAACAGGTGTTTTCCTACTAATTTTTTTTTTAAAGCATATGCCTTCCTATCACACAGCACTCCCAGCAAACATGCAATCTTTTTCTATACTATGAATTTCCCTTTATGCCTCTCATTCTAGTCATAAAGATGGGGTTAAAGAGAGTGTCTGCATTTCTCTAAATGCAGAAAAAATGACTGTTTTAAAGCCTAGTCTTTCACTCCTGCATATTTTACAGAAGGGTCAATATCTTGTAACCTCCAAGAGCAGCACCTTCAGCACCATCTCAGCTGAGTGGGTAACTTGGTGGCAGCTAGATGTGGGACCATTGCTAGGATTGCCTCTCCCAGCTGGATTCCTCTCAACTCTGCCTCCCTCACCATGGCAGAGGTTGATTTGCACCTCGGAACATATCTATATAATTAATTGTGGACCTTAATTGTTCATCCTTAAAAAATATCTCCTTTTATTGCCTGATGAAATGCTTCTGGGTTCCTGTTGTTTTTACTTTTAGAGAAAGCAGCAGGGTTATTGGTAATTATGGTCCTTTTGTGTTTATACTAGGAATGGTCCCTTTTTCTGTTAAAAACAAAGAAATGTGCAAAATGCCCAGCTCTTACCTGGAATGTTCCCTAACCAAAACAAGGAGCAGGACTCCATACCTGCTATGTCAGGCTCTATGTTTCTGTGTCCAGGTTCTGCCCACAAGAGGAATGAGTTACTGTAATAACTCGTGGGGGAGAGAATAAAAAGGAGTGGTATGAGATAAAAAAATTGTCAGAGCAGATAGCCTGAAGTACAATTTATGTGACACAGTACATAAATCTTTGAACTGATGCTGAAAGTGACACATTAAGTTAATTAGTCCATCACTGGGTATTGCCAGTATAAGTAATTAATTAAATGTTTAAGTATTAATTAATGTGTTAGACCTTAATAAGTGGGTAGTTGTGTATATTCCAGCTTGACTCTATAGATCTAAGTAGTGCCTTTTGCCAGCACAATGGGGGCTAAGCCAGTACCCTCTTTCATCATGGTGAAGAACAAGACTTTAATGCTGCTGTAGCCTTCAATACCTAGAGGTCATGGTGCTCCTCAGTAGAGGAGCTGGCTCAGTTGCCATCAGCCAGCTGGTAGAGTATTTGTAGGAGCATTAATGCCACCAGACACATTTTGAACAAAATATACTAAGACCTTGCTTGTCATAGTAAAGTGAGCTTCTTAGGAGTTTTAGCCAGGGGAACAAAGATGGATATATGGATTAATTAATAATGCTCAGGTTTAGGGGGTTTTTAATTCCTGAAGACTAGAGATACACTGAGATATATAGGAAAGATGATAGATAGATAGATGATAAATAGATAGATAGATAGATAGATAGACTAAAACCATTTAGGATGATTAGGATAACACTAGAGAGTGTTACCTGAACAATGATGACAGAAGTCGAGGGTTCTAAAGAGGTTGCAAAGAGCAGCGCAGAAAGAAAAAAGATCCAGAAGACTGCTTCTCTCTGAGGACCAGAAGAAGCTTCCTGATTCCACCATTCATTCAGGGATTAAAAAACATGGATGTGTACCAAAAACTCAAAGAATTGTAGGCCCAAGGAAGCATTGCTGTTCTTGGAGAAATGGGTGGTAGTGTGAAGTAAAGTGGAACAAGAGAGTTTGAATATTACTTAATGTAAACCCCTAAATTTATAGTACTTACAACCTGAGATTGAAGGAAAAAAAAAATCTTAAATAACAGGAGGTGTTACGAAAGATTTTTCCAGTGCCAATCCTGTGAAAGGAAGATTTTTATTGAGAAAATGTCTTTACTGTAGGTGACAAAACTATTTGCTGCAAGGCATCAGTAAAGGGATCATAGCAGAATTAAAATGGCCTAAATTCAATTAATTTGAGTCCTTGTTTTAAGATAAAAATTATTAAAATATTTAGAGAGACTGGAGTTCTACAGAGAGCAAAGAAGCCTCTAAGTCTTGACTTTCCAAAATAGGCAAATATCCAGAATGGTGTGATGTAATGGAAATCTTCAGATTTACTGAGAAGCATGAAGTACCTTCCATAGTACCTTCCAGTGTCTGAAGGAGGCCTGCTGGGAAGCCAGAGAGGGACTCTGACAGAAACTGTAGTGATAGGACAAGGAGTAATGGGTAAAAATTTAAATAAGGGAGATTTAAGTTAGGTATTAGAAAGAAATTTTTACTGTGGTGGTGGTGAGACATTGAAACAGGTTGCTAGGGAGGTTGTCGATGCCCCAGATATGGAAGTGTTCAAGGCTAGGTTGATTAAGGCTTGAGAAACCTGGCCTAGTGAGAGGTCCTGGCAGGGGGGATTAAGACTAGATGATCATTAAGGTCCCTTCCTTAAATGCAGATCCTCCCTAATGATCTCATGAACTAAGTCAATGTAAATTTCTTTGCTGTTATCAGAGTCCATGAAAATTACACACACATATACACAGATTTTTCTCCCAAAGCACATTTTGTCTAATTTGCCTGCAGAAACCCATATGGGGCAAAAATCTTTCTTGATCTTACTATGCTACTCTGATTTATTCTGTTTGTTATATTGGATTCTCCTGTAGCTTTATTACATTGATACTCAGTTCTTTAGAGGCATTTCATAGATGTACAATTTAGAGAATGAAGTTAAACTTCCAAATGTTGTTGTCAGTGAAAATAGGTGGTTGCCTTTGTGCAACCTTAAAGCACTTATGGTAGATTTCTCAGCACAGACTCTGTAGGAATAATACATCAGTATAAAAACGGAGCCCTGTGATGTATACTATTAAAAAACAAAATGTTATCAGTTTTTCTAGTCTTCTAGCTATGTAAAATGAGCAAGAAATTAGCTTGGCAAAAAAGTTAGCAAATTCTTATAGGTCATGATACTTCTGGTCAACATTACCTTTGTCATGATAGGGACAGTAAAAGCCCTGGGTAAAACATCAAGCTTACTTTTTGGTGTTTATTGAAACTTTACTTTTATTAACCCTAAATGATGACTGACAGTGGTGGAACCTATGGCTGTAATGAAACACATTTGCAAAGCACATATCACATGCATGGAAGCCACATTAAAAATGCAAAAGCAAATAACCTGTGGTGGGACCTATACTTGAAGTGAAACAAGTGTTTGTAAAGTCCATTGCAGAATTCAACTCTCCAAACAGTTATTGACTTGCTCTGTACTCTAAAGAGTCAGTAAGTCAATGGACAAAATAATTTTCTGTCCTGTCTGAGGACTTAGTTTTCTGCATGATCTTTCTGTAACCATTTCAGGAACTGATTTTTCTTACACTGTGCAAATGGCATCTTCTCAGCCATTCCTTATCAAGTTGTCTGGCTAGTTCTTTCTTCTTCTGATGAATCTCCAGCCAAATGATTCAGTAAACATTTCTTGCATTCTTTTGATTCTGTACTCATGTCTTGTTGTGATGGTCTGGAATAATTGTCTATTTTTTCCAAAATGACCTTATAAAAACATATAAAATTATCACACAGAAGCAAATTGGATTCTGCCTTAAATGGTAAAGGTTGTCCCTCACTTCATGATAAGGATTATTTTGTCATTAAATGCACCCAAATAAATTTTAATTTATTATGTAATTATATACTGGAGTGCTCTTTAGTAAAAATAATGTCTGTATTATTACTGTAATTAAGAATACCCTACTTATTTTAAACTAATATATCCTAGTAATATTCTACTCTGAAACTGATGACATTGGTTGCTGATTTTTAAATGCTGTGCCTCAAAAAAGCTAATTCCTCAGTAGCATCTTAGCTTGTACGAATGTGAAGGCAAAAACAAATTTGTAGGCATATATGTTTTAATGTATGCAAAGCCTTCTTGCTCCATGTTCAGCATTTGTCAGCAGCAGCAGTTAGGTAGCCAGTACCACAAACATCTGGTGAATCCTTCAGAAAATGTGTAATAGTAATGCTGCTATTTGCATATCAGTAATAGTAAGCTTGGAGTATGAATAATTTATTTAGAACTTAAGTATTTCAGATTCTCTCCTACACATGCTGTTCTCATTTGTTTAGCTATTTCTGATGTGTTGTTGTATACTCATTTGCCTTTTCTGTTTCATGATTTGTGTGCATTTATTTGATTTTGGTTTCAGACACTCTTCCTACTGTTGTCACTTACTTGAGTTTCATGTTCTCAGGCTGCACCGTTATGAAGTCTTATCTGAAGGAAATCCCTGATGATTCCTGTTAGGCAGAGGAACACAATAATTGCTTTTCCAAGTAAATGCTTTCTGAACAAGTCTGATTTGCTACAACTGTTTATGGCACACTTGAGTTTCAAAGATAACTGGGGTTTTTTTTGAAGTTCTCTTAATGTCTCCACAATTTATTTACTAGGTATCAGTTAAAATATTTAGATATATTCAGTGCATTCATTTTTTTTATTGCTGTGTCGGTTCAATAAAAAACAGTGTTTGTAACAGAAATTGCCACCTATAAGCCAGATAAAAGATAAGAAACATATTTCAAAAAGGTCCTTGATTAGGGTTTAAACTGATATCCTCCATTTCATAAGGAGAAGCCAACAAAAAAGTTTTTTAAAGGCAGATAAGAGGCACCATAGAGATTGTGCTGAGTTAGATGGTGTCATAGAAGAGAAAGCATAAAAGAAATTACAGTATCAGGCTGCTACTTTGCCTAATTAAAGTTGTGGATGCCACTTGTATATGCAGAATAATTTTGCATCTCAGAAAATTTTAAAATGTTTCATTTGAATTATTGAAACTCACAAGCTGCCAGTGTGGTGCAGTAGTTTTTATCTGGAAAGATCTAAAACATTCTTCTCCAAGAGCAAGACCATGCTGAGCGGGTTCTTGCACAAGAACTGCAGCTGACTCCTGAATTTAAAAGTGCTCAGAAGACAGGGAAAAGAGTACAAGAAATACCTCATTGAGGGATTGAAACTTCAGTACAGCCCATAACAGTAGCCTTAAATATATAGAGATGGAAGTGTATGTGTACACTACAGAAGAAGGCAGGAAAACAGATACTTTTTTATTACTAACCACAGTTGTCTCTGTCATGTTATGCTTCTTTCAGGTTAAATAAACAAAAAGGTCATCAGAGAAAGAGACTGTGATTCATCTTGTATGTGTACAGCTTCATGCTGCCAGTCATGGTCTAGTAGTGGAAATGGAAGAAAGGATACTTCTTGGTGTATGTGTTATTTTTATTTTACAGCTAACAATGTTCAAAAATTCATTCACCTGTCAGCCTGATTTTCCCATGAATGCTGACATGTTTTTTTTACTCTGTTTTCCTTTTTTTAGGGGTGTAGTGTTTTCTGCCTACACTGTCCCTTGGGACACATTTCAGTGTCTATGTCTATGTATTTTTACTGCTATCATATAGTTTTCTGGTTTTTTTCCATTCATTTTTCTCTTTTATTTATTACTGAAGTGGAATTTCCTTTGTGGATTTTTTTCCTGTGCTGCCACTGTATTTATGTATTTTTCTTAGTATTACTTTTGTCTTCATCTTTTCTCTTTCCTCTTGTCTCAACAATATAGTTTTTCTCTCTGCTGCTACTCTTCATCTCCCCATATGTTGTATCTGCACTAAATCCAAAAGACTTATTGTGATACCCCAGCAGCAAGAGCTGCCATGTTTAACTTCTTCATGCTTCTACAAGAGAGCAAGACCAAGCATTTGTAAAATCCAGGAGTGTAGAGCAAGCTTCTGTGAAAGATTTGTAACTTCTAAACTTTAGAGTTGTCTGCAGCAAGTTCATAAAGAATGACTGACATAGGAAGGGGTAGGATTTGAGACACGGCAAGAGTATTAAAATACATTTTGCATATGTGTTCTGAAACTTGTGTATAAGTTTTGGAAACATAGCAGAGCTCAGTCTTTGCATTTATTCATAATGAATAGTTTTTCTATCTATTTAATTGCCTTTTAGATCACATGATGCTTGCCTTCACCACAGTGCTCTCCACACCCAAGAATGGCGAAACTTGCGTCTGTCCTGTTGGAAAAAATAAGGCTCCATTTACCCATTACTATGAGAAGGAGTTGTCTTCTGTTCAGTTTTTTTTTTTTTTTCATCTGAGTATGAAATTCGAGATTTTTTGGGCCAGAGGAGTTTTTACAAACCAATAATGTAGGGAAGGAGGTCTGATAACTGTTTCTGAGGTAGCAGTATATGAATAAAAGAATCCTTAGCTTAGATTGGGCAGAATGGTTTCTGACATGAGCAGGCAGGGGAGACCATGTTGCACATTGCATTTACGTACCTTTTTCCCTTCCCCCAGTCACCACTCCGTGTGTCAGAATTTCAGAAATTTCAAAATATAATCCTAACTGCAGACATTATACACAGTCTGTGATACTTACAGAGCCACCTCTGTGATGGAATCTGATCCAAACATGATGCATCAAGCTTGTGTAACACAGCTCTGTGATTTTTTTTTTCCCTTTTTCCCTTTGGCAAGAAGCAACCACAGTCAGCTGTTCACAGACCCTTCATCCATTACCAAATTAGGTTTGTCATTCTTCACCAAAAATAAAGTGTGCAGTGAACACTGATAATCAGGAGCCATCTGTGTGAAGGTTCAGCAGAGGGCATCCAAATCGTGAGTTGGAGTTTTGTTTTTCTTTATGTAGAACAGGACATGTCAGATTGATACCAGACACATCTATGTACTTTCCTCCTCCACAGGATCAGAAAAAAGAGCCAAAGATTTAAATTATTTACAAAGTTGGCGATTCTTTATTCTCACATTAAAAATTTGACAGGATGTAGGAATATGCTAGCCAGCTGTACGACAGTCATGCCTCCTATATGTCCAAGACAGGTCCTGTTCAGACCCTCAGAGTAAGCTCCCATCCCTTATGCTGAAGGTGACAGTTGATAAACATACCAACACAGGTGCTGTTGAAGAAGTCTGCTACAAAGACAATTAATTTCTATTAAGCTTTAGAAAAATGTGGGACTCATTGTGAGAACATGTATCATCAATCTATTTTTTTTACTGAGCTGAAAGTAAAATTTTAAATATGTGGCATTTAAAGACTTGGGTATGATGTAAGCAGAATTTCAGTACAGCAGTATATCTTCCTAAGAATTATGTTTTTAAATCTTACAGTACTGTGCTATAAATTATTTTGAAATATTTATGATTTTATAATCAGAAATTGTTGTCTATTGACTTCAGAGTTACACTGCTGTGCTTCTAGTTGTAATTTAAAACCAAAACAGTTCCTGATTATCTAATGTCTACCACTAAGTCTTTAAAGTGTCAAGGCACATAGAGTTTTGTTTCCTTAATATACTAAGATAAAGTGCAGCCTGTTTGAGAGGAATCAAAAGTACACATAGAGTCTTACAAAATATTCTTTTGTCAATACAATATTGTTTCATGGCCACAATTTCTAAGGGTATGGTAATACCCCCTAAGTGACTTGCTTACAACGTAGTATTCCCTGGAGAGTCTAAATCAATCAGTTTTAAATATCAGTTGTCAATTATTTAGTTAGCCTTGCAGAGAAACTTAGATCTGGGCTTTCACCAACTTTTCCCTCTAATCAGCATTAGTGTCTAACAGTCCTCTTGGTCCTCACAAAAAGTATTTCAATTTCACTTTCAAAAAGTGTTTCAATTGTTTCAACCTCATTAAGTGATAGTTTATGGTACTAGGATGAAAATAGAACCAGAAGATGGTAGCTAAAAGTTATGGAGAAAGTAAAAACTCTAAAGGAATCCAAATTCTGTAAGTATTTTGCAGATCATTTAGTTAACTCTGAAAAAGGAAATTGTTTCTTTATGAAACCAACTGGTGCAACAAAAAAAAATTCAGTATTTGACAAGTTCTAGGTAGATGATCTGTGGTCTATAGACACAGTAGCCCTGGCTACTGTTTATCAGACACTGCTCATCACTTGATAGCACCTTCAGGGGGAGAAAGAGGAAATCAGACCAACAGCCACTCAAACTGCAGCTGAACTGCAGGAACAGCCCATGCTGATAGAACAGGAGGAAGAGGCAGGTCCAGTGATAATCATTGATCCCTATCCCCAGGTGAGCCACAGGGTGTGCAAGAAAATTTGAGCTGTCAGTCTGACCTGGCTGCTCCAGTGCTGCAATATCATGGTCCATGGTATGAAACTAGATGGTAACGAGGCCGAGCAGCTGGGATCTCTGACCCAGGATCTGGGCATTGACAAGGGCATTGGGAAGAAGACAGAAGCTCTCAGTCTTCAGAGGTGGCTCCTGTCAAGTGTGAGAGAAAGGTACTCTCTCAAGGATGGTCTAGTAGTGCACCCAGGCAGGTGGCACACATGGAGAAAGGTATCCAGTACCTGGGAGAATCAGTGTTCTGGAGGTAATCTATAGGAACTCAAATAATGTGCAGTCCCCTATAGATCTGGATGAGGTCCAGTGTGCACAATCCACGTGGCAGAAGTTTGTATGGAGCATATGATCATCGTACACCAACTCATTGGCCTTGATGTCCATGATAGGAGGAGAACAAAGTGCTTTAGGATGATTATCTAGCTACATCCATGTGATGATCATCTTTTTTCCTCCCTACTGACCTGCACCTTGTGTGTGGAAAGACTGTCCAAGACTGTGGATGGACTCAAAAGACTTCAGCAGATTAGGGAGGACATGTCCCATGCCCCTCCAGTATGGACTAGAGTCTAGACTATTAGGAGCAAGTACCCCTCTGCTCAAGAGAGAGGGTACAAACGACAAGGTGATCTGTGGCTTTTGCTGTGTGACCACAGAGAGGATGTGAGGAAGTGGGATGGAAAACCCACCTCTGTGCTGGCAGTACAGGTACGTGAGTTGAGAGGAACAGCAAACATCAGAGGAAAATCTTCCAAGGATAAATGCAGCTCCTGTTTCCATTGGGTGAGTCCTCAGACAGAATAGAAGGGCTGATGTTGCTTCTGAGCCAATGGAAAGGATCTCCAGTTCATATTTACAAGAAATATCAACGAGTACTATGACAAGAACTAGAGAGGCCCTGCCTCCAGCCAGGTGGAGGAAAGGAACAATCAAATCTATTGGACTGCGTGGATCCAATGGCTTGGTACATCGGACCTACAGTAGTGTAAAGCTTTAGTTGACCTCAGAGCATAATGTACCCTGATGCCATCAAGATATGTAGGGGTAGAATCCATTTCTATTCCTAGGATGACAGGGGGAACTGGACAGCTGACTGTACTGGAAGCTGAAGTGTCTGGGAATGAATGGAAATACACCCCATCGTGACTGGCCCAGAGGTCCTGTGCTTCCTTGGCAGAGATTACCTCAGGTATTTCAAGTATACAAAAAGGGTGGCATCGTTGGGCTTTTGGAAGAGCTGCTGTGGAGACAAAGGGAATTAAAAAGTTTAATACCCTGCCTGGTCTCTCAGAGGACCCTTCTGCTGTGGGACTGCTGAGGGTTGAAGAACAACAGGTACCAATCACTACCAAAGCAGTGCACCATTGATAACACCACGCCAGCCAGGACTCTGTGACCCCCAGCCATGAGGTGGGTTCTGGAGAGCCAGGGAGTGCCCAGCAAGACTCACTCACCCTTTAGTAGGTGAGTGCCCTATGGCCAGTGTGTGAGTCCAGTGGAGACTGACAGTGGACTATCATGACCTGAATGAAGTCACACCATCCCTGAGCACTGCTGTGGTGAACATGTTGGACCTTCAGTACAAGTTGTACACTCTGTACATATTTTTGTACATTCTCTCATTAGTATTGTTGCTGTTACAGTTTGTTGCCCTATTCCACTGCTGTTTCCAAGAAATTGCTCTTATCTCAGCCTGTGACCTTTACCCTTTGTGATTCCAATTCTCTTCTCCATCACACCACAGGGGAAGAGGGAGGGAGGGAGGGAGGAAAGGAGGGAAGGAGAGAAGGAGGGAAGGAGGGATGGAGTGAATTGGAGTGTTTCATTGGGAACACTAAATTAAGGAATACCATTCCTAAACCATGACAGACCACTGAATGTTGGATCTGGAATAAAATTAATGAAATTTTAAAGTGCATCATTAGAAAATTAAAATATTGTTTTCATATGCATCACACTGGTATTATCTAACATAACAGCTTACATGACATTCTTACATAACAGCTACAGTAATAACAGATAATAAACAAAAACCAGATAATAAGCTAAAACGTTTGGTTTACTGTGATTTTAAATATTTTAGAAGAAGGTTTTTATTGCAAGCATGTTACTTATGCTGTGGAAAATGGTGATACAGTTATTTGCAAAAGTCAAACACAGCTAAATTTGTGTTTCATCTTAATGAATGTAGCACAGCAAAATTTAAAAGACCTTTCATCAACTCCATTTGTGGTAACTGTAAATCTTTGAATGAGACTACTTGAACAATTTTTTAAAAAAATATGAGTATTTGTGTATTTTGCCATTAAGAATTGTTATCACAGGTCAAAACCTAGAGATGTTGCAACTGTGAACTCTAGAAGACTGTACAAAGCAGAGAAAATTAGGGTGTCTCATGAAGTTTCTGGTTTTTCCTCCAAAGGAATAACAAAATATCTACAAAAAGAGTGACAGGAATTGAGTCCTGGCTGAACCTGTTGAGTTCTGGAGATACAAGTAGTGAAGGTGCTAGAGTAATTAATTGATGCAGCATTAAATTTTTATACCCAGTTGGAGCAGGGACAAATCCTGAAAAAATATATTTCTGTCCCACAAGACAAACTTTTTCTTTCAATAAATACTCTTTCTTTCTTTTTTTTCTTTTCTTTCTTTCTTTCTTTCTTTCTTTCTTTCTTTCTTTCTTTCTTTCTTTCTTTCTTTCTTTCTTTCACTTTCTTTCTTTCTTTCTTTCTTTCTTGGATAACTCATTTCAGTGAAGATATTAGAGCTGAATTTCATTTTTAAAATAAAAATGAAATTTTTAAATAAGGTGGAAAGATGAGAAAAAATGCTGAAATTTTGAAAAAATACATCTAAAAAATATTTTAGAATTTTTTTTTTTTCAGAGAAAATTGAGAGAAATTTTCACAGGCTGAAGACCAGTTTATGTATTATAGGTTCCAGAAGCCCTGACAGCCAACCAGGCGAGGAGGTGGTAGTGCTGGGAGCAACTGAGGGTGATGAAACAGCTCCAGGGAGCTACTTGGAGCACAACAAACAGGGGCATGGTACAGCAGTGAGGTCGTGAGCTCTTGCAGGTGGATCAAGCAGGAAAGTCTCCTATCTGACCATCTAATAGAGGCAGCAGAGAGACTCAGTAGCTGGTAAGGAAGAGAAAGAGAGTTTCTGTTAGCTCCAGTCTTATTAAAGTACTACATTAAGCTTCATCAGTTAAGGTGTTGCTGACACGCTGTAGAGCCCAATCCCCTGTAGCTACAGGGGATTCAGTGACCCTATAGCTTCCAGGATCACTGAACCAGTCATTTCAGAGACCTCCAGACAGACAGACCTGCTGATCAGAGATTGCTGCCAGGAGTGCCTGATGCCTTTTCAGGAAGCTGCAGCTGACAAGCTGCTCTTTTGCAGGAAGTGTGCTGTGGTTGAGGGTCTGTGTCATGAGGTGAAAGAGCTAGAGGTGAGGCCAGCTTGGCTGAAGAGAAGTATTCTCTTCAAAATAAAACAAAAAAGGAAGGCGTATGCCCAGTGGAAGCAAGGTCAGGTGAAATGGGAGGAATACAGAGATGCTGTTGCCACTGTGGGGAGAAAATTCATATAGCCAAAGCTCAGCTGGAATTGAAGCTGGCCAGAACCATCAGGGAAAATAAAAAGAGATTTTTCAAATATATTAATGGCAAAAGGCAGTGTAAAAATAACATCAGCTCACTACAGGATGAGGATGGTCACCTCACAAACAGGGGCAGGAACAAGGCAAAGGTATTCAATGAAGTCTTTGCCTCTGTCTTCAGCACAAATGATGAACCAAGGGTGTTTCAGTACCCTCAGCTGGAGGTAACCAACCTAGCTGATCAAGGGAAGCCAGTGGATGTAATCCTATTTCAGAAAAGCTTTTGATGCTCTCTCTCTCATAGTATTCTTATGGATAAAATGTGCAGCACACATCTGGATAAATACATCATGGGTGGGCAACTGGCTTACGGGTTGGGCACAAAGGGTGAATGGGGTGATATCAGACTGGTGATCCATCACAAGTGGGCTTCCACAGGGCTCCATCTTAGCCCTGTGCTCTTCAACATCTTCATAAATGGCTTGAATATGGGACACAGGTCTGGAAGCGATAGTAAGCAAGTTCACAGATACAAAATTGGGATAAGCTGTTGGGTCTCTCAAAGGCAGAGAGGCCCTGCTGAGCAGTCCTGAAAAATTAGATGACTGGGCAATCACCAACCATATTAAATTCATTCAACAATGAATGAATTTAATTTCATTCATTGAAAGTGCCAGATTCTGCTCCTGGGATGGGGCAACCCTGGATGTATGGTCAGACTGGGGAATGAGATGCTGGAGAGCAGTGCCATGGAAAGGGACCTGGGGGTCCTGGTCAGTGGCAAGTTGAACACGAGTCAGCAGTGCCCTGGCAGCCAGGAGGGCCAAGTGTGTCCTGAGGGGCATCAGGCCCAGCATTGCCAGCTGGGCAAGGGAAGGGATTGTCCTGCTCTTATTTGCACTCTGTCAGCCTCACCTCCTGTGCGGGGGCAGTTTTGGGCACCACAATATAACAAAGAAATTAAGCTGTTACAGAGTGTCCAAAGAAAGGCCATGAAGGTGGTGAATGCCCTTGAGGGGAAGCTGAGATCACTTGGTTTGTTCAGCTTGGAGATAAGTAGACTGAGGGGAGACCTCACTGTAGTCTGGAACTTTCTCATGTGTGGAAGAGGAGGGGCAGACACTGATCTCTTCTCTGTGGTGATCTGAGACAGGATCTAGGGGAATGGCCTGAAGTTGTGTGAGAGAAGGTTTAGGCTGGATATTAGGAAAAGGTTTTTCATCCAGAGGGTGGTTGCACACTGGAGCAGGTTTCCCAGGAAATGGTCACTGCAGCAAGACTGAAAGAGGTCAAGAAATATTTGAACAATGCTCTTGGGCACATGTGATTCTTGGAGATGGTGCTGTGCAGGGCCAGAAGTTGGGCTCAATGATCCTTGTGAGTTGCTTCCAACTCAGTATATAGATTCTGTGATTCTCTGGTCTTTGTAAGGGAAAATGTATTTGCTCATACATAGGATAGAAAAACTTTTAAGAAAAATGTGGAACGGGAAAACTTCTGGCCTGTTGGTTGAATCAAAAGAAGTAGACCAAAAATCTGCTCAAGTTTCCACTTTAAGAGGCAAAAAGAATCAGGGAAATTTATAAATATTTAATATTAATTTTCACATTTCATAATTAATCTGGTGGGGAAGAATATTAACTTCTCATCTCATATGCTGTTCCATAGGAGTTAGAAATGCTCTACCAAATAACTCCTACTACACCATTCCTATTACAGTTAGTCAAATCTACACAAAAATTATTGTAAAATCCTGTTTGTATCTCATCAATGTTATATAACCAAAAGATAATATTGAGAAAGATATTTTGCCATGTGCAGCTAAAGAAGCTCCTCCAGAAAAGGCTTATAGTAATTCCTCAAGTGAAGTCTCCTCTTTTACTAGCAGGATAGTGTGTTTAGGAAGATAATTCTTCTCACAACCTGAATTTTGTCCTCTATTCGAAAACGTGAGGAACTACTGATGGCGTGTTGAAACCAGAGGGCAAGTGAAGTTTGTGATGACGGGAATTATCTTACATTTTAGACAAAATTAATTAGAAATTGAAAAATGTATGTAAGAACTGAGGGAGAGATACAAACATGTGCTAGTTTTGTGACATAAAGACAATATAAATAATAAAAAAAGTTCAGCTTGAAAGAAATCACTGTCAGCTGTTGATTCCAATCTCCCTTTCTACTTCAACAGTAGATCCAAGGTTACATGGGTTTTTTTCACATTGTATTTTATCCAGGGACAAAGAAACTCCAGCAACATGTTGGAGTTCCCACACACAAGGGGAAGAAGTTTTTTCTTGTGTACAACTTGATTTATTTCTTTTGTAGCATGTGACTATTGACTCTTGCCCATTTTGGTGGACCTCTGTCAGGAATTCGTCTTCTCTGTCACTCCACTTTTGGTTGTGGAATATAGCAGATAGGTGCTCCTCAAGCCTTCTCTTCTCCAGTGTTCTGTTTTAAAAGTAAACAGGTGGGAGAAATTAACTCCACTCAACTATCTCAAGAGAGATTTCAGGTCAAAATTACAATTTACACGAAAGATTCAAATAAACACAATGATACAGAGTAAACTGGTTCTAACCTTCAAAGTCTGAGTACAACCTAGCACCCCATTGGTCAGAGTGATAGCTGCAGTCTTGTTTAAGTGATGGTCGCAGTCTAGCAAAAGCAGTGGTCACAGTTTTGTGAAAGTGGTGATCAAAGTCTTGTTGAAGTTCTGGTCCTCCTCCGGATCTGTCAAGTAGTGATGTCTGAAGTCCCCAAGTCAGAGGTTATATATGTTCAGGTTCAGGAAGGACTGCTGAGTACCTTCCCCAGGCGGGTTGTTTCACAGTTGATGCTGTAATAATTCTGTGAGTCATGGGATATTTTTGGGAATCTTTGATGGTCTAAGTCATTGCAGCTACCTATCATGCTAGTGCCATTGACTCTATTATGGCCCATTAGCAGAGATGACCCCTCAGGCTAGGTATAAATATGCCCATACTTCCCCAGAGGAGAGTTATCACAGCTGAGTCATTGGTGTGGAGAAAAAAGAAACTCTACCCTGTCTCAAAGGGTTGCCTCTTTTTCTTTGTCTCGTCTAACACCTGGCTTGTAGCCTGAGGTGTCAGGTGTGCACTAGGCAGGTCACCAGAAATGATGGGGGTGGGATGGGGTGGAATACTGGCTAAACTGGCACCCTAATCCTGTAACCAGGAATTTAGGTAAACTATTTCAGCTCCTTTAGCCTTTACTCATGGTCACTCTACTCCAGCACCCTGTCTTACTTGCCCTCCTCCTCCAGAATTCTCCAAAATGTTAGTCTCAGTCTTGTACTTGGAAGTGCAAAAGAAGACACAATGTTTCAGATACATCTTCTATCCTCCCTCCACCTCAGTAATATATAGAATCATTAGAGTTTTTCGGTTGGAAAATACCTGCAAGGTCATTGAGTCCAGCTAACACTGCCAAACCCACCACTAAACCATGTTCCCAAGTGATACATCTGCATGCCTCCTAAATCCCTCCAGAGATGGTGACTCCACCACTGCCCTAGCCAGTGTTCTCCAATAGTTGACAACCCCTATTATGTGTGGTCATATTTGCAGCAACAGTAGATTGATGGTTTGGTTCATCTTGTTCATTCACTCATCAAGTTCTTTTTAAATAATTTTGCTTCATGGCTAGCAGTTCAAAATTTCCATTACTTTAAAAATGTAGCATGAGCTCCTTGAAATTGTTAAAGTGAAGTTCTTCAATCACAATAACTCTAGTTTCCAGCATTGGGTATTTATAATCACTCAGAGGACATTTATTTTTATATGACTTTTAAAGTGGCATTGAAAAATAAAAGAAGATACAGACATATAATAGTGAGGCATGAAAGCAAGGTTTGTGAGACTATCAGGGTCTTCCGTATAAGTATTGTAGGTATTATAGTTAGCTTTGCTGGTTGTTAGTATTATTCACAATATGGATCAGGTAAAAGATGCTTTTCTCATAACACAAACTCTGTGTTTGGTAACTTCTGCAAGTATTTACTTTTTCAATGCAGACAAGCAGTATCTGAAAAAATACTGATTAATTCACTGGTTGCAGAAAGAGTACAGAGTTGTGCACAAGAGAATTTTACTGGACTTAAGAAAGAATTTGGGTCCACAACCAGAACAGCATGGGAATGAATAACATTGTAGTTTTTGATCTGCACCTGCAAAGGGTATTACTATATCCTACGAAGGACCAGGTGTAAGACTTACAGAATCTCATATTATGTCAAGTTGGAAGGACACATAATGATTGACTCCAATGTCCTGCTCTTCACAGGACTACCTAAAACTAAATTACATGACTTAGAGCATCAGCTAGGTGTTCCTTGAAGGTTCAATGGCATGGCTGAAAGGATAGGAAGGTACAGTCGAAATAATATTCTTTTACTGGGCTTTGGACAGCAGAGCTCTGAAAATTTCTCACTAATTTCCTTCACACTCTTTAATCCTGTGCCTGATCAAGGGCTTGTTGTCTTGTAGCATGGGAGCAGAACAGATTTGGACTTGTCATAGGTAGAAATTTCTATTTGGAGTGCTGTGTGGATTTAGCCTTAAAGTACTCATAACTTCACTGAGAAATTTTGCAAATACAGCCTGTTACACAATGAGTATATGTATTCTAAATAAATACCCTGCTTTCTGAAAGTTGAGTTGGTTTGCCTCCACCATGGAAGCACATGATTGTGCTTTAGATTAATTTCAAATCAGTGAAACAACTACATATCAAGTGATTACCAGCCAAAACTCTTGATGCACCATCATAATTTATGGAGAAAGGCATATTTTCTTCTAGCTTATAATCAGGAGTTGCAGTGCATCACTTCTTGCTGATACCCCTCTCTCATCACCAATGGTGTTGGGTGCCTATAGCAGCCAGCTTTGGCTGCATAATTTACTGTTCAGGTGACTGAAGCTGGGTGCATTGTGTCCCACTCCAAGATAATGTCTGCTGTCCAAAAGACTCGGCAAGACAGCTATGCAGAAGTTCCTTTCTCAGGAAGTTGATTGGAGGAGGGGGAGTGGTTGGCCTACAAGAATGAGAAGGGTGTTAAAAGGCCAGGATGCAATGACATGAAGAGGTCCAAGCATAAGATTGTTCCCAAAACCAGATTCTCTGTTTTCAGCTCCATTTAGCAAGACAAAATTTATCTTCTTGACAACATGCAAGAACCATGTAGTGAGCATGACTGCGTGGGGTCTCATTCCACCTGCACTTCAACTCTTTGCAAGTGTAAACTCACTCAGAAATAATTTATATAGTTGTATTAGTTTGCAGAACTGCATTTTCCTGGTTGCAGAATTGTCTGGGTATGTGTCACGCTCAGTGCCTCTTCCTTCATACTTCCCCCTTAATTTTTTTATATATGGTAGATAGAATTAGCTAGAACCTTGTCTGAGGGTGTTTGTTTTTCTCTTGCTGCTCCTGGATATTTCACATCTCAAGTCCTTCATGTATTATTTAAAACATACACTGATTGCTTTGGGTAAACTCCTGGGTTTAAAAGTAAATTACACTAAATCAAAAATAATTGGTATTCAGCACTCAAATAGCAATTTCAACTATGACTTATCACTGTGACACTTTTCCCTAAGGGTGTTGAGTACCTCAGAATATTTATCCTATCAAGCTAATGCAAACTATTTAAAATTACTGCATTTGTAGCTATTATTAAGTGTTGTGACATGCTATGATTTTTCTCCGTATTATTTTTGTTTGTTTGTTTTTGGGGTTTTTTTGTTTGTTTGTTTGTGGGTTTTAAAAAAAAAAATTTCCCATGGGAACTAAACAGTCAGAAGTCCCTTTTGAGCTTAAGAAAGGGTAGGTTTTAATGAACTGCCCAGAGAATGTCTGTTGGTGCTCAAGTAGAGTTAATATGTTTCAACAGCAACCCCACTATGGCTTGAAACAATGAGTTGTTTGACCCTAAATGGATTTTACAGTATTGTACATGAATGTGATTTTAAAATTCATATAAAAGCTTTTCCATATCATGTTCATGCATATTTCATGCATATTTCATGCATCTTTCAGTATTATATCTTTTGCTTCTCTATGCAATTTCTGACAGAGGTGAAACACTTGCTGGAGCTATAGGTGCTGTTGATTACTACTGGCATAGAAATAAAGAAGCTGAAGATACATACTGATTTTAGTGCGTGGCCTTGCTAAATACTATGATGTTGAATGAGACCGTGTGTTGGCAGGCATTGTATTTTCTGGTTTTGGTTGGGTTTTGGGATTTTTTTAAGAGTTTATTTCATTCATATATGAAACATATCAGCACAAATTTGTTTTCTGTGAAGATAAATGTAATAAACATCTCCCCATATTCACCAGCACAACTGTTTACTGCCAGCCTCACCCATCCCCAAATTTGAGCCTCATCTTCACAGTACCTTTTTTTTTTCTTTTTTTTTTTTTTTTTTTTAATAAACTCACAGTTATTTTGATTCATTTGGAGCAAAAAATCTTAATGCTATGAATCTGCTGAGATTTCTAGAGTTTAGTACGTCTTCCATGTTTTTCTTCCATTTTTGTTTTTCTGGCAGATTGACTAGCACAAGGTTGAAAGGGCAGAACTTCTAAAAAGCTAGCACACTGTTACTAAAACAATTTCTTTGTCACTTTCTTTCATTTTCTGATCAATTAATATTACCTATGTGTTTGCTTATCTGCAAATTTATTATACATCATTGTATTAGACATTTGTAAATGGCTTCTTCATTCAGAATTGCTCTCTAAATGTGTGATGTTTTGTACCTCTTCATTTTTCTATCAGTTATTGTAAATGTTTCTGAACAAAGCTGATGGTGACATAATCTCTGAGCTTTGGCTACAGAATTATTTTTCATGGGCTAAATTCACATTTTATGTGAATGATTTATAAAAAAACAAGTTACTATCTTGTTACTTCTCTTCCCTGTATTTCTTCCCCATCTAAGTCATCCTCACTCTTGATAAACAAAAGAGAGATCACTGTAGTGAAGGCTCTCCACAAATGGCCAGGCTTTCTGACAGTTCTTTAGAGGAAAGGTTCTCTCTGGCACTTACTGTAGCTGTGCTTGATCAAATCCTGCAATTGTTTTCCTTTACTGCTTGGCAGGACAGTGGTGTGTACCTCACGCCTCCAGCCTCCATCACCAGAGAGCTCTGCCATCTTTTCAGCATCTTCAGCATTTGTATGATATTCTGCAGCAGGAGTTAGTCTTTTATCTATAGTTCAGGCAATTTTTTATTGCAACCCCAACAGATTATCTCCTACCACTGACTACAGACCTTGAATCTCTTCTCCTCAGATTAAAGTCTCTAAAGGGATTTGTTTTGAAATATTGCTGCCTCTTTCCTTGCAATAACTCTCATGCTTTTTAGAAGCAGGAGAAATGGATTGAGAAACAGGTTGCAAAATCTCTGGTGGCCATCCCTGCTGGTTGAAAGTAACTATTGTCCTGTTTAATTAATATTTTGATTCCTGAAACCCTCAAAAATGGTGTAGACGAAACCTGCTTGCAAAAAAATGTAAGCTGCTTTTAGTGACCTGGGAATATCTTGGGTTTCCATTTTTTTTCAGGGGCTTTTTAATAGCCATATGTGGGAAGGATGTCACTGAGCACTAATACCTTGGCCAGGTCTTTTGAAGTCTCATTTTGATTATCACATATGACATACTTCAACCTAGTCAGTGTGAAAGTCCATTGAAAATAAGAAACTTAAAAACCAACTAGATGACTGTTAAACCCTGTAGTACTTGTTTAGAAGAGATGTGATGTTTTCCAAATTGTGACCTAAAAGAGAAGCTTTTCTTCTCTAAGTTATATTAAATTGTGGTAGAATTTGGCTAGTTATTTTTATTTGCATTTTAATTTCATTTCTCAAGTCTACATGAATGTTTTTAAATACCTGTGTTCTCAATCAACTGGCAGAAACTGCCCAGAGAAGGTGTGTCTGCTCCCTCTCTGGAAGTGTTCAAGCCCAATTTGGATGGGGCTTTGAGCAAACTGGTCTAATGGAAAGTGTGCCTGCCCATGGCAGGGGACGATGGAACTAATTAAATGATCCATGAGGCCCCTTCCAACCCAAACCATACTATGGATCTATTAATATAATTCTTCAAAGACTGAAAACAAAAACTGGTTTATATTCTAAGGAGATTTTTACTCATAGATTACTAGTTCATCCTGAGTTTATGCCATTAAAATTTGGAATACTATAGAAGAAAAAAAATGTAGCCGTGTGTAGCAAATTAAAAAAAACAACAACCAACTAACAACTCTCAACTCCATGTAAGGATTTGGACTTACTAGCAAGAACTTAAAAAAAAAAAAATCTATTTTTAAAAGCCGATATCCATTTGGACTGGTTTTTTCCTCAAAAAGTGTTATTCTTTCAAGGTTTGAAGTGAAGCTTCTGGTAGTAGTTTCAGTAAGACAATTTTGCACTGCTGCTAAGTAGCGTAAAAAGAAAACAGAAAACTTACCTTCATTTTCATCTCCATGACTTTTTTTTCAAGTTTTGATAATAGAGGAGTATTCATATGGTTAGGAAAGTAACTGAATCAGGCCCTCAGTTTATTTGTCACTGTTTGCATACCAAACAAAAAACAATCATATATAAATTCTGCTCCTTCTAGTAGTACTTTAACCTCTGTGTTTGTGTCTAGTTCATTCATTCTGTTAAGCAAACTACCAGATGTTTGTATTCTTTGAAAATCCAGTTGCACCATGACAAGTTGCTTCACATTCCACTGGAAGCTTCCTTTCAATGAAGTGGTTAAAAGTCTTGAGAGCAGGCTTAATTTCAGCACTCAACTGGGAGCATTATTATATGTGTGTTTTACTCAGCAATAAAGTCCTCTTATTTTTACTGTTGCAAAAGCAAGCATCTAGCACAAATGAGTTTTGCATGACTGCTGACTGAGTTTAGTGGGACCCAGCTTGTGAAACTGCATGGAAAACTTGCTGCTTAAGCACCACGAAGCTCTTGGGCTCAATCTGTGTGACAGACTATAAGCAGACATGGACACATGGTCACACACCTGTGAATCATGGAAATTCAGCCATCAGCAGCCAACTCCATTCTTGCATTCAACTAGTGGGTGTGACAATGGTCTCACTAATCACAATTATGCAAGTTTATTTTGCAAAATGTTATTTTTTTTAATCCTCAGAGACGTATAAATGTTCATTACCTCTTCTTGACTCATAATTCATAAAAGGCTTTTATGAAGAACAGACCTACAAAGCAACTTATAGTTCCTTCTTGAATTTGATTGTATTATAGTTTGAGGTCAATGGTGTGATGTTGCTTTGACCTCATATAGTAAATAAACATGAAAAAAAAATCTTACTGTATTTTCCTCTCACCCATAACATTGTCTGTAGGATTAAGCCTTAATCTAGCAAATTATTGGATACTTATACAAGTTGCTGAGCACTCTGAGCTCCCACAGACATCAGTGGATTTGAATACTGATGACTGAATTAAGCGCCACAAGAACATTAAACATAGGGTTTGAAAATCTGTCTTTTCCCTTATTATTGATAGTAGTTATTGCCACTTATCATACTGAGTAGTTCTTTCTTTAAGCTGAAATTGTCACTAAACACACAGGTAGATTTTGATCTGACATTGCATTAATAAAAATCAGTTATCTTATGAAAAGCCCTGTAAACCACCCACGCTACTATCAGATAGAAGAAAAAAGGAATTAAGTTACCTATTCCTTAACTTTCATGTAAAAATATTCTCTCTCAAAATTGAGGGAGAGGATACTTTATTAAATTGTTGTGGGAATAATGAGGAAAGCTTATTTTTTGTCTTTTCCTTTTAATCTTAAGTAGGAATTAAATAAATGTTAATGATAAAAAATATTAATTGTGCTTGTTAATAGATTATACATATGTTTATAAGCATATATTATTTCATTTTAAGGAGAAAAAGAAGCAATTCCACCATACCATAGAGATTCAAATATGTTATTGTGTGAGTAGAAATGTATACAGGTAACAAAGATGGCCAAAATCCACAGCTGAATATGAAGAATAAATTTATTCCATCATCATGCTGGCAAAAGGAGGACACATACACTGCTAAGCTTAATCTACTGTAGCGTGGGCAAAGAGCGCTCAGGTTCCTGGCCTCACATATCAGGAAGGCCTGGGGCAGGCACAATCCTTCATAAGGATGTCCAAGCTTCTTATCTCTCTTTCACCCCTAAAAGGAGGCCAATTTTTCCCTATGGGAAAAAATGCTTTTAAGTCTTTAGCAACATGCTGTTTCCTTTGACAGGCTGATTTCTTTCAGCAGATAGAAAACAATGCAAAGCAAACACAAATACATTAAATTTCCACACTGAATATTTTAGAATCTCCCACATGCAAGGTTAGACTTTGAGCAAAAACAATTCTAAGAAAACCTTATTTTCTTTCTCCTCATCAATCTTACATTTTTAGGATTTCTTTCCAGCACTCATTTTGTTAAAAGAGATTTTATTTAAAATTTTCCAGTGGTTGAATGAAGGCATCCTGATTATATTCTTAAGAGAAGCGATGCCATCCAGAGGGACCTTGACATGCTTGACACGTGGGTCCATGCAAATGCAGTGTTCTGGTGTTTCTCCCAGCTCTGGAGCCGCCACTGTGCCCAGTGGGGCACCACGGCTCCTCCGGTCCCGGTCCCGCCGCTGTTCCCGGGCGCTGCATGCTCCGGGAAGGTGGGTCGGCTGTTTCTACCACCACTCACGAGGGACTTCAATAAAGGGGGTGAAGGAAGGACCAAATTCCCCGTGGCAGAGGCTGAGACCATTTTATTGGTGTGCTCCCCGTTCCTGCTATGAAGGAATATGGCTACCTGGCCCCGACTGCATGGGCTCTTTATTGGGGGTGGAGCAGGGGGTGTCACGTGGGCTGGGGAAGCCAATAGGGACGCAGTAGGGGACGGCACCAGGGTCCGGGGCGGTCCCAGGGTGTGGTGTGGCCCGGGGGAACCAACAGGGGCATGGCAGAGGCGGCGCTGGGACCCGGGGGTGTGGTGTGGAAGGCAGGTGCCAATGGGGAGGGGGCAGGGGGGGCGCCGGGGGCCTGGGGCAGCCCCAGACGCGGGGGAGGGGTAACAGCAGTAAAGGACCCACAGGAAGAGACAGGGGGGATGGGAGCCAGGCCACATGGTAAGGCAACCTGGGAACCGGCTACCGCAGGGGGGAAAACCCCGGGGATACGTGGGGGAAAACTGGGGTACACAGAATCTGCTAACACACATCAAAACCCTGATCTAAGCCCCAAGTCTGGGTTGCAACATGTAAACCTCATGGAGTTCAACAAAGCAAAGTGCAAGGTCCTACACTTGGGTCATGGCAATCCCGAACACACCTACAGGTTGGGCAGAGAAGTGAGTGAGAGCAGCCCTGAGGAGAAAGACTTGGTGGTGATGGTTGATGAAAAATTCCACATGAGCCAGCAGTGTGCGCTCGCAGCCCAGTGAGCCAAACCCGTTCTGGGCTGCATCCAAAGGAGCATGGCCAGCAGGATGAAGGAGGTGATTCTGCCCCTCTGCTCTGCTCTTGTGGGACCCCACTTGGAGTGCTGTGTACAGTTCTGGTGTCCCAACAGAAGGAGGACATGGAACTGTTGGAGCAAGTCCAGAGGAAAGCCAAGTTGATAAGAGGACTGGAGCATCTCCCCTAAGAAGACAAGTTGAGAAAGTTAGGGCTGTTCAGCCTGGAAAAGAGAAGGCTGTATAGAGACCTCCTAGCAACCTTCCAGTGACTGAAGGGGGCCTACTGGAAAGCTGGAGAGCGACTCTTTGTCAGGAACTGTAGTGATAGGGCAAGGAATAATGGGTACAAACTGAAAGAGGGGAAATTTGGTTTAGAATTTAGGAAGAAATATTTTACTATGAGGGAGACAAGACACTGGAGCAGGTTTCTCAGGGATGTTGTGAACGCCCCATCTGTGGCGGTGTTCAAAACCAGGTGGGTTTGAACTCTGGAAAACCTGGTTTAGGGGGAAGTGTCCCTGCCCATGGCAGCGGGAGTTGAAACTAGATGATCTTTAAGGTCCATTCCAACCCCTTAACATTCTATGATTCAACCTGTGGGAAGGCATGCAAAGATACTGATTGATTTCAGTGAACACTGTGCTTATAAATTATCTGACTAACACAGTATATATAAAAATTATTTTCAAATTTACAGTTTGAAAATAATAATCCATGATAACCCTTTTGACTTGCAACTGGAAAAGCAATCTTTAACTTTGAAGTAATTTAAGATCCTAGGTCATTGGTTAAACTAAAAAGGCTTATTCTATTACTTTATATGGAAACATCAAATCCATCTAACTCAATTTACCAGATGACTTTTGTGTATGCAGCATTTTCTGACAGCTAATTGAAAAACACCTGTGGACACAGAACTGGCAAAATAACTTGCTGCCTTCTGTGCCTTGATTTTAGGGCTGCCAGAGTGCTTATAACAATGGAAGTTTACCCCTACATTAACTGTTGCTTCAAAAGTTTCTGCTCACAGAGTGCAAGTTAATATTCTCAGTGACAGTAAATTATAAATACACTTTTCAACAGAGATAATAATCTTACTAAATTTTGCACATGATAATCATCTGCTGTGGTGTGGTTTTTGCTTTAAGTTTGCTTTTGCCCACTATTCTCCTCCCTAATCTCCTCCCCTCCCAAGTTACCAATCTCCCCAAGAACTTCCCTAACTTCCTCCCTCCCAAGTTGTCAATCCTCCCTATCCCTACCCCTTTTTCCATAGTGTTCCTTGTCTGTCTTGTAGTATTCTATACCCCATTTGTTGCTCTGTATTGTTCCCCTCCCCTGCTCTCCCTGATAGGTTTATAGAATGTTAGTCCTGCCCTAGATTCCTCCTCTGCCATGCCCTCATTGGTTGGTTGCCCTATACCACTCCCCCTATAAAAACCTCTGTAGACTCCCTGGGCTTTGTCTTGGGGTCCCAGGTCGTGGACCTAATAAATCCATCCAGTTTTACCTGAAGTCCCGTGTCGTCATTATCTGTTCCTGCACCAGACCAAGCGATAACTGGGATAGCAGAGCTCTTGGGGGGAAAGTCGCGCCCCTGCTGTCGCTGCTCAGCGTGATACGACAGCACACTGTGACAATCATCACTGCAGCAAATAATTAATGAATTTTATGAGAATATTTATCATAAAACAATGAGATTTCTAGCTGTCAAGGGAGCTGCAGATTGCATGCACTTGGTTATGCATGCATCACCACATGATGATTGAGACAGGGTAAAGAAATCTAAATTTTTTTCATTCCATCAATATGTAGTTGGTGTAGGATGCCAGATATAAAATCATTGGTGTATTTTCCAAGTTTCCCAGATCTTGTCATGATTTATTCAAACTTGGGCAATTAGTATTAGGTCAATATTTTGAAAATGGTTAGATTAAAAAAGACCAATTAATAGATAAGTAGAAGAATTGCTTGTAAATAAAACATTGAATATATATTAAAAATGAAGTTATTATTTACAGCCTGAATTTTTGGGTCACAGTTGATCTCATTTGAAGAAATCCTTAATGACTACAGTTCAAAATCCCCAAATACCATCAGAATGACTCTATAATGAGACACATAAATTCATACGAGCAATAACTGGAATAAAACATCGCATCCTGGAAAGAATACAAATTTGTTTCCAACTCTGGGTGGTATTTTATATGAAACAACTGTTTGAATATTTTTGAATCTTCCTTGTGTTCTGCATATAATGTAATCAAATGAACCTATTTATAAAAGTATCTAAGAGAATGAGGTACCATGTCAAAATATAAAGATATATTTAGATAATTGAAATGAGTCTGGTAATGACTTTTCACCTTGATACATAAGAATAAGCATTTAGAATTATTTGGGTTGATATTATTACTATGTATCCGGCAAAATAATGCACCGAATGTGCATTAGATTTCTTCTCACAACGTATATATGTATTTTCTATGAAGTGTATTTTTAAAGATATGTCTTTCATAAAAAGGCTTGGTTTTTATGACTGTGGCCTTTGGAGACCCAGTACTTACATGATGACATTCTTGTAACCTATGTACAGGCATTTGACTTGCTGAAACAAGAGCAGAAAATTATCTTTCACAGAATTTGCCACCACAGAATCTTCTGAGTTGGAAGGGACTCACAAAGATCATTGAGTCCTACAGTGAATGGCCTGTGGATTAAACACACAGCCCTGGCTGACATGCCACTGCCTACCAGAGCCTGGGCTAGCTCCTTGATGTTCCAAAGAAGTGGCAAGAGTGAGGAACTGCCCTGGCTGGAGTCAAGCCACAGACAGAAGAACCCTAGAGCTCTCGCTGCTCTAGCCTGGGTAGCAATGCTCCAAGGTGGCAAGGCAAGGACTGGGTGAAGAAGCAGAGGAGACTCTCCAGGTCTTGAAGTTCCAATTGGTTTGAAGGGGTATTGAAGGGGTCAGGATGCAGAGAGAGCAGACACCATTCCAACAACGTTGAAGGGGTCAGGACAAGGAGAACCCCAAGCACCCCTGTGCACAGGATTATAAAGCTTTACAAAACAGGGGGTGGACACAACTGAATAACCAATAGGGCGACACTCAAGATGGAGTTTTGGGATTACAACCAACCAGGATAGGGGAAAGAGAAAGGGCTCAGTTAGGGATTGGTCCAGGGAATGATGACAGGGAACTTTCCAGAACAAGGAGCAGGGTGGCCTTGGCAGGCAGGGCAGAAGGGCCAGGGTTGCCTTGATAGGCAGGGAAGGGTCTGGAACAAGGGGAGGGGACATCTTAAGGGACATCTGGAAGGGAGGGCATAACTTAGGGAGCAAGCAGCTTGGGGAAATCATGGGCGATAACAGAACATAACATTTAACAACAAAACTTAATGAATTAAACATAAAACACTAACCGCAATGCTGGCATTCTTAATACCACATTCTAACCAACTGTGCTAATCTCAGGGTTCATAACTGCTCTCACAGTCTCCTTCTGGACAAAATATCAACTCAATAACCATGATAATTGATGGGTGAGCAAGTGGCTCAGAGGTTGGGTGTAAAGGATTATAGTGAATGGCGTGTCATCAGACTGGCAACTGGTCACTAGTGGGGCTCCAAAAGGGCTCCATCCTCACCCCACTGCACTTCAGCATCTTCATTAACAATTTGGACAGAGGACTTAAGGGAATACTAAGTTTGCCAATGGTACTAAATTGGGACAAGGACAACCCTGGTTGTGTGTATAGACTGGAGAATGAGAGGCTGGAAAACAGTGTCATGGAAAGGGACCTGGGGGTCCTGGTCAGTGGTAGGTTGAACATGAGTCAGCAGTACCCTGGCAGCCAGAAGGGCCAAGGATGTACTTGGGTGCATCAGGCCCAGCATCACCAGCTGGGCAAGGGAGGGGATTGTCCCATTCTGCTCTGCACTGGGGCAGCCTCACCTTGAACCTTGTGTCCAGTTTTGGGCACTGCAATATAACAAAGAAATTAAGCTATTCAAGACTGTTCAAAGGAGGGACATAAGGATGGTGAATTGCCTTGAGGTGAAGCTATATGAAGAGTGGCTAAGGTCACCTGGTCTATTCAAGCTGGAGAAGACTGAGCAGAGATTTCATCATGTCTTCAACATCTTCAATAGGGAAAGTGTAGGGATAGGGACTGATCTCTGCACTCTTGTGAACAGTGACACAGTTTGAGGAAACTCTCCTGGAAGGTGTGCTAAGGCATGTAGAAATAAGGAGGTGATTGATGACAGCTGACATAGCTTCACTAAGGGCAAAACATGCCTGACATATTTACTGACAGATTCTGTGGTGATGCCTCAGCAGAGGTGGATGAGGAAAGAGTGACTTATCTGGACTTGTGCAAAATATCTGCACAATATCCCTGTCTCTAAAATGGAGAAGTATGGATTTGAAAGATAGATCACTCAGTGGGTGAGGAATTAGCTGGATGGTCACACTGAAAACATCGTGGTCAAAGGCTTTAATGTTCAAGTAGTGACCAGTGATGTTTGTCCTCAGGGGTTGCTATTGGGACCAGCCCTGTTTAACCTCTTTTTTGGTGACCTGGATAGTGGGATTGAGTGCACACTCAGTTTACTGACAAAACCAAGCTGTAATGCAGTCACATGCTGGAGGGAAGAGATGCCATCTAGAAGGATCTAGACAGGCTTGAGACTTGGGTATGTGAAAAACTCATAGGAGTTCAATAAGGCCAAATGCAAGGTCCTGCACCTGTGTCAGGGCAATCCCCAAGCATTAAGAACAGGTTGGGCAGAGAACGGATTGAGAGCAGCTCTGAGAAGGATTTGGGTGTTTCGGTGAATGAGAAGGCCAGCATGAGCTGGCAGTGTTTACTCAGAAAGCTCTTTGGGTCCCAGGCTGCATCAAAAACAGCATGGCCAGTAGGGCAAGAGAGGTGATTCTGCTCCATTGCTCTGCTCTGCTGAGACCCCACCTGGAGATCTTGGAGCTATGGGACCTCCAACATAGGAAGGACATAGACCTGTTTGTGCAACTTCAGAAGCCACAAAGATGATTACAGGGATGGAGCACTACTGCTTTGGAAACAAGCTGGGAGATCTGGGGCTCTTCAGCTTGGAGAAGAAGAAGGCCTGGGGCCTTAGAGCCCCTTCCAATATCTAAAAGGGCTCCAAAAGAGCTGGAGAGAGAATTTTGGAAAGGGAATTTTTATGGAGTGATAGAGAAGGGATAATGGCTTAAAACTGAAAGAGGACAGGTTTAGATTGGATGTTAGGAAGAAACTCTTTACTCTGAGGGTGCAGAGGTACTGGAACAGGTTGTGCAGAGAAGTTGTACATGCCCCATCCCTGGAACTGTCGAGACATGGTCTGAGCCACCTGGTCTAGTACTATGTGTCCCTGCCCATGGCAAGGGAGCTGGAACTGGATGATCTTTAAGTCACTTCCAACTTGGTTTGAAAAGACAGGTGTCTGCTAAGAAAGGCATGTCCCTCTCTTGAAATGGAAAATGAATTATTTTTAAATTAACAATTTCCTCTGAATTATTATAATTTTGAAATTAAGGGGCTCTTGGGCAAAAACATGGGAGTGGGAATAACAATTCTCTATTAGAAAAAAAATGCAAATACAAATGCTATAATACAAAACAACACTGACAGAATCAAAATATGACCTGACAAGCTGTTGGTCAGGGTGTTGGTAGCGGTCCCATTCAATGGTGGCTGCAGTCCTCCTGAAGTCACAGATGTAGTTCTATTGAAACAATAAGCCTGTAGAAAGGATGTAGTTTTCCTCTGAAGGTCCAGTGGTGACATAGATGGGCCTGGTCTTCCTCTGAGAATCCAGTGGAAAAAAATGCTGCTCCTCTGGGAATCCAGTGGGAAAAGGCTGATCCTTTAGGATTCCAGTGGGAAAAAGCTGCCTGTGGTGTTTCAAATGTCAGATTATACCCAGGTAGGAATGCTTGGCTCCTCCCTCTGGGTGGAGCATCTCCCAATGGTTTGATGTAATTTTATCAGTCATGCAGTGAGACTCAATGGCCCATTAACAGAAGATATCTCCCCAGGGGGAAAGATATCCCATGGGTCATGGAAGAGATAAAGAAAATTGCCCCACCTGGTTTTAACAGGTGGCCCAATTAACAGAAGATAACTGCCCCACCTCTAACAGATGGCAATAGAATACATACCCATGGCCACATCTTGCATTTGCAACCTAAGACAGAAAGACTGCATTCAGCTTTTAAATCAGATCTTCCCTTCTCTCTTCTTTCCTCTATGCAGACATATTCTCCCCAAAACCTTGTCTTTGTGCTTATTTGTAATTCTGTAATTTTGTAGGAGCAGAGGTCTTTTTTTTTTTTTTTAAAGGTGTGTTTTCTGCCTATAGAGAAGACCTAACTTGAATAATTAAGATAGGCTCAATAGTTAAAATAGGCTGAATAGTTAAAAGAAAAATGACCATGGCCATGTAGACTTCCAGTCTGATAGTATTTCAAGCTACTGTTTCAAGATGTACTCTTTGAGGTCATTATTAAAAATTAATAATTAAAAAATTATTCTTATAGCTATCTTAATTTCTTCATTAGATTGGCTTGCCAAGAGTTTGTGCACAGTATACAGCCCAATATTTACATAAGGGAGACACAAACTCAGAGAAAAATGCAAGGTTTCATACTTGCTTGAGTGTTTACCTTCATTCACTAAGCTGAGTTTTATGATCTTATATTTCTGGATACCCACCACAGAGCATAATGAATTACAGGTGACTTTCATATGGCATGATGCCAGTAATTTATAATGAGACACTAAAGGATTCTTTTAATTGAATGAATCTTCATAGTTTTTTGGAAGTTTTGCATTAAAGAGACAAATGTCCCTTGCCACTGAAGTGAAAAACTAAGAAACAGCAATAAAACCACCAAACCCCCCAAAATAAAGAAAACCTCCAAAACTCAACAAAACCAACCCTGGCCATTTCCCCCTGTGGTAATATGTTCCCAAAAGAGAAATCAGAATTCATAATGTCTGATCAAGTCTAGGTTTAAATGTATTTTGTAACAGTAATCTGCATTATTTAAACAACATATGTAACTATTGAGTGTTTAAATTGCTTGCTAATCAAATTCTATTTTTAGATGGCTAAACAAAATGTGTTTTAACATACTGCTTTTAGTTGATATATTAAATGCTTACAAGCACAGGTAAGAATTGTATGGCAAAGACTGCTGTAGAGTACATTTTAAATGTCTAAATTGTAATCAATATTAAGAAATTAGGTATTGACTAAAATATTTTTATAATAAGTAACTATTAGTTTGCTCTTTTCAATTAGACATTTCACTGTGGGAATAAAGAGTAAATATATGGTTATGAAATCAGACTGTGACCTTTTCAGCTTTCTTCTTTATATGAAAACAGTATGTTTAAATATGGCAGTATTGTACTCTAAACATAAATTTTAAATTATTTTTACATCAAGAATGTAACATATGTGATTACAACAATCTTCTGGCACACTGTTTTTGCTACAGGATCTTCAGCTTTCTCAGCTTACATTCCCCATACTGCTGACCTTCACAAAATGGTGTGATTTTGGCCAGCATTTCCCAGAGTATTCAATAGTTGTCCAAATACACTTTTGCTAATATCTTTAGTAAAACTTCCATGGATTTTAGTAGGAACTGTGTCTGGTCAGGAATGAGTATTGCTGAAGATTTCCACCAAAAATTGCCATGGCCTCTTTGGCTCTTCTGGACACTGATTTTGCCCACAGCTCACTGTTAATCCAGGCTGACAGCATTACAGCTGTTGCAGGCCTGGAAGCTTGCAGCATACAAGCTTAGATTGTTTTCTGTTTTCATGTTGCTAAATTTGTAGTGGTGTGAGTATTTTGACTATGAAAAAAACAGAGTCCAAACCTTTTTATATTGAACTGGTAGGTGTTTTACAAACACACACACACACACACACACACTCTCACAAAGGAATAGTATGGAGAATTGCTTTAGATATTTGTTGCTTTTCATTGGTTTGTCAGTAGTAAGGGTTTATCATATTACAAGATGTTTCATACATATTGTCAGAAAAGCAAAAAAGTTGCTTCCGATAGCTAGCATTTCAGAAAAAGTTGTGAAATGCACTCCTTGATGGTGTATTTATATCAAATAGCACATCACTAGCTCATTTGGAAAGAAGAAATGGATAAACTACAGTCTGTGGCTACAGATAGGCTGCACCTTTAGATTTTGTCAGATATTCAGGTGATATGGAAAGTACTGTGGCATTGTTTTCAGTGGAAAGATTCAAATATACTTTTAGCAGAAACATGCTTTTCCAAACCCTCCAATATAACTGAAATGAAGAGGACCTCAACACTTTAACAAGAAGCAAGTTAAAAACCATAATTATTTTTAGACCTTTTTTCCCTTATTGCATCAGCACACTGTGTAACTTTGGGAGTTGTACTGAGTTCTTGTAGAGCCCACTGGCCCTGAATGCAATGTCTAGCATATTTTACGTCTGGGGATCTTGTTGGAGATATAGGACTCGAGTGATGCATTATACAGCTGGGAAAGGCAGGGATGGCTAAAGAAAAAGAGGTGGCAATAGTGGAACTGACTCCTGTAACAGCAGCTTTATACTTTCTTCAGGAAGAATCAAGGGAATATGATATCCTCCTTAAACTTTTAAAACATAGTATGAATGTTAGACTAAAGATTCTATTGCTTTTACTGGTTTCAAACATGAAGTAGTGTTAGAGTGGTGACAGTGTATAGATTGAGGTCACCTTCCTTATATCCTTATTTATGTTTTTCCACCACATTACCCTGATCAGAATACCCTTAGTGCAGGATGCATCTAAATCTAAACAGGCATTGTCCATTATCTATTACTGAAATTAAAGTGACTCTTTTGTCCCCTACCTAGTTAAAGTACTTATGACTTTGTTTTGGATAAATCCCAATATTTCAAATTCCTATCTTTTCATATTAGTGTGATTGGTGCCTCCTGCCAAACATGAATAGCGCAGGGAAGGTAATACATACGGACTATGTTGCATTCTTAAGTTATGAGACAAAACTTGAATTCACAATTCCTGCTTGAATGTCATAGCTTACCCTCAGAAGAAGATAATCACACTAAAGCTAACCTTTTATACCTCTAATGGCTTGCACCAGAATTAATTATTTTTCTCTTGCAATGGGCATTTTCATTCCTGTTTTTAACAAATTTGAGCAAATATGTGAGATTAGTTTGATATAATCACAGGTAAAATTATAATGGACAATTTCAATGTAATTCTCTGAAACTTTCCTGACAGTTAAGTTAATGGAGCTGTGTTTTTTTTTAAAGAGGACCTAGTTCCATTACTTATGGGAGAATGTCTCAATTTTTCAGCATCTATGTCAAGCATAAGTTGAGCAAATTAATTCAGCGTATTCATGGTGTGCCACAGACAAGCCAAGCTTCTCCTTTTCCTCCTTACTTTCTATTGATACCTAAATAAAACCTGAAAGCAAGTTTTTATGTGTTAGGTGCCCAGATTTTTAAATATTTTTAAAGCTTTTTAAAGCTTTTTGAAATGTTCTGTATTTACATTGTAAATATAATGTTTTCTGAGGTGGTTCATAGCAAGGAAATAAAATATTTCATAAAGGCTTGTGCTTTGCATGTTTGTATACCATATTTATCTTGCCACTTTTCTTCAAAATATATTATAAATGAATTATAAATGTTATAAAAATAAAATAAAGTAATAATAAGTTAGTAATAACTTGGTTTTATACTTAAGGAGGTGCTTTCTCCTGGAATGATGTCTGTTAGTGAACTCAGTGTCTCATTTATGCTTCTGGGGTGTTTTAAGCTGAGCACAGAAAGAAGAGCAGCTGCAGCTTAATTCAATAAGAAACCCCTAATTTGCTAAAGGCAGTATACTTAGAAGTGCCTGGTGGATGCCATACTATGGAAAAAGTACTGTGGCATATGTCCAAAACAGTCATTGTCCACTTTACTTAATTTTGTTTAGTGTTAGCAAAGAAAATCTAGGTATTTTAAGTGTAAGATATTGTAAGATGCTTACTATATTTACAGAAAGACAGCCTGAGGGACAACTATAGTTGCCTGCACTATATACACCAACCTTCTATTATTTTATATATTTGAAGCATTTATATGATGCTTTATTAGCTGTCAGTTCTGAGTTTCTTTTCACAATTTTAAGACTGAAAGGCATATGCAAATATTTTGTTTCTTCACAGATAAGATTAATTATGATTTAATTCAGTAGAATTCATGTCTTTTTAGAGACACTGATGGCTCAGTGTCGTGGTTTGACATGGAAGTGAATTTTTTCCAGGAAGTTGGGTCAAACCAATCAGTGGTCAGGTTTGGATATTGGCACCTGGAGTGACCACTGAAAGTATGGACACGCCTCTGAGAACACAGGGGGTTAAAAGCAAGAACTCCCAGGGGAACTGTCTCTTTTGGTTCTGGTCGTCAGAGAGTGCAGACCTCCCCTGCCCAGCCACGGGCTGGGTGGGGGAGGGGAAGCCACGCGGCCTTGTCCAGGTAGGCCGAGGGGCTGAGGGTCTGGAACCCAGCCAGCTCCTGTGGACGGAAGGGTGGAGAGAAGCGGAGATGCCTTTGTTCCCCCCCCCCCCCCCCCCCAAAGAGGGAAAGAGACAGAGAGCCTGGAGGCACCTGGAAATTTGCCGGCAGAGGAGAAGGAGAAGGGGGGGGATGTCCAGCGTGGGACGCGGCGGAACACCGGACCGAGATATCAGCCGTCCAAGGAGTCTGAACGTTTAACCCTTTCCAGGAAATGAGGGCTTTTTAAAAGTATTACTCCTCCTTGATTTGTAGTGGAAGAGAGATAGTCCGGGACTTGAGATGTTAGAAGAAGAAATATTTAAGTGGGAGGAGATGATGAAGTAGCTTTTGGCTGGACTTTTCTTGTTAGCCATAGACTGAACCAAAATCTCCTGCAACAGAGACTGCATTTTAGGGGGATGCAGTGATGACCCAGGGAGACCTGTTTCAGCTTCGAACAGCACAAGAATGGCGAGAAACGAAGAAAGCTGAAGAGGGAATGGTGATACCCTCTGTCTTCGGGAAGAAGATGAGTCCTGTTTTTGGACCCCTCAGCCCCAGGGGAAAATGGGGGGGACTGTAGTCCCAGGATGAGAAACTGAACTGTTGTATTTTTGGGTCCGTGGCAAAGCATCCTTAAAGGAGCCCTATGAGCAGGCTGTCCATGCACGGTGGTGAGAGCACTGTGACATGGAATGGAGAGTGTCACACTGGCAGATTTTTTTTTCCGGGCGGTTGCCATGTGTGACAGGGAAACACAGGGGGGCAGCTGTGTTTCCTGGGGGGTCTGTGGTGCAAGAGAGACTTCTCTCTCCCTTGATAGTTTAAGTATAGATTACCTGAAGGGTGGTAATTCGATCAAGAATCCCGGGTGATGTTTCATGGCTGTGTGTTTTTGGAATTGGGAGGAGGAGGGGTGGTTTAAAAGGTCTTCATCCTGGATTTAGTTTATGTGTTTTCTGTATTAGTAGTAGTTTAATAAAGTTTTTTTCCCTTATTATTAAGCTTGGGCCTGCTCTGCTCTGTTCCTGATAACATCTCACAGCATTTATTTAGAAAAGGTGCATTTTCATGGGGACGCTGGCATTGCGCCAGTGTCCAACCATGACACTCAGTCATGTAACATGTGAGGCTGTGGCTTTATCCCCTTTTTGGAAACATCATCTAGCCTGTATATTGAAGAAATATTACTGTTATGCTGTCTAAAGAATCAGGAGATGCATGTATGGGGATATGGGTCATGAACTTGCATATTCTGTGTGCTTTAAAGCTGAACTATACAGTTGAGCTTTTTCATCTTTATTTCAGAAAGGGTATTCTTCTAAGGATCACTTTCTGTGCTCTTCATGGGTATGAATAGGGGTATTTTTATTTCTATCAAAATTCATCCCATTCAAACTGCTTCTGAATTCAAATAATCTGATTAAAGTATTTGGCTGTTGCTTTAACTGTCTATTTGTCACAAACAAGTTCCAAATCTGAAACAGTGTGATGTGCCTATGGGAGATGAAATTCCTGCATATTTATGCCCAAATGACACTGGTCTGATATGCCTGATACTGACTGGTTTTTTTGGGTTTGTTTGTTTGTTTGTTTGCTTGTTTGTGGTTTTCTTAATTTTTTTAATTTGGTTTGTTTTGATTTTGGGTTGTTTTTTTGTTTTTGTTTTTGTTTTTGTTTTTTTTTAATTCAGTCTGAGTATGGTTATAACTGTCAAGGCAAACCTAATGCCACGGGCCCAAACTTGGTATTTCCATTCAGGCCTGAAACCCTTTCTCTAGAAAGAAAGAAAGAGATTCAACTTTATTTGTTCATAAAAGGTGACTTTCTGGTGGCTATAAAGGAAACTGGTGGAAAGAAATAATGACCTTAACAACTATAATGGTTGTAATCCAGTATAAGGCAAACTGTTTCTAGCAGTTAAATTTTATCAGGGAAGAATGCATTGAAAACCAATATCAACCTGTCATGGTTATCAACCTGATCTTGGCTAAGCAGATGAAATCCTTTTTGTGTCACTTGATTTGTGTGAGCTGAAGTTCTTTGCATGGAGAATTGTTTTCTGTTAGTAGTAATTTTTACTTGCAGATTTGCTGAGCCCTAGATATTCAATGACTGATCTGCCCTGCAGAATGTTATTAAAGAAAGTAGTGTTGCATACTCGTCTACATTTTTCCAGGTTAATCCTGAAGCTGTCACCTGATCTGCAGATGTTGTATGACAGCTGGAGCAATGGATTTAAGGAAAAAAAATCTGGTTTTTGAGTTTTCCCCCTATCATTCGACTGTTAAACGACCTTCATTGTTTATTTGTAGGAATGTAAATCTGATTTTGATTTGGAGGATCTGAAAAAAGCCAGAAACTCAAAACACTATTTAGCAAAATATTTTTAAGAACAATGGGCTACAATATAAATCTTCCAAGGGACAGTGCTCCTTCACCTCCAAACTGATACTCTGGGAAGAGAGTTATATGACTGCCTCAATTTTATTTAAAAACCAGAATTTTTGGTTTAGTTACTATAATTCTGCCTTTTAATACTTGAGATGGTATCACAGAATTCAGACAGCAAGAGGGAATCTCTGTGCCTGCCACAGATAACACAGAATGCAATCTGGTTTTTTATGAGTGAAATAAATGGATCTAAAAGTTATTAAAAAATCTTATTTTTCCACTGACATGAGTATGAGATCTTGTGAATGGGTTTTCAGCTATATCTAGCACTTTTAATTATATTAGTGATTTTAAAGTACTTTTATTATGTACCGCGTAAGAAAAACCCTTGAATCAAAGAATTAGAGGAAAAAGGTAGAGAGACTAAGCTTATTTCAGCTCTTCATAAGGTCAAAGTGCCAAAGGTTTATTAAAATGAAATTAAAATCTACTGCTTTCTTTTTTTTTTTTTAATGTAATAAAATCCACTTGCTGAGAAAATAATCTGCTATATTTTTCCTAATGTATATTTTTTGTTCCAAGGGGTTATGTCTGCACAAGCTCTGCAAGATGTGTGCAAATTTGGCCAATCTTCTCTGAAGCAAGTATTTCTAGAGAAAAGTACACAAAGAGCAATAACATATGATAATAACAAGGAAGAACAGTATTAAATTATCACAACGAACTTCAGAGTTGAAACCATGCCTCACACAAAATTAGTGAAAGCTTGGATATGACATATAGTGTCTTCTCCTCTTTAAACAGAATGTATTTTGGAAATTGTGATGTGGGAGTGCATCCTCTACAGACTGATAATATTGTACTGAATTGCATTGAGGGTGTATATTAGATCTGAGTGCTACAGACTAATTGTAATGTATTGAGCTGTGGGGTAGGTGTTTTCAGAAGCTACTTTAGTTCTGAAATGTTTTAATTAAAAATTTGCAGTAGACCGACCTCTTTCTTGAGAAAATGATGACTGTTACAGCACTAGATTTATCCTTAGGCTGAAGGGAGAAGTGACTGGCTTCTGTATTCCCAAGTCATGTCTAGTAATTATGTCTGAGGTATGGCAGTGTGCTGTTTATGGTAGGAATTGCTGTACCAGATCAGACTTCTGTCATGACTGAGACCATGGGTGGACTAAAGACTCTGGAGAAAGATAAGGAAGTCTACTACAGAAGATTAGACAATAACCTGATCATATAAAATATCCCTCTTAAGTTGACTCTGTTTTTTTCTCTTTCTGTGTGATGGGTAGCTAAAAGTATAGACTGTGTATGAAGTAAAGTGATTCCTACTGTGAAATATTATCATTCTAAAATGACAAGAAAAAACAAGAATTATTGAAGGAGATACTCCACAGGATTCTGTTACGGCTTGCAATTTTTTTTCCAAATCTGTTTTTCCATAGGTGATTGGAAAAGGTACATCAGCATCAAATAGCAATATCTGGTGACTGTGAAAGGTAACAATGTGCTAGAGGTCAGGATGTTCTTCACAGGAATGCCCTGCATTCAGGGGCATCCGGGTACAAATTGTACCTGCACACAGCAGCTATAAATTATGGCTTGACTGAATGCTTGACTACAAGGAAAAAAAATCTGAATTCTCAACATCTGCAGTTAAATTCACTTAATTTCCCATTATTTTCTTAGTATTTCCTTTTATTTTCTTTCTATATTGCCTTATCATTCCATTTATTCCGCGTCATCCAAAGCTCCAACAGCTAAGTCATTATGCAGCTGAATATGACTTCCTTTTCCCTTCTTGAAACTTTGTTGCAAGAGGTGTAAAATACATAACAAAAAGGGGAATTTGTATTTATGAGTTTAATCAAGGTTCTTGCAGTTCTTTTGCTATGTTGCTTGTGCCCAATATATAAGAACCAAGTCTATGGTACCAGAAGGCCACTGTGACACCACAGATGAGTTTCTTTTCTCTACTAGATTTGCAGGGAACTTGGAGACTGAAGAAAAAAGGACTAGATTGTTATTCCTGAGGGCCAGAGATAGAACTTAGACTGATGGAAGACATACCATTGATACAGAGTATTTTAAGCATAATAAAATAAAAAATGCAAAGCATAATTGTATTTAAGACATGTTCAAATGTAGGTAGATTATTCCAGGCATATATTAGGTTGTGTTTGAGAGTGCTTTACAAGCAAAAAATTGTTTTTCTTGAAATTGTCTGAGAAATAAATGCAGTAGCCTTCTGTGAATAGTAAATTAAAAAAGCCTATATAATATGCGGAGAAACATAATGGAAAGAGGTCCTCTCCTCAGAGAAATCTTCTGCACAGTTCAGTATGTTTTAAAACCAAACTGTGGAACTCAGCAATCACATTGTCCAGTTAGGGATGCTTGTGTCTATTGCAATACAGTGAAGAAAAAAAAAAATGCTCTTGCTTGTGCTGTACTGCTTAGTTACTTTATTTCACAGCATTTTCCTGTCTTTCTTTCCCCCAAGCACCAAGCTTGTGATAAAAGTAATTTCATATCTTCCAGCTGATTTCCACAATTAGTTCTTGAGTAGTACTTGAAACAATGCTCGTTTTCCAATTCCAGTGGTGTCTGATGGAAGCAAGAATGGCCTTCCAAGCTGTTAGACTCCAAAATGAAATAATAAATCAACTGCTGATGAGACATATATATCCTATTAAACACAAGGAATCCACCAGAAAATAATTACACTAAAAAGCAACAATGTTGATTGATTAAAATGGTATGGGCTGGTTAGTGTTAAATCATAGTGAGTGATGTGATATCCTGATTTTACATATCATATTTCTGTCAAGACAATGAAGGTAAAAGGCATTGTCATCAGATGATAATGGACAATAAGAGGAATCCTGATGTTAGATTTATTACTTGGTTTAGATTTAGAAAGAAGTAATTCTTGTCTTGTGCCACTTATAAAATGACTGTAAATTTAGTAATGATGTAAAATTCAAAGGCAGAACCACTTATAGTTTTGACAAAGTGCCAGCTATAAAGTATTTACTGTTCTCAAATGAACTCTTTTGATAAATGTTTCTGAACTTTGTGAATTTTAAAAAATATTTAGATTTTTCATAATTTTTCATCATCATTTTTCATAACCCCACCCCTATTTCATAAGGCCAACAAACTATTGCTCTCTTTATTATTTTTCATAAAGTATATTCTCAGCATATTTATATCTTAGATTATGAAATGCATAGTATTTACAAGATCCCATTCCTTCTGATGTTGATAACCATTTATAGAGATAATTTGTGTCATAAATGCTAAGGACAGTCATAATTAGTGTGCTTTATGAAGAAGCAGTCACAGAGTCTCATCACTGCTCATATGCTTCTATTTCCTACCACTGATGTATTAAACTTTTTTCCATATCATTATTGTATTTACTGTATATATTTGTGACTGGAAGACCACTGTAAGACCTGCATTTGTCGCCTGTTTCTTTTGTCTAGAGGGAGGTCAGAAGATGCCAGTAGCTAAAGGGACTCCAAGAGAGCTGGGAGGAAATTTTGAAAAGGGCATATGTTGATAGAACAAGGGCATTTTTTCAAACTGACTGACAGCAAGTCTCTGTCACATATTAGGAAGTTCTTCACTGTGAGGGTGGCACAGGTTGCCCAGAGAAGCTGTGGATGCCCCATGGCTGGAAGTGTTCAAGGCCAAGTTGGATGGACTATGAGCAACATGGTCCCAGCTCTTGGCAGGCAGGTTGGAACAGTTGTGAGTTTTCGGGCCCCAGGTCGGGCAACTCCCTGAGGGCTCCCCCAGTAGGGGGAAACGCTCTTGAAGCAGTTCTTTATCAGGAAAAGTAGACGCACAGGACTTTTTCGGTCTTCAGGTTCTTGTTTTATTGTTATCAAGACTTCAGCACACTGTCTGCACCCAGACCTTGCATGTATGAAAACAGCACAAAATGGCTAACAAACTCGTGCTGCAAGGTCTTTTTAAGTCTAATCAAAAACTAAACTACCCAATTAAGAAGTGACATCCAGATTATTTCCCTTTCTAACCCAATAACTGACCCCTAAAGACCCGCAATACGGATTTTTCTACCCAATTACAAGATACCACCCAAACCCAAGAAGAAGGAAGAAGAAGAAAGGAACTCAAGAGAACACTCTGTACCCTCCATCTTGTATTCATCCACAACATGCTAAAAATCCTAAAATCTAAATTTCTCACCCATGTGACATACTAAACTACTCTCTACAATCCCTATAATCTATTTCACACTTTTGTGGTTTCTAGTTTACTTTGAGGCTTAGGAGGCCTTCTCCATGAATAAGGGTCAAAGTCAGTGTTTTCCTGGGAGTCAGAGCACCATAGGGTAGACAGGGAACCCTTGCCCTGGGTTCACACAGAACAAGACGACCTCTAAGGTCCCTTCCAACTCAAACCATTGTGTGGTTCTATAATTTGACCTTCTCCTGAACTATCTTCCCCAAGGAAGATAGTAAATATACAAGGTATCTTGTAAAGCAAGAAGAGGCATCAAAATCAAGTGTTGGTTTTGTGTGTCTGATGGAGGTCCTTGAGGTTTCACTTCCTTTTAATGTTATTATGACAAAGTTTGGGGTGTGAGACCGGATGAGAAGAACCCAAATGTTAAATATTGCTGCAGAACTCCAGTCAGTGGTGGAAATGCTTAAAAAGAAGCAAGGGCAAAAGGTCTGCAGATGTCACTGAAAACACCTACCATCACACCTGACTTCTCAAGGTCTGCTTGCATCCTGTGCTACTGGGAATAGTTCTGTGCATTCAATTATACTACCTCCCAAATTGCTTCAGAGTAGTAAAGCAATAGCCTAATTTTGGCTTCACTGTGGCAGTGAAACTCAAGCCTCCTCCACCTCCCGCCTCCTCTTTCAAGATTTTATTACTGGTTTAGCGTAGGATATAAGTGACAGACCATTGCCTTTTATACCAAATGACTACAGAAGTATTTAGCTACAGAGGATTAATTTTTCACATTCATGGTCAGGGAATGTGAGACTGACTTACATTAAATTTCCCATGCCATTTGGCTTTCTGAGGCCTGTGCAGTGAAAATGAAGAAGTTTCCATGGCCGGGATGAATTTCTGATGAATAGGTAAGGCTGTGTGCAGAGCAGAGATCTGTGATCCTCTGCAGCTTGCAGTCAGGCACTCCTTTGACCAGCCACAGCCACAGATTCTTTGACATCAAAGGTTGCAGATTGTTTTGAATGAATAGAGCCCTTGCAAATTGCGTCTGCTAACCACAGAAGATCTGGGTACCTGTCATCTTAAAAAACTAAGAGTTTGTGAATTGTGGCAGATTATTTAGGCCTTCTTTAAGGTACCTAATCAGCTGAAATCCATGAAAATTCTAGCTGAAAGTCAGCTTCTCGCTTACAGGCTTCTTTTGTTCCTCACGCATCTGGTAGATGCACACAGATACAACACTGCATAAAAAGGAAAAAAAAAAAGTAAGAGCACCTTATAATAAAAATTACTGGGCTGTGCAGTACAGCATACCAAAGATATATTCAAATTCCTCATAGGAGCAATAAAATTTTAAAATTACAACCACACCTCCAGAAATTTTTATTTTTGCAAGCAGCTTTAGAGGGCGAGCATTTTCTCTAAGAAGAGTGGAAGAGTGGAAGGCCGGAAAGCTGTCTTGTTTCATAGAAGTTTTCTTTTCCTCCTATACAATCTGATTATTCTAAAAGCTTGTTTTTCACAAACTTTCTTCTAGGTTGTTATAGGCCTATTTTTGTAAGGCTGCAATAGAGGTCTTCCTGATGCTGTAGCAAGAATAAAGGGGGGTTGAGCATTCTGCCCCCAAAGTACAGGCATTTGATTGCCTGCACTTTGTCTATTCTGACCAGAGCACTTGTATTTATACAGCACATTCACCTCATGAGCACTGCAAAAAAGGAAAATTAAAAAAAAATGAAAAACATATCTACTTGAAATTGACTGTCAAAAGACTACTTCTTCAATTCCCTCTCCTGATGATTTTATAAATTTATTCCTTCACCATTGTGAGATGCTTATTAGGGTCCCTTCCAACACAAATGTATGAGTCTAAAATTCCATGAATTTCTGCAGAATCACAAAAGAAAGAAGGAAAGAAAAGTTCCAGGAAAGGAAAGATAAAAAAAAAAGGATATTTCAGGAAAGGAAAGGAAATTTCAGGAAAGGACATTACAGGAAAGGAAATTACAGGAAAAGAAAGGAAAGCTCAGGAAAGGAGAGGAAATTTCAGGAAAGGAAAGGAATGGAAATTAAATACCAGGAAAGTAAAGGTTATTTCAGGAAAGGAAATTACAGGAAAAGAAAGGATATTTCAGGAAAGGAGATTACAGGAAAGGAAAGGAAATGTCAGGATATTACAGGAAACAAAAAGGAAAGGAAATTTCAGGAAAGGAAATAACAAGTAAGAAATTTTAGGAAAAGAAAGAAAATTTCAGGAAATTTCTGGAAAGGAAAGGGAATTACATGAAAGGAAATTTCAGGAAAGGAAAGGATATTATAGGAAAGGAAATTTCCGGAAAATAAAGGAAATTTCAGGAAAGGAAAGGAAATTTCAGGAAAGGAATGGAATGAAAATTTCAGGAAAGGAAATTACAGGTAAGGAAATTTCAGGAAAGGGAAGGAAATAACAGGTAAGATATTTTAGGAAAAGAAAGGAAATTTCAGGAAATTTCTGGAAAGGAAACGGAATTACATGAAAGGAAATTTCAGGAAAGGAAAGGTTATTATAGGAAAGGAAATTTCAGGAAAAGAAAGGAAATTTCAGGAAAGGAATGGAATGGAAATTTCAGGAAAGGAAATTTCAGAAAATGAAATTTCAGGAGAGGAAATTTCAGGAAAGGAAATTTCAGGAAATGTAAGGAATGGAAAGGAAATGAATGGAAATTTCAGGAAAGGAAATTACAGATAAGGAAAAGAAATTATAGGAAAGGAAATTTTAGGAAAGGAAATTTCAGGAAATTTCAGGAAATTATAGGTAAGGAAATTAAATTATAGGTAACGAAATTGCAAGAAAAGAAAGGAAATTGTGGAGTTGTGTTTTTAGGTTCTACTGTATGTATGTTGAAGACGGTTTATCCCTCTGTATTGCCCTTGTGCCTTTTTGGTTCATCCCAGGTTTTCCCATCAGCACCTGTGTGTCCATCAATCCCAAAAACCCTGACTCATGCCCCTGACCCCTCCCAGGTGACTTGTCCATCCTTCCCCTCTGTCTGGAGGCTTCTGCTGGGGTCACTGGGTGACTGGACAATGTCCTGGGGTCCCTCCCCTCCTCCCTGCTAAGTGGATACCCCGGGTGTCCGTCCCTCGGAGGGCCACGCCCATGTCTTCTCCCATTGGCTGATCGGGTTTCCCGCCCACCCTATATCAGGGCCTGCTCGAGGCCCAGAGCTCACTCTCTTCTGGGACCTCTTCGAGTGCTGTTGGGCTCTGGGGCTCTCCTCAGAGTCACAATAAATCTTGAGCCTATCCCCAGAAGAGTGTCACCTCCTTCCTTGCCGTTGGGATCAGCAGTGTCCTCGGACCCACGAAGGCACTCTCTAAAGCCCAGCTGGGTTCAGCAGGGAGTGCCTCTTGCTGCCCTATCGCCCCGTGAAGAGCTAGCCAGGGCTGGCAAGAGATCTGTTCTTGCGAAGTGGGGACGAGACGTGGCAGGAAATAAGGGAAGGGAAGTTCCGGGAAGGGAAGGGAAGTTCCGGGAAAGGAAAGGAAAAAGGAAAGGAAATTTCAGGAAAGGAAATTTCAGGAAAGGAAATTTCAGGAAAGGAAAGGAAATTTCAGGAAAGGAAAGGAAATTTCAGGAAAGGAAAGGAAATTTCAGGAAAGGAAATTTCAGGAAAGGAAATTTCAGGAAAGGAAATTTCAGGAAAGGAAAGGAAATTTCAGGAAAGGAAATTTCAGGAAAGGAAATTTCAGGAAAGGAAAGGAAAGGAAAGGAAAGGAAAGGAAAGGAAAGGAAAGGAAAGGAAAGGAAAGGAAAGGAAAGGAAAGGAAAGGAAAGGAAAGGAAAGGAAAGGAAAGGAAAGGAAAGGAAAGGAAAGGAAAGGAAAGGAAAGGAAAGGAAAGGAAAGGAAAGGAAAGGAAAGGAAAGGAAAGGAAATTTCAGGAAAGGAAAGGAAATTTCAGGAAAGGAAATTTCAGGAAAGGAAATTTCAGGAAAGGAAATTTCAGGAAAGGAAATTTCAGGAAAGGAAATTTCAGGAAATTTCAGGAAAGGAAAGGAAAGGAAAGGAAAGGAAAGGAAAGGAAAGGAAAGGAAAGGAAAGGAAAGGAAAGGAAATTAAATTAAATTTCTGGAAGGTTCCAGAATTTTCATTGCAATCATTTCCACGTATTCCATAGCTTTGAAAGAAAGATGAAAATATGGGAGGAATTCTGTCTTTTACTTATGTTTTTAGAGTCCACAATTATTGTCCTTTTTGGGATAGTTACTCAACTAGTAACTAGATAGTGTTTTTTTCATTTTTCTTGTGATGGTATTATATAAATTGCTTTTTACCTCTGGTACATCACCTATGCCAGCTTTCAGTTCTCTCATATTTTATGAAGTTTTATCCCGGGGGTCTCTGGCACCTTTTTGTACGTTATTCCAAGGAGAAAAATTAGGCTGGCTGTGTCTGGCGATGAGGTTCGGTAAGGGCGGCAGCGAGGAGGGGCAGGGGCTGCTCTCAGTGTGGCTGTGCCAAGCCTGGACGCTGGATGTCACTGCAGGACCGGGGACGCGGCAGAGCGGAACGAGCACGGAGCATCGTCCCCAGGGTCCCCCGCCTCCGCAGCGAGAGGCAGCAGGAACGGGGTCTGAGATGCCGGCGCTGCCTGCAATTAACGGGGAGGTGCAATGTATCTTTCTCTCTTGGAACTGATGAATTCCAGAACATGCAAAATGGAACAAAACCAGGCTTCCTGTAGAAAGAATCTTTGCGATTACAATTGTAAGATACTGGGTTTTTAAGTCCTGAAGCCTTTTACAGAGCTTGCTCAGGTAAAGTCAAAACTACAGATTATGGGATACTCCTGTGATTATTTACTATCGTGTTTAATACAGTCAAATAGAAGACCTGGGGCTTTACTAATTTTTAAATTTAATCAACTTTTTTTTTTCCCCCCAAAAGTAAAACAAGCTGATCTTAGACTATATACTTGTTTCATATTTTTATGTATATCCCCTGCCTTTCACTTCCCATGGCTTCACATACCTTTCCTTGATATACTTCCCATCATTAAAACTCACTTTCATTCATTGTTTATGAACATTTGCAAGTTTTTCATTAAAAATCCTCTTCACTAGTTTCTACTTTTCTTCCTAACTCTTTGTTTTTTTCCCTCTATGTTTTGTTTCTACATATGATCTTTACATTTTGGTTTCTTTCAGTCATATTCTCTTTACTGTCATGTTCCTCTTCACTCCGTTATGTTAAACATTTTACTCTGCCCACCTTTTCTGCACAGTTCTTCCAACTACTATTGCCCTTTATCTTCCTCCCACTTTGCTTTTCCTTTCCTGTGATGTTCCTATGTTCCCTTTGAATGTCATCTTTTCTCATTATTTTTTCCTTATCTCTTTTGTTCTTTTCTTCTTCTGTCCCAATCAGATGAATTCTCTCCATCCTTACTATATATATCTGAAAAAACCACAATTTTTGACTCTTTAATGTTTCTTGTCTGTTCAGGGACTAGGGGTAAAGGACAAATAGTGACAGATCACTTCCTTGCCAACATTTCTGCCACTGCAGTCAGAATTGACTTTGTCTGCAGAGTTGTAGTTTCTAGTAAAATAATGTCTTACAACTCAGATTGTGAATTCAGTCTTCCTGGCTTATTAGCTTGCTTTATAAGTCAATTCCATTTTTCTCTCAAAAACTTAATTATTCTTAATGGATAACCATGGAGTCTATATAGGAACATACATCACATATGCACAAATATATTATCCACTTTAAGTGGTTGAAACCGAAAAATCAGTAGACATTAGAGTGAACATATGAAACACAGATAGGTGATAAGCACAGACACATCCAGTTATAAGTGAAAAAGGACTTCTTTAAAATATTTCATATCACTCATCCAGAACTGACTGCTCAATTCTCACCCTCATTTAAGACATGTCAAATATCTTCAAAAGACCTAAGCTTTGAAGCATGAAATGTCAAACTCAAATGGAAATTAACTATGTGATTAAATAAAACCTTGACTTTACAGACTCTTACATATACAAAGAACTTTTCCCTTGCTAACATCTTTTTATGCTGGGAGGACTAAATAATTTTCTTTCAAGTTTATTAACCATTGTTATAAACACTAGTGTAAATTAATAAAAATTATTTCTAACATCTATCCAGCATGAAATTTAATGTTTCTTATGACATCTGATAGAGAAAGTTCAAGACTTAAAAATTGCACATTGCTTCTAACTGCAGCAAATCATTTAGCCAAATTCCCCTATAACCTATGCTATCTTCAATTCAGGCTATCATTGCTACAATACCACTAATATTTGCTTATTTATAACTTTGCATATTATTTGGTCATAATAGTTTCTATTTCTTGATATTAAATAAAATATTAAATAGAAATTAAATGTTCATATTTTATGACTATGGACTCTTAAATGAAATTTTAATTTAGCTATTTTTTTCTTCATTAATTGGGATTGCTGATTAGCCTCTAGCACAAGGCATGGGTTTTGCCCACCCCCCAGAGAAATGATCAGACAATGAAAGATAATGCATACAAATAATTCAGCTGTGCTCTTAGAGTGAATGAGTGAGTTGCAACACATAATGATAGAGCTTCATTCCCGTCCTGTTTGAAGACTTAATGGGTGCCATACCTCTTGATAAAAAGCATTGCAGCTATTCAGCTACTTGTTATTCATGTAAATGTTTTTATTTCAAAAGAGGAGTGTTTTTGGCATTGCCAGAGTGGGTCCGAAGAGCCTTTGTTACGGTGGAGATACTGGACCAGCCAGAAACTAGAATCAGCTGTATCAGGGTACAAGCTGCAGTAGTGAATAAAATGCCCTCTCAGGCCAAAATAGTGTTAAGTTTCTGACCTGAAACCCAAGGCTTTTTCTCCATCCAGCAATCTTTCACTTGATGTTTATTGCAGTAGCTCTTGATATTTTTATAAACCATTTAAATGTCAACTTTTATAAACCACTGAAATATTAACTTAAAAATAAAATGGAATCCTTGTAACATTTTGTGTCACTATTCAAGCAGCTGGAGCTTCTGTGTGGGCTGTTCTTGGAGTTCAGTGATACAGCTGCGACAGGCAGTGTACCATTGAACTGTGGTTTTGGGCACTGTAGCAACAACCACTGGAAAATAGTACATGTGCTCAGCTGAATGAAAAATGACATTGAGGTTCCATATTTTAACCTGTTTCTGATTAGTGCAGTGTTGTCGCCCCAAGTCCCAAAGAATCGCCAGTGAAGTAAGTCTATCTTAATTAATATATTGCAGGTAGACCACCTGTAAATTTTGATTGCACTGGAAGCATAGTATTTGATGTACTAGATCATAAAATGCTATGAGACTGTGCAAGAGACGGTGTATTTCCAGTTGCTGCTCTCTCTCTTTGCTCAGTAGGCTGCTAGCCACATGTAATTAAGGCAAATAAACTCTACTTTATCTGAAGTTGTTTTGATTATGTTTGTTGTTTTTAAAGCAATATGGTGTGGTTTGGTAGGGCTCAACAGAGAAACCAGTTCAGGCATGGCAAGATATAAACTGATCCTTAGCTCAGGACACATTGCTATGCAACTACAAGTAAATTCAGTAAAGAGGTTAAAAGTATATGCCAATACCACCCTAGCTGAAAATCATCCCCATTTCCAATTATTTCTCCTCTTTTCCTTTCTCTCCTTCTCCTTCTCCTTCTCTCCTTCTCCTTCTCTCCTTCTCCTTCTCTCCTTCTCCTTCTCTCCTTCTCTCCTTCTCCTTCTCTCCTTCTCCTTCTCTCCTTCTCCTTCTCTCCTTCTCCTTCTCTCCTTCTCCTTCTCCTTCTCCTTCTCCTTCTCCTTCTCCTTCTCCTTCTCCTTCTCCTTCTCCTTCTCCTTCTCCTTTCCTCTCTCACTTGTGCTCCAGGTGCCCACCCCAGCCTGCAGCTGGTAATAGTTTATGGGGCACATTGCTGTGTTAATACATTGTTAAGGCTGTTTCAGCTGCTGGGTCTCTGCGAAGTCAGTGTCAGGACTATTTTACTGTGAACCCATGATATGCAGGGTAAATCCGGGGACAGGTAGAGCTTCCCCCCATCTCACACTGCAGGGAGCTGAGCTGTTGCAGGCACCCCCTCCCACAGTGTTGCACTGTGGGCAGTGTGGGCAATAAAAAATAATATGTTTCTGATCAAAAGTAATTACAGCTCATAGAAGCATGTATATTAATGGACTAGACATCACATCACAGATATTGCCTGGTATCTCTTAATTCAGCTTGGTAAAGCTGCAGGTGTTAAAGAGCTGTTGAATGCTGTTTGTGCAATGCAGGCAAGTAGCAAAAACAATTCTGCAGCTCATAAAGTAAAAGTGAAAATAGGAGCAAATGATTAAAAATACAAAATGTTAGTATAATTGAACTTTTGATGCTGGTGTCTGCTAGATTTCTAGAACAGCAGAGAGTATTACATGTAAGTCAACATCTGGATTTGAAAAGGCAGGATTGCAATGTTGTTTCTCAGTTTAAGGAAATGTATATTTTTCTCATAGATTTTTTTTTTAAATTATCTTATACAGACAATGAGAAAGAGAGAAAGTAAAATCCAGTTTGGACATTAAATACCAAAGGAAAAATCCACTTTGTATTTGTAGTATTTCTAGCACAGAGTGGGGAAAAGGCTACCCAAAACACAGAATTTTTATTTCTTTTTCTGGTTAGTTTTAAGATGCATGTTGAGTGGTCAATTTTTGCCCTCAGCTGTAAGGTTAATCATAGGCCAAGCATATTTATGCTTTTGTAATAGCAGCTTTATTTACTGGCTCTGTCTAAATTTTTAAAGATCTGTTTATTTCATTATACATAATTAATGAAAATTACTTCTCATTGGTTATTTATTATTTTGGAATGCATGAGAGCCAGTATAACATTTACGTAGTGTTCAGTGTATACATGCATATCTTGACAGCTAGGGATGCAATGAATACTTAGAATAAAGGAATAGGATCCCTGAAATTCTTCTACTGGGTGTGTTTTAGATTGTCAAATGAATCAACATTTTTCTTGTAGGAAAGGAAATGGGAATATAGCTCAGACACAGTCACACATTTTACAAATTTACATTTGTCTTTTTTTCCTAACTTCATGTTCATTTACAGAAGATGCTTTAATTTATCATTTAAGTGTCCCAGCTATATATATGATCTGCACATGAGAAATTAAAGGTGTAATTGCCTTTAATATGAACCTAATGTGAACCTTCCCTTTCTGCAAAAGACATGTGAGATATAAGTTAAATTCAGCAGCAATATCCAATGATAGACCCTCTGATAAAAAAGCAAATTCTGAGAGATAAGGCTGTCAGTGCCCTCTGAACCCAGCAGACATTGGCTCAAATGCTATGTAATCAAAATATATTTTTCTTTTAGGGGTAGATAAACAAAATTTGGAAATTTGCTGTACAGGATGAGCATCCTCTGTACTGGGAAATCTCAGTCAGAAAGCATTTGGTTACTGGAAACCTGCAATGCATACATGCCAAAACAAGGTTACTGGGGATTTTTAAGTCTTAGAAATCTCATAAAAAATTAACAGGGGAAAAGTCATTATTTTTGTGGTACCAAAAGGCTAGAAATGATAGTAAATTCTGCTGCTTCCTATGAGACTCTGGAGTTAGAAAAGAGGGAATTAGGCAGAAAACAGTCTGCTAGTTTTTCTCACTGTTGATTGAATTGTTAGCACTGAAATAAAGGAAGAGAAATATATATACCTCAGTAGTACATATTTGACAGATTGGAGAAAAAATTGATGCTTTATCCATTCAAGCTGTAGTGTTGGTGCTGAACCTAGATTCCTGTAAACACACACATTTCTTACATCTTTATTTTAAAAGAAAGCATGAAACAAATCTGTAAAAAAAGGCATACATTACATTTGCCATGGGTCAAATACCTGCTGCAGGTGAATGTGAAAATGATTTTCATTCAGAAGCCTTTTTAGTTGGCTATTTACTTATGCCTTTGTATGATTGAGAGGTGCAAACCTGACTCATAACTGTACAATTACATTTTTGCAAAACTGTCTTCTGTCTTCCTCTTCTGTGGTTTAGAAGTTATTGATTGATATTATTGTTACAGTTCAGAAATACAGGTTTTTCTTATTCTGCTTTAGAAGGTTTTTGTCAGAGCAGTGACAAAATACTTCCTTACACTCTTAGTCTCGTTCTAGTGGTTTTTCTTCAATCCCCAGCAATCTCCCACATCTTTTCCTTGTCAATTCCTCTTTTTCTATTGCTTCTATTGCATGAACCTAATCTCACCCAGAGCTCTTTTGAACAGTATGTGGTCCCTCCCTTGCCTATTATCTCTGTACCAGTGATCATACTGGAGGGGATGAGTATCTTAAACAGGGAAGGATAGCAAAGCACCATAGCATTTTTTAAGACTGGAAATTTAGACGGAAAAAATGGGCAAAGTGATGGTCATAATGAACCTTTTTATTTTTAAAGAGAAATATAAGCCAGCAGCAGCTAGAAAGGTAATGCAGAAAGGAGATGATGAGGAATAAAACTGACTAAGGCCTGAATAAACTACAATAAGAGTTCCTCCTGCCTAAAAAGGCTCATCCTTCCAAACCGTCCCAGTCCATCAGCAGAGAAGACAGAACTACAGATAATCTCGGTAATAACATCTGTTCAGGATGGATGTCAAAGAATATTAACTGGAGGAGCTGTGAATGCTAGAATAGCTGAGTTCTGCTGGAGATATGCCAACAAATGATAATGTGGCAGTCTTTTCAAGAATTAATATTCTTCAAGCACTAAGCTGTCCTTGTCTTTTATATCAGGTCTGGTGTCTAAGATGCTGTATCTCCCAAGACAAGACTGTATCAAGCAGATAGCATGTGTGTGGCCAGAGAGGTCAAATAATCACTTTCTATGCCTTTTCATTAGCTTGCTTTCAGCACTTGAATCTGCCAATTAACTAACTTTGCATCTCAGAAATTACCATTTTTATGTTAATTGACTCAGTGAAACAGGCAATTTTTAAAACAGTTTGAGCACTGTGTTTTGGCTACACACGAGAATGAAGACATGGATGCAATGCATTTTCTAATCATGAGTAGAGGAAATGGGTGCTGTTTTACTATTTTAGTATCCCTAAATTTTTGCTGGAACAATTTTGAACTGCTACTAGAATTTGCTTTCTCAGGAACTCAGTTATGCTAACAAAGTTATTGTGGTCTCAGGCAATGTTAGGAAAGTTTTGGAAAATTATTCTGAACACAAAGTGTAAGGGGTGGAACTACTTTTGAAGCATAAAACTAGGAATTGTATGCTTGACTTCTGATTCACTCTCTTTTAAACCACTCTCTTGGTTTAAAAAAAAATTGAAAACATTAGATGAAAAGTTATCAAGCCTAGAATGCTGTAGAAAGGCGAATGTGTACTGACAAGAGTTAAACAGACACCATAATCCCTGTCCTATGGAAATTAAAAATAGTACCATTCAGAACTGCAACAGAAATGACATTTTGAAATTTTCCATGTAATGAAAATTCTGACATTTTGCTTAGAGAAGGTCAGAGTGACATTTCATTGTGAAATACTGAGAGTGCTTCTGGGGCTTCCTGGGTCATCTCTAATCGCCTGCCAGGTAGAAACCCGAGGATTTGGGGGTCCTTTTTAGTGCAATGTTCCTGGAGTGCTGGGGGGCAAACAGCTTGGGGTCATGGTTTCTGCAACAGCCTGCTTAATGGGTGGCAACTAGACCAGATGAATGGGGTGGCAGAGTGCCAGGCAGAGCATTCTGACTTTTATTAAGATTTAACAATAACCAAAATGTTCTTACCCAACATTCTAGTAAATTAAGAGTTTAGGAAATCAGGCAAAAAAACTAGAACTAACTGCTTATGTTTTCAATGTGCTTTGTACTCTGTGAGTAAACTGTCTTCTAAATCATCTTAAGTACCTTATTCTTTCTCATTTCCTGAACATTGCAAACTTATCAAACCATGACTACTTTTTCAACACAGGGAGGTATGGGGTTTATATTTTTATTTTTTTTATTTTAAACTTTGGGATGACTTGAGATTCTGTGGCTAAATTCAGTTCTCTTGGGCCATCTGTGGTTATTATCAGATAACATTTTAGATGTTTTGATTGGTTGGTTGGTTGGCTGGTTGACTTTTTGGGGTTTTTGTTGTTGTGTTGTTTGTTTTGTCCTTGGTGTTGTTTTTTTTTTGTTTGTTTGTTTTGTTTTGTTTTGTTTTGTTTTGTTTTGTTTTGTTTTTTCCAGGTGTGTCAGTATGTGGGGTAATTCCAGAGGTTTAAGAGCTTCTCTGTCCATCTGCTTTCTTTGAAGCTGTGCAGTCTGAATTAGTTCTGCCATCTGGATAGGAATAAGATCATCTGATGAAATAGAATAATTTTATGTAAACTATGATTAAAGCAATATATGAATGAAATGAAAATCCAGTTGCACCCTTTGATCACAGAAATCTTTCCTTGGCTAGAGCAACTAAACCTCTTTCCATGCACAAACTTACGGAAGTTATAAGGGTACAAATACTGCAATCATCTATACTGGATCTATACAACCAACACTTATAAGCAATGTCAGAGTTCCATCCTCCAATATGGGAGGGTGTTCCATCCTATCCAGTACCCTGATGTCAGATCCATGATGCTGATATACAGTAAGATTCAGTTGTAATATAAGGCAGAATACCTCTGCCTTTCCTTTTCTGTAGCCTTCTCGTGCCTTTCTGTAAGTTGTAGTGGAAAAGACTAGCAGAATACCCATATTCTGCCCTCATCAGCAGTACCAGGGAACTTCGTGCCTACATTTTTTGTGTTGTGTTCTTACTCTTCCTTCCTGCCTAGTAAGGAAATATGAATATACAGGACATTCTTGACACCAAGAGTTCTTGATCCCAAGGGTACACGATTCTATTCTTCCTAATGCAGAAAGATGCCTAACATTTTCAAGAACTTTTTCAAGTTAAATTTTATCCCATGAGTGCAGGTGAAATGTATGGAAATAAATGTTGTTCTTGGTTTAGCCCTTTAGCAGTCCACAAGACTGATTTTAGTGTACTTGATTCAAACTATTATCCAACAGTTAACTCCACCTGGAGAACCAGATATCTTTGTGAAAAAAAATGAATGCTTACGTCCATTCTCCAACTTGCAAAATTTGTGGGGGGTGAAATAAATACTAATAGATGTCTTCTGAATTATCTTGCTAAATAATATGTAGTCTAATACTGTCTATTTTCACGGTCTTACTTAACAGTTTCAAAATTCTTTGTTAACATATACAACACATACTATAAAAAAATAGATTTATTGATGAGGAGAATATGGTCAATAGTTTAGTTTAATTACTCTTGTTTAGAATGTCATAATCTCTACTGGGCAAGGTTTACAAAATGACCCAAATTATCTCATTTAGATATTTCTTTTGCTTCTAAGGACATGTAACTCAATGGAGGTCTGCAGTAATTTTGCAGATTGAGAATTTGCTGTTTTCCAAGAATAAACTTAGGAGATTCTGGATCAAAGCAGCACAGAAATTGCAAAAAGTTATGTAATTAAAATAAAAATTGCTTTCTGATCATAAACAATCATCCTTACTTAAATTAATTGAAGAAGAAGAATTGAAAATAAATCATGGAGTAAAAATAAGATAGATATAACTAAAATATTAAGAGTGGAAAATGAGAGAGATGCCAACCTCCATTACCTTCAATTATGTCAAGTGGTTATTTGAAATGGTCTTTTATATTCTCACAATGAAATAAATAGCACTTACCTAGAGAATTCCAGGGGACCTCAGCTCATTACCAAAACCAAAAATCATTTTGCATGTATTTGTACATTAATTTCTACTTTATTTGTACATTACTTTCTACTTCAGAGAAATGTAGGAGTGCTTCTGGAGATGTAATACATCTTTTTTTTTTTTTCTGCTACCTCACCTAAAAATGCACCTGTTTTTTTTCTGGAATGAAAAATAACCCAAGCACACATATGAGAAATAAACCCCTTGTCTTTTTCAGAGGAGTATCATGGATTAGTTTAAGGTATTTCTGAAATAAGGTGATCATGTACAAGTGACACTTCATCATGTCTTTGGTCTGGCGATTCAAATATAATAAGGTAAAACAAGAAAACAAAAGTTTCCAGCATGAGAATTGACTTGTGGAACTGCATGCACACATTCCCTTGTGCTTCCCAGGGAAACAGTGAGGAGTTGCCTTAGTTAGCTCAAAGACCTCTGTGCAGGCTGCTTTGATAGCACTGCTGACTTCAGTGAATTGGATCCAAAGAACCCTCAGCTCCTGTTCAACTTCCTTCAGCTACACAGACCTGTTGGGTAGTTCTGGTGGAGCACATTTGCTCTATCAGATATGCCAAAGCTATTTAGAGCTACAAGGGAAATTACAGCTGGTGACTAGGAGAGGTTTGATGGAAAAAGTGTATGTTATTCAGATATATAATTACTTCTGCCATTCCTGCATGGTGGGTGACTTTCTGACCAGGAACTGAAGCAGATGTTCCCAGTCCCCTTACAGCAGGAGAAGCACAGCCTTGTGAGGGTACTGCTTGGAGAGTACCTTCAGAACTGGCTGGCTTTGAGCTGAGTATCTGCCCCAAGAATCCTGAAAGTTGGAAGCTGTAGTCTGCTTTTCAATTAGAAATTCAGTTAATCCATCATCAACCTTTAGTCAAGGAACATTGCTATGTTTCACAGCATTCAAATAAAAAATTTAATGCCTTTAAAGCTTAGTAATTTCATTAGCTCATTTAGCCTCCGAGTCACATGACAATGTTGGTAGAAGAAGTGGGAAGCGAATGCTGCAATTGCTCCCTGCAATTGTTATAATGTAAAGGTAGTACAGAATAGGTTAATAATTTCAAAATTTAAGTAGGGTAAATTCTGCATTTTCTGGTTAATAGCTTTGAATGTGTGATACAATAGATGGTGTATCACGGAGGTGTGTGCAGTGTGGTCAGATGACTACCCAAAACCAGATACTCTTGGCATCCATTATGGTACCTTGACCAAAAAAAAAAAAAAAAAAAAAAAAAAAAAAAAAAGGTAGACCTGTAACAGAACTCCTTTGACTTGAAATAACACCTTAGAGGAATTAGGAGTTAAAAATATAGAGGATACTCACCTCAAATTTATTTTCCTCTGACTGTTTTCTGAAAATAGTGGTTTTATTTTACTATCTTTGAAGAAATAACAATATAAAGAGGTTATTACCAAAGATACTTAAGTTAGTCTGACCTTCTGGTGAAGAAGTTTAATATTTGAGGACTGACTAGCTGCACTTGAAGTGACCAGGGAGAGTAATCTGGAACAGCTTGCATGTGTTGCAGCTGCTAATATTCAGTAGCTGCTACTAAAATTTTTCTTCTTGGCAAAAAACAACAAAAGAAGTGTTCACTTGGACAGTAATGAATACTAGAGCTGCCATTTTAGCCATAATTATTATTCTCATGGCAAGAATAAACTTCAGTACTGAAACATCACTAGTGATGCAGAGGCTGCAAGCCTTTGAATATATCTCTATGCCAGCCTAGAATAGGGTCAGATTTAGAAATAAGAACTTCATGTAAATTCACAGAATATGCATGGTAGGAAGCAAACTTAGTAGGAATCTAAAAAACTGTGGAAGAGGAAAAGCTTTTCAAGAACTTCAAATTTCTGTCATTCAAACTCTTTGACAACAGCCTGATTGGGCAGTGGGTATGTGAAGGAAAAGGTTTTCTGTCATAGCAGAACTTGTTTCTTGCAGAAAACAGATTACATGATTCCTGGAATATTTGAAATATGGCATTTCAGCATCAGAAAAAGTATCTGAAGTTGTTTTTAACATAAGAAAAATTTATACAGAAAAGCATGAAATTTAATATGGTAAAACCTGGTTTTTTTGTTTCCAAGATAAGAATGTTCATAAAAAGCTTATATTATATATTTATTGGTAGAGAATTCATAGATGATTGCCTAGCAGTTCACTTTACAGACACACATAGTTGACTTCATGAGCTAATAGAAATAAAACTATTTCTGCATACTTAGCCTGCAGTGGTTAGATTTACTAGACAATGATGCATACAATCCCCATATATAAACCAGTCAAGGGTTTATATACAAGCTTAAATGCATCACATAATCTATTTCCCACCCCCCAGCCAAAGTCTTGTAACTTTAGCTTGCATGATTACTGAGCTTTGTGTTCTAGTTCTTGCCATCAATTCATTCTAAAACTCGTAAAATGCAAGGTCCTGGTGTGTAGTTTTGTTTCCAATTCTTTAGTGAATGAAGAATACTTTACATTAGAAGATACAATCTCCGCAAAGATATTCTTTCTTCATTGCACTGGATGAAGTAAATACTGGAGTATATGATTTGATTTGTCATACATCTCTGTCTGAAAAAGCAAAAACATCCACTCTGCATTTTAGGGCCAGACCACCAGTTAGAATAATGAGCATAGCTCTTGTGATTACACATGGTTTCAGATAACACAACTAATAATCTACAAAACAAAAAGAAACTGGTTTTGTTGCAAATCTGTTCTACCATCCTAATGTAAAACAGTAGCTGCAGAGGGTAATGTGTCAATAAGGACATGAAGGAAAGGCCTCTAAGTTTGCATGGTTACCTTAGGAGGTAGCAAACACATCTGCACACCCATTTTTTTTTTAAGTAGTATGAGTTTTCACTTTAATTGGAGCTATTATTTGTAGACAAATGTTGTGTTAATGGAGAAAGGGAAAAAGACGTGATACATACTTTCAGAAGGAGATAAGTATCTTGATAAAAGAAGCATAGGAGGGCAGAAGCATAAGGAGGGCAGAAGCATAATTAAGCTGGACTGACTGTGGAGGCCATGGCAGAATAACAAGTATCAAAGGATGCAAAAACAGAGAAGCGTTGGCATGGAGACTGGGAGGCACTTTAGTATTAAATATAGCATATTTCAAATGGAAATGTGGAATAGAGCCTGATCACAAATACTGCTGGATTTTCAGTAATTCACATTACCAAAACCTAAATGAAAACCTTGGTCTTTTGCTGTACTGCATCAATATTTTGTTTCAAGTAAGTAAACCTTTTTATATCCTCACAGATTTTGAGGCTTTTAGTTAAGTTCTGTTACATCTTGTATGTCACAGAACATTGATTTTCATCAGGTTATTCTTATTAATGTCCCTTACTTTTAGTATTTTAAAAATGAGATTCCTGTTTCCTATTAAACCATTGTAGTTGTGATTTTGTTATTGTGTTGTGCACTATTGTGACTAGTTAGAAGATTTTGTGGTTTGTCCTCCAACTGGGACAGTATTTCAGAGATCTCTGAAGACCAGGTGTTATGACGTGCCCCAGAAGGCAAGAGTAACACAGGTTCTTGTTAACAGATCCCTTGGGGTGGGTTAGAGTGAAACAAAATGGATGGATGTTTGTAAATATACTTATGTAGGGTTTTTTTTAGAGCAATACAGCTGCAATGGGAAGCAGGCATGTAGCCATTTTGTTTACTATTATCTATAGTAATATAGCAGTATGAAAGCATAAAAATATTACAGGAAGGAAGGAATAAAGAAATGAAGGAGTAAAAACATATCACCCACAGACCTTGCAACTAGACTTTATTGTTGCAATTTAGTTGTCTATTGGCTGAAGTGATGCTCTTGATTCATTGGGAGAGACAGAAGAATTCCTTAAAACACAAAGTCCATTGAGTTTTTGTTATGCTTAGGCTAGGTGAAAATACCAGGTACCACCCCTGAAGTGAAAAGTTTTACACTGGATGATGAGACATTTCAGGAGTCTGACACCTTCTGACACATTACAGCTGACTACTATATCAGCACAGTTGAGTCAATTATAGCCTATTATGGGGCCATAATAGAGGAGTTATCACAGCTGAGTTCACCTGAGTAAAGACAAAGAAACAGTACCCTGCCTCACAGGGTTTGCCTCTTTTCTTACCTTACTCAACACCCAGTTGAGTACCTTACTCAACACCTGAGAGCATGTGCTCTCCCTCTGCATCTGGGTTACTGTGCATGAGGGCATCTTGCCCACTAATTGTTCCAGTCATTCCAGTCTCTCCCACATGCTTAGGCCTGGGATAATTGGGCAACAGTATCACCTTGATTTCATCTCAAGTCTCTCACGAGGGAACAGTTATATATAAAGCCTGCCTTTGCCTATACAAGGCTTATATACTGGTTTTGTTTCTTAATTGCATCTTGAAAATAGCTCTTTACAGCTTGGTTGGCTTTGAAAGCTTTGTTTTATTGAAGACCATGCATGAAAGCATAGAGACTTGTTTGTCCGTCTGTGAACCATAAAATAAATATTGGCAAATTGACCACATCTCTCTTTCACCTGGTATCAATTTTCAATGGTCTTTACAAAATTACTGGACATATGGTTGGGAGACAATACTTCTGATATATTCTCTTCAACAAATTATTTTATTTCAATAAGGTAATTGATTACTAATTACAAATTTATAGAATAAAATTATAGTAATTTATAAAAATATAAATAAGCATAATGAATAAATAATTAATGACTGCCAAATCAGTCACGCTTAGGGCTCCATTTTAAATAAGTACATGCTCTAGCTCCCAGATGTCTACTAACTATTGTTAAAAGTAAAGGTCACTACAAAACCAGTAGTCTTACCTAGGCAGATTCTGAGTTCCCTGTGAGTGTTTGTGATACTTAATGTGATTTTTTGTGTGTGTGACTTAGACTGCATCTGAACTGCATTCTTCATAGATGAGATGAAATGCATAGGTACTGTATATTTAGCATGGGTAACAGATGAATCCCTCACAGTTGACACCTTAGAACCATAGTGCTGACAATGAAGACAAGGAAGGTCTGTAAGAGTATAAATTGCTGTTTTCACATTTCTATGTTCCACTTACAAAAGCCCGTATCCTTCATAATTTTATTTTCTTTGCGCATGTACATGTGTTTGTGCACATGTGCATCCATAAAAAATTGGTGTCATTCAACCAAAGCTGGTATAACTAGTTGTACTGGGTTTGCAGGGCAAGGTTTTGTAGCTGTGGGGTTACCAGGATGGCTTCCATGAGAAGGTGTTGGAAGGTGCCTCACACCTAACAGAGGCAAGGCCAGCCAGCTCCAAGACTGACACGTACCTGGCCAAGGCCAAGCCCAAACCCATCAGTGACAGTGGTATTATCTCTGAGATAATATATTTAAGAAGCAGGAAAAAAATATGCCACAACAAATGGACTAGGCCTTCTGGCAGGAATTTTGACTCTGGGGGAAACCATGCTGGAGAAACACGTTCCTAACCGACTGCAGTCCATTGAAGAGGTCCCTGCTAGAGCAATCTGTTCCTTCAGTACTGCACCACATGGGAGGGAACTGGTCTGGCCCAGCTCATGAAGAACTGCAGTCTGTGGGAGAGATTCATTTTGGAACAGTTTGTGGAGGATTGTACCCTGCTCTCCCATGGGAGTGACTCCATCCTAGAGCAGGGCAAGAGAGTAAGGAATCCTCCCCATGAGGAGGAGGGAACAACAGAGAAAACTTGTGATGGACAGACCACAACACCCATTCTCCATTCCACTGTGCCACTCAAGGATGAGAAGAGACAGACTGAGGAGTGAAGTTGAGCCCAGGAAGAAGGGAGGGGTGGGGGAAGGTGTTTTAAGATTTGTGCTTATTTCTCGTTATCCTGCTTTACTTGATCAGTAATACATTAAATTAATTTCCCAAAGTCAAGTCTGATTTGCCCATGATGGTAAAAGGTGAGTGATTCTTCCTTGTCTTTGTCCTGGCCTTTGAGACTTTTGTTATACTTTCTCTCTGTTGTCCTATTGAGAAGGGAATGATGGACACCTGGAGTCTGCTCAGGGCCAACCCATCATGCTAGGATCAGGTCAGCTTGCCCTGTTTAGTTCTGAAAGGCAGGCACTTCATTTCATTAACATGGCCTTCTGCTTCCAAACTGACTTGTGATGTCTCTAGGTCCTCTTTTTGTACCTAATTTCTCCTTTCTAGTTTTTGCTTGGCATAGTCAAGTTTGGTTAAACCTATAACTTCTGTGATAAAAAGATTAAAATACATTTAATTCTAATCTGATCCACTCTTCTTTTCCAATTTTTTTCATGAAGGTTTTTGTTTTTCTCCTTCAATGTGCAGATGTTGTTTTTCATATTTTATCGTGTGTGAAAACGACATTTTCAGCTCTAGAGTACATAAGTAGGGGGCTTATGCAGTGTATACATCTGATAGAAGATGATGTAATGGAAGAATTTTAAAATTTATTTCCCTTCTCTCTCCAGGTATTCTTCCCTCTCTTTTTAAAGCTAACTCTGTGATGCTAAACCAACTTGTAGGTATAAAATCTGAGATATAGGGTTATATGTACATGTATATTTTATCTAAACAGATAGGTATCTATCTATCTATCTGATCCATCTAATCCACCTAATCTATCTATTTAGATATAGTGTAAAGGTGTTTTAGTCTTTTTTTGGTTTTTTTTTTTTTTTTTTTTTTTTTTTTTTTTTTTTTTTTTTAAACGTTCATTCCCATGGGTTACTTGGGATCATTCAGGTTGGAAACCACCTCCCCCCCGTCCCCCCTCTTGGGTCTTTTCTGAAGATGGCTGTGATGTTTGCCCATTTCCTGTTGTCAAGGATCTTCCCTGATCACCATCATCTTTCAGAGATGGTGGAGGGTGGCCTTGCAAGAACATCAGCCCCTTTCCACTTTTTCTTGAATGCTGCTTGTCTAGACCCGTGGACTTCTATGGACAAAGTTGTCTCTGGTAATCTCTGGTTGGTGCTTGTCCCCTGGTCTCAGTCTTTCTCTATGAATCTTGTCCCTAAGCATGGAGGCTTGGGAGAAGCTGATGGGGATAACTGTGGCAAAGAAGGTATGGAGTAACACATCCTCATCTGTGTCTGCTCTTGGAAATCACCCACATCCTCCAACAATGTCTCTACTTTTTCTTTGTTCAGACCTTTATGGTTGATATAAAGCAAATGCTCATTTTACTTTTGAAATGTCCAATTAAGCTAGGATTTTCCCTATATTATCCTAATACTGTGCCCAGGCAATGCTTCCAAATTTTGCTGTGGCCAGTCCCTGCATCACCCTCCCACTCTTGCTCTACTATGAGTTGTCTGCCAAGGCAGATGGGTCTCCTTATTTCCCTACCTTTTCACAGATTGTTAGATTAGATTGTTCTTGCATTTGAAGGCTGCCATCCTTAAAGCTCTACAGTTTCCCTGAGCTGCTCTTTCATGTTCCCAGGACCAATACATCCAATAGCAGTGCTGACATTTCTGACACAGACTCACAATGGGATTTGTGGTGAAACTTATAGAGCAACTGGCTTTTTTCCACTTTACAGCTGATTTCTTCTATTATTTGTTATGTGAGTTTCAGATTTTAAAACTTGATAATCACTTAACATCATCTGAACCTGAATATTCCCTGACTGAGAAGGCACTGAAGCTATGAGCAAATAAAACCTGTTTGTGATGCCTAATTCCAATCAGAATTGCGGCACTGTTCCATAGTATCTCTGCTGGATGAACCAAAACTGGCATATCCATTGATTTCTACCAGCTGTTTTCTGCCAATTCCAGTTCCTGACAGGTAGCAAGCTGTGTAGTTGGCAGCAAAGAATCGCAAACAGTTCAAACATGCCCCAGGGAGGCCAAGCGCTTACCCAAAGCCCATCAAGGAATTGCTATTATGCTTCACAAGATACATATACATTCACCACATCTGTCTCTTATTATTTGTACTCAGAACTGACAAAGGACTGAGATAAACACGTGCCTGTTTAACACTGTACAAGAACAAGGTGTTTGTAAGAGAAAAACATTGTAGACATTTTCCTAATGAAACTTCTTTTGTGTATTCTGTGAAATGTTTCTGTAGCTAATCCATACTTTAACAGACCAAGTTATCTATTCAAATACCAAGCTAGCCTATTCGAATACTTTAAATCTAAATTTGTTTATTTTCATGTGGTGCTTTGACAATCTCACAACATAGCACAAGCAGCCTTTATCTGGGGACCTGCTGCCTTCTTCATTTCTTTTTTGATTTTTCTGAGAGCTCTCTTCACAATGAACCAACCAGAGGATGCTGTAAAATGCTTTCTGAAATATAAATGGTTTTACAGCAAGTCACCATGGCTTGACAAGCTCCCTTTCTTCACATGAACTATGCAACTGACCATATGCAGACTTCTAGTTCATTTCGAAAACATCAAGATTTGCCTTTTTTTTTTGCTTCTGTAATGAGTAAAAGCATTCTGTTATTAGTTGATACAAGTCAGATGATAAATGGTAGATTTTTAAGCCATGGAAACACATTTATTTGTGATTCCCGGATCTTCTCCATGTTATTTTAGGTAAAAGAGGGGCAATAAAATTGAAGGAAGTTTGATGCCTATAGATTCTTTGGAAGTGAAGGAGATGAAGGATGGAGTATTTTAAAAAGTAAGGTTTATTAGGTAAAGCAAAGACATGTTATGGTGGAAATATGAATATGTCTTTGTGGGAGACGATATATTGCTAATAGTCTTACAGGTCTCAAAACCTGTCCAATGATTGCATTTTTAAGATCTTGAATGGGTTAACAGCCACTAGTATCAATTCCCATAGCACCTCCAACCAAAATTACAGTATGAGTTTAGGCATCTGAAGTAGAAATATTCATGTGCCTTCTATCTAAAAGATAATAGTGGATGTAAGAGGTCTTACAGTATTATCCAGAAGAGAGAAATTTATGAAGTTGTGTCTTGGTTTCATTTAGGAACTGCTCATGTTCATAGCCCCAGAATCTGTATGTATTGTGCAGGGGGTTTTGTGTGGGGTTTTTGGGATTTTTTTTTTTTTTTTTTTTTTTTTTTTTTTTTGGTGGGGGGGTGGGTTTGGTTGTGGGTTTTTTTTGGTAGGTTTTTTTTGGGGGGGGGGATTTGTTTGTAGTTTTTTGTTTGAGGGCTTTTTTGTTTTGTTTTTGGGGTTTTTTTTTCCCTCATTGAGTGCTACGCAGGGAGTATATATGCTCACTTTATAACTGATTTGGAGCGACAGGGGTTTAGTGTAGCCCTGCAGTTACTGACCTGAAGCATTCATGATTCTGTGCCTTAAGCAAGAAGGAATAAATTATTCTACTACCTTTCACTGTCATTTTAAATCTGTAAGGGAACCATATAGTATAAAAACTTTAAGACTGATATTCTATTGTTAACATATGATTTCTCTAAGTCAGTTGTCAAACATGGAAACACTTGCCCAGTGTAAGTGTTGTTACTATTTTTCAATCAGAAACCAATAAAACATTTTATTAAGGGATTCTAAAGTGTACTTGTTAATTACAGTCATCATATACTCTTTCAAATGCTAATGGTCTGACTCAAATTTAATTTTGTTTAGTTGTGTTAGAAGTTATGATTAAAGAATGGAATAGCTTTATAGTTGTTTTACTGCCATCTGTGTGCACCAGGCAATAACTCTGTACAGATGGTTGTGATTCAGAGACAGGTTGCCACATGCAAAAAAAGTATGTTTCAGTTATTTTAATAAGATTTATTGCAGCAGTCACAGTTAAACACTTGAGCCTTAATGATAATTGCCACTAATCCTTCAAGAAAAATGATCAGAGTTCAGTAAACCACAAGAAGCAGATTTAGCTATAAGCTTCAAAAACATCTCACTGCAAAGGTATGCTTCCTTTTCCATTTTGTGTTTCCTCACCCTCCCCTTTCTTTCTTGAACAATTTATTTCTATACCTTTGGTCTTGAAGCATTTGGTATGAAAAGCAAGAGATTTTTCACTCATCTTTTGTTTTCCTTTCCATTTATAGAGGTTTATTTATATTTGAACAGGAGAGTCCCACATTAATTTAATTAAGTAGTAAAAAATCTGATGCTGAAGGCAGGTACCTTAAAGAATTTTCAATTTCTTTACAATAGAGACTGGGCCACATTCAAACCCCAAACATGCCCTTTTATTTCTGTCTGTGACAGCAGCAGTGATTTGTATTCTCCATTTGGGCTGGCATCTTACACCTCTATTTGGCTTCTATAATCATTAGTCACTTCAAAAACAATACTCCAGACCAAGACTAAGAGAACCTTTGTAGTATCCTAAGGGTTTTCAGGTTTATACTCTTTGTGAACTGAGAGGAAAAATGTCTTGTGTGTGTCTAACAAAAGTATAGCTGGAATATCAGTTTATGCCTAAGAGTTTTATTCAGCCTTACTTAACACTATGATGCCACAAGAGATCCAGTTCTTCCTCTTGAGTTTTAGTTTAGTTTATTCTTTACTTTCTATTAGATAGTGAGATTTTCAGCTACATGCATGTAGATGTGAATATACAGAAATGTAGTGTGTTTGTGTTTGTGTGTGTGTGCATGTGTGCAAGGGTGCAAAGGTGCAAAGAATGTATATTTATTATAAATCACCCTAATTTCAGATGGAATTAAACAACCATTTGCTTTTGGATACTACTCTTGAGCTTTTCTTTCAATATAGTTATCCAATTTTAATTTAGATGGGTCCCTTATTTTGTGGCTGGGAAAAGTTCTGGCATACAACTGATAGGGAGTATGTGAGAGCCAGATGTGGTCTGGAGTCCAGGAAAGTCATATCAATTTCTTTTTATGTGCCTGTCATAATACAGTTTTGACTTGTGATGTTACAGAAATATGGAATTATAGTGCATGCATATATAATAAAAAGATAGATACTAGACAACTATCTTAAAGGTTTCAGAAAGAATTGTGATAGTTGTGGCTTGTTCCTGCTTGCAGTTGTTGAGCTTGTTCCAGAAACTGTTCACCAACTATACCTTGAATTACTGTAAGCATTCATGGAGAAATCACAGCTATTATGGCCCTACTATTTACTAGGGGCCATTATAGCAATAATATTGAGTGATTCAGTATCAATTTGTTTTGCAAAATAGTGGTTTTGCTAGTATCTAAACTCTAATATAATGAAACTTATGAGAGTAGCGTGTAAAAAAAGGTTTTCCTTTTCCTTCTTCTTGTGTTTGACCTCTTTTTTGTAAGACTCTTGCTTTGCAGATGAATTTCAGGACTTGAAATATTTAAAAAAGGAAAAAAAAAATGAGCAGCAAAAAATGACCTTTTCTCTCATCTTTTTGTATTGTGTGAAACACAGTCTTGCAGTGCCCCAAGGTGAGAAAGGTTTTTACTTTTTGTCTGTCTGCATCACTGTTCTCTGCCACCATGAAGTTGTATTTAAGGGGAAGGGTGCTAAATTCTATTTTCACTCAAGGCTGTGATGAAATGGACTGAGAAACTACCTCAGTTTCTGGATTGTTGACTCTTTGTTGTCGGTTTAAAAACTCCAATTTCTAGAGAGAAAATTTGCAATACTGTTCTGACAATATGAAAAAATAAAAGTTTACATGTATCTCTGTCTCTAGAACAGGTTTTTTGAAGTCCCCAGTTAGATTGTGACTAGTAAACTTTTTATGATTCTCTTTCAGATTGAGAATGTTTAAAATGAAGCATCTTAATGAAGGTTACTGAAACCACATAGACAATAGCTTCCTAGGCATTTTAATAAATACACCATTTTTTGTTAAAAATTATTCCCGTGGGGAGAAAAGGGTTGAAAAACTGAAGTTTGGTAAGGAGAAAGAAAAATGAGTTGTTTTTAGAGTTGTTTTCTTTTAAAGACCAACCTTGCACCTGGGAGATGTTAGAAAATACTCAGTGTGAGAAAATTCAGTACTTGTGTTTGCTTTGTGTTGTTTTCTGTGTGCTGAAAAAGAAGTGGAATTTTCTCAGAGCAGACAACAGGATGTTCTTGAAGACCTCATTGTAGGTAGGGAAGGGAGATAAGAGTGTTCCAAGATTGTAGAACACAGCCTGGTGGAGATTTGTGCATGCTCCAGGCTCCTGGATATGCAAAGCTCTGGCTTTGTCCTTTTTTGCCTCTGCTAAAATGATCTTAGCAGTGCATGTGTCTCCACTTGTTTTTTTGGAATCCTCCAGCCAGTGAGATGGAATAAATCTTATCTTTGCACTTCAGCCATGGGTCATGGTCATCTTTGTGTCACGTGAATATATTTGCTTTGCACAATCCCAGGGATAAAAACTTAATTCAGTTCCTTGTGGGCACCTGTGACTAGTTAAATTAAAAGGCAGCATTAGCAAAATGTTTAAACACTCTCTGAAGACTCTAGAGGCTTACCTGAAGAAGCCGGCAACTGAAGCAACTTCAGGTAAGGGCTGGCAGACTGCCGATCAGTTTGAGAGCTACTTCATGGTATTTGCCATCTGCCAGCAACAACCAAAGGCTATTCTTGTTGTTATTGGGAAGTTTGGCCTTCCAGTCTGGAGAAGTAAGGAGGACCATGGAGTGGATGAAAAGATGAATACTGAGAATACTTCCAGGATTGCCAAGTGCATAAGTGTTGCATCCAGGATTGCGTTCAGATAGGGGCTTTATGTTGTTTAGCTGGTTCTGTGTACCCCTTTGTACACCCCTCTTCCCCCTGTGATGGTTCGCTCCAGGCTCCCTACCACTGGAGATTCCCCATGTCAATCCTGTAACCACCCCCTGTTAGTTCCTGAAACTTCCTTGTCAGTCACCCCATCCCCGCATCCCTGTTCATCCCAGAGCCCTGTATCATTCCCGTTGGTTACCATGGCCCACGTCACCGCCACATTGTCTGTCCCCATTGGGTGGGAGGGCTTCTGCCTGTGTCTGCCCACCCCCCTAAAATCCCATGCGCCCTCGGTCCCATCGCCATTTTGTCCATGCAGACACTGGGAGCAGATGCTGTTCTCCATCGCAGCACCACACGACAATAAACCTTCTCCAGCCAACTGCAGAGCAGGCTGTGCCTCCTTCGCCTCTTTGCCTTGTCCCAGTGCCGGTTATAGAGCATGGCCAGCCCCACGCTGGTGTGCTGAACGCCAGAGCGCCCGGGCCGCGTGGCAGCCCAGTCCAGCCAAAAAGCAGTGCCTTTAGCCGGGCTCCCCAGAGCTGCCCGGGACCAGGGAAAAGAATGCAAAGCCACACATAAGTATTAGAGTATTTTTATGGCTATTTTGGACCACTGAGCTATGTGAAGAAGCTGGAGAAAGCCAAATAAATGGCCTTGAGCTCCATAAGTAATAGATGCTGTTTCATGCTGTTTCCCAGGCCTCCTCTGCTCAGATTGCTGCAGATCAGTAGATCTGCTGTTAACAGCACAGCACTGTAGAACACTTTGCAGCAGGGCTAGCTGTGCCATTAGGAGACAGCAGACCTGGTATTAGAAAGGCACAGAAAGTTGACTGTCTGACTAGAACTGTAAATTTCCAGCCATACTAGCAAATATGCTTTAAGTCATATTGTAACCAGCAGTATTTCAGCAGTTCTAAATGATCATGCAGGGGCTCTAGAGAAGAACTGTATCCCTTTCTGTCCTAGCCTTACCTGCTGTGTGTCTGTCTCTATGTACAATAATCTATAAATATGTGTGAGCATCTGTTACTATATTCCTTCCCATCTTCCCTTCACAAGCCAAGATTTCCATAATCTGCTGCCACGGCACTTGTATATGACATTTTGAATGCATGAAGTGCAAAAGCATGACATTTTGAATTAGAAATTAATTTAACAAACGTGTCTGTTGGAAAAATGTTTAGATCCTCAAAATTTGTCAAATGATATTTTAAAAGTTAAAAAGAAATTTCACAAAATGAGCTGAGGAAAGTTACATTCAAAAGTTAAGGGGAAAAAAGCGTTCGACGCTTGAGAGGCATTATGAGCCTAACAGAGAGGACATGAATATGATGAATGAGGCAAGTCACTGCTTAGTGCCGCTGTTTCATTTCTGTTCATCCTTTCATGTTTAAACTTCTTTGGAGCAAAGAACTCACAGTATGGATTCTCCAATGGTGACTCAGTCTTATGTGCAAAGTTGAATGCAATAGATCCTGCACACTAATGCAGTGTAAGCAGTAACTCTTTACCATTTCTGAATTGCTGAACCAAATTAAAAAATAAACTACTTGTGAATGGGCAAAGTTGTCAAATCATGTTAGTATGCAGATGTAAATAATTTCCAAATTCAATTGGCTTGCAACACAAATAGATGCAAACTAGTACATATATTTAATGTTAGCATGTCACACAGAAGCTTCAGACTAGTGACCTTGAATATTAGATTAGACTGCTCAAGATAGATTAAAAACTGAAACATCCCTAGATACTATTTTAAGTGTTAATTTTTTGCACTTTTTGAAAATGAAATTATGGGAGGGACTAAATTATCTGAATGAGTTCAAAGCTCCAAAGTGGGTGCTTCTCTTGCTTTCAGATTCATAAAAACTGGGGCTAATATTGTGCTAAGGTCTAATTAAGATCAAGCTTCCTGCTAGTTGCAGGACTGGGGCCAAACAATGGCACCAGATAAGGAAAATAGATGAAGAGCTTACATGCTATGTGGTACTGGAAGTTTTCTTTCATATGTTGAAAATAGACAGTATTTCTCTGCCTGGTACTGTGGATGTGACCCACTCTAATGATCTGACATTTGATACATGTGTAACATCAGCATTCCTCATTATTGTACAATGTACAGTGGAGTAATATATATTTAGGTTTATTAATTTTAAATCCTGTTTGCTATGAGCAGTAATAACACTTAGCTACAGTAATTTTCCACTTCATTTGATACCCTACTAATTTTAACTGCATGAGACTATTTGTGAGTCTGATAGCTACACTTTAAATCTTCTTTGTATTTATTTTAAAAATTTTGGTTGGTTGGTTGTTTAGTTTTTGGGGTTTTTTTTGGATATTTGTTTGGTTTTGGGTTTGGATGGTTTATTTATTTTTTGTTTTGCTTTGTTTTGTGTGTTTGTTTGTTTGTTTTTTGTTGAAGAACTGATGGAATCATATAAAATTTTAATATCTGATCTCTTGGAGGTCTCCTAATTTTAGTCCAAACTTTTACTTAGTCTCTGTACAAAAAAATGTATGGACTTCACACAGTATATCTTCTGTGCAGGGGTTCTGCTAGTGCTTTTTAAATTCCATTTGACATCCAATCTCCTCCTAATTTTCTTAATCCCAGAATTCCAGAGTGCCTGAGGTTGGAAGGGACCACTTTAGGTCATCTGGTTAAAGTCCCCTGCTCAAGGAAGCCGTCTTGAGATTATTGCTCAGGACCATGTTCAGGTGGTTTTTGAATCTTTCCAGGAGTAGAGACTTCATAAACTCTCCAAGCAACCTGTGACTGTGTTTGGTCACTCTAAGAGTGAGAAAGTGTGTCTTGATAACCACCAGGAGCCTTGTGTGTTTCAGTGTTTGCCCGTGGCCTCTGGGCCTTTCTCTGACTACCACTGAACAGGGCGTGGCTGTATCTGTGTCACACCCTCTCTTTAGGTATTAGTACTCATGGGTAAAATTCCCCTGAATCTTCTAACAGTCATAGTTTTCTCAGCCTTTCCTCACAGGAGAAATGCTCCATTTCCTTACTCATCTCAGTGGACCTTGGTTGGACTCTGTTCAAAATGATAATTTCTTTCCCATACTGGGAGACCCAGAACTGGACCCAGCACTCTTGTCCAGCCACCAGTGTACCCTTAATCTCTCTCTGTGCCTACTTTCAGTAGCCTTCTTCTGTAGTTTATGTTGTTTCTGCTGTTTTTAAACTATTTTCTGTTATGTTTCAGCAAATCATACTGTGGATGGGAAAGTCCAGAAGTCTTCTAGAGCCTATGATGTTTTTCCTACACTTGACATACACGTGGGAAGCAGAAGAAAGCCCAAGACAACCTATAGAGAGACAAAGGAATGCTTTGATTATTGGACAAGCAAGAGATTTCAGTACATGAGAGGCTGAGAAAATATAAATGCCAATGTAAATTGCAAAATGTATGCATGAGTTAGCAAATTTTTCTTTTTGTCTTTAGTTGAGCACATTCTTTTAATTTCTACTCCTCTACCCATCCTTATCCCTTTGTAGTCAAGGGATGTGTCATATTTGTACCACAGTTAAGCACTTCTGAAGCATTTTAAATGCTAGTATTTCAAGGTATCTAGTAGTTTTTGTTTCTTAAACATCTTCACTAGAGGATCTGTTCCCTTTTAAAAACTGGGTTTCAGAGACAAAGGGAAACTCTGTGTTGCCCAAAGGTAAAACAGTAAGCCTACGACAAAGAGTTGCAAATAACCATACAGCTCTGAATTCTGATGAGCCAAGAAATTATGTGATTCTTTTCCTCTAAACTTGCTAGAAGTACGCATCTAGACTTCTTTCTTCAAGAAAAAAGTACTTAAGCAAGGTCATACGGAGGTCATAAAGCAAGCTCATTTAGTGTGGAAACTGGAGCAGTCTGCTCTCAATGTTCAGAATATATAAGCATTCCAGAAAGTGGCAAATTCATACAGCCTCTCTGTGTAACAGCTACCTAGAGTGCTATGCTTTTTGCTGCTTTCATTTTTTTTTTTTTTTTTTTTTTTTTTTTTTTTTTTTTTTTTTTTTTTAATTCACAAACAGGGCCAAGATCAAATTTACTGTGTTAAAAATGAGCATCTCTAAATAGATAAAATTACCAAGGCCTTTTTATTCCTAAGGATGACATCAGTGTAAACTTGCTATGGATTTTTGTCAGTCTTGGAGGAGTGAAGTGTTTCTGATTTTTCCTTGGTGACTCCATTTGTAAATCCACCTACCACTGCCATTGTGATCAAATAAATTATCAAAATAATGTGATCATCATTTGGGTACAGCCATTTTCTCCACAGTATGCTCACTCCCCTCATTTCTGTTCTCCACACTTTCTTCCACTTCATCAAGTCTATCCTTTTACTGACCTTTCCATGTAATGACATCTTCCAGTTATTCTTCTGGCTATTAAGTGGATTTTTAAAAGTTTCTGCACAATTTTCCTTGGACCTACCTATCAGATGTCCTTGCCTACGTTCTAATTCAAGTTTCCCTTAATTTTTTCGGTTATTCTTTGGGTCTGTTGAAGTTTCTTTGGGTGTTCTGTGTCTCTGCCCACTCCCCCTCCCCCCTGCCTGCCAAAGTATTCCACAGTTCTGTAAGACAAAGTCTCCCTTTTTCAGACAACACAAATCCCTTCCAATCCAAGTTTTATCAGTCAATTTTTCTTTGCCACATGACTGCATCAAACACTAAATGAGAAAAGTATCCAGGCAAGAGGGCAAGAGAATCAAACAATATGTAGGTGAGATAACAAGAAACATGAATGCTTCCAATATATTGCATAAGTTTGGAGTTGTAAAGTCTTTTCTTCTTGCCCTGTTCCACCTTTTTTTTTTTTTTTTTTTCCTTTTGCATCTGGGAGACATACAATTGGATCACAAATTCTTCTTGGCAGAGGGGGTGTCTTTTATTTGTGCTTTAATGCACCTAGCACAGCATGTAAAGAACCATGTCATCAAACATATAAAATTTCTTTTTTCTTTTTAATAAACTTTGAAAAGAATAATGAATAACATCAAATTGTATTTTAGCTTCCAGTTTTGAACTGGCAGTAAAATCCCATCTATTAACTTTGCTTTCCTTACCTTTAGACTTACCAATAAATGTCTTTGTGTTGTAACAATTGCCATTGTTTTTGGACTTTTCAGAAATCTTTTTGTAGTAGATAGACCTTAGTAGATTGTTGTCACAATACAGAACACGTATAACACATTTTGTTTATAGCAAAAAGAAACTGAAATGCTAAAAAATGAAAATGACTTTTCACCAGTTGATCCATGCCCCTTATGCTCAAGAAGGCTGTGTAGAGAAGTGTGAAGAGCAACTTGTTATGGCCTGCTGTCAATAAGATCTGCAGCTGAAGATAATGGGACATGGTTGTTTCTGCTATAAAGCAGCACTTAGCTGTTGTGTAACTGGGTGCACAGCAAGTCTGACTGAGCCCTCCCTACCCACAGACTGAGGAGAAAGCATCCATGGGATGACTGTGACCAGTGGTGGCAGCTGTCATTTGCTTTCTGTAGTCCTTTGATTTTCTCTACTTTCTTATCTTTTCTCCTTGCTCTCTTTCTTAAGAGTAAATAAAAGCGAATTATCATTTTGATTACCAACATTTGGTCTCTTTTGTGTCTTAATTTTGTCCCAAGTATATTTGACCTTTTCCCCTCTCTTCATATGCAGGTTATGAAAGGCTGTTGCCATGAGCCAACAAATTGGAGCATTTAGAACAATAAATTGGAAAGGACTAGCTCCTTTTTCTTACATATTTCTGCTCATTTTTCTTGTACATTATTTTGGAATTCATTAGCATAGCCAACTATGGTGGTGCACAAAGCATAACCAAGAGTATAGGTCTGATCTGTGAAAGTGTGGCCCCATGGACTGATGGTGATAAAGAGCTCTGTATTAACTTAAAAGCCTGGAGGAAGCTATTTTGTATTTGCATGATCACAACTCACCATGGTAGACTGAATGTTTGGCTCCTTAAAGTGAATTTGTTTATCTTTTGGTTAGATAGTCATCCTTGGTGATGCTGTGATTATCGAATGCAGGTAGAGTGGGAGACGAAAGGTGAATAAAAACAATAGAATGGACACAGAAATCAAGACAGTGTCATGTTTCTCATGGAGGCTCTGAAGTGCCTCCTGCTACAAATGAAAATAATACTTAAAGTCATAGAACTTGACATAGAAACCCATAAGATTTATTTCAGGTTTAAAAACCTATTCATTTTCATTGTTGTAAACAACTAGGTAAAAAATATATGTTTAGCAAAAAATATCACAGATTCTTGCTTTTTCTTTCCACAAAACAGAAATTAAAGTCTTACCTGACTTCTGATTGACCATTCAACATTATTTGTTTCAAAGCAAACTGTCGTAATTGAAAAGCTTGGGACTTAAAATTTCTGCATGAGTTTCAAAATAACAGGGAAAATGAGTGCAATATCCATCAGTTTGCTCCTTACCTGAGATAGCTGTTGGAAAGAGATAATCATTTTCCATAGAAAGCCATGTGTAAGGCGATGCTTCCAGAGATAATCCAGTGACAATGATATTCCTTTTGGGAACTAGGTTATTTTTAAAGATGAGGATGATGATCCTTTGATTTATAGCTAAATCTTTTAAATAGGAAAATATACCAGTATATTCCAATGGAAGCAGGAAATTACCAAAAGGTAGCCTTTTGACTGGCCAACTAATGGGTAAGCCATTTTTTCGGGAACCTGATCTTCATAGCTTTGAACTGCAAATATATTCAATATGACTGGCACTGAATTTCCAAGGAAAGGGAATACCACTTGTATTCCCATTTGGAATACCATTTGTATTTAACTTATACTGCAAGTAATAAAGCTGATATTTAATACTTGGCTTTATACCTCTGAGAGAAAAATTAGGGGATGTTACAGACTTAAATTTCAGTTTGCAAGTTTTTTGCTGTTTATTGTCTTCCTTTATTTTTCCCCTTGTGTGCCTGCATACACCTTGAGCTACAGCGTATGTTTATGAAATAATTCATGCTTCTAAAGTAACCCAAGAGGCTTGAGTACTTTTAATAAGCTTTGTGTATTGGTATGCATTAAATTACACAAAACATCCCAATCTTTTGTTTCTTACAACTGAAACATACATTCAGCTTAGACTATTTATCTTTAAAAAGTTTTATGAGGTTTTCACTTTCTTCTTCTCCTCCCATCTCTTTACTCATTAATACTGTGTGCTTAAGGCTTCTTTAAGCAAGGTGAGAGAATAATCTGCTCACTTCTAATTAATTTCAATGGGAACTATGTGGCTAGTTTGAAAATATCAACCACTTTTCCACCTGCACAGACTTTCGTTTCTGGTTACAGAGACTTAATTTGTCTTTGCCCAAACCTTACATCTCTGTACTTGTGTAAGTAGTTCTAGAGGGTAAAGAGCAAGAAACAGGTCCAAAGGGACCTGAGAAGATTAAGATTTTTATGGGTAGCATAAATGTTTTTGTTGTTTATGCATCTTATCTAAAAGTGACTACACTACTTCACTTTTCCCTACAACACTTCTATTCTGGGAGTTGCCAGCAGGAAATAAGCATCCTGGGCTTTCCTGACATGTTTTTAATACTTGAAGAAAGGTCAGAGTGGATTGCAATTCATTTACATATTTTAAAAATAAACCAACCACACAACAACATATCATCCACTCATGCAGTAATGTCAGCACATTATTCTTTTTCAGTAATTTTCATGTCTTCATAATTTTATTGTTTCTTCCTCCACATTTATTAGTTTCATCACAGATTCCAGGTCTAAAAGGAGACAGTATAGTTCTGATCCATGCTTCATTAACATTCAGTAGGAGGTTGAATCAGCCATCAAGACTGAGGACCCCAAACATCTCATAGTCTACATGAGTGTCTTCATCTGAGTGGCAGAAGTAGGGAAGGTTTTGCCTCGGCTTGGCAGGCTTTTTTGCTGTGTCATTTCTGGTATGAGCCACTGTTATATTTGAAGCCTCCCTGAGACAACTGTTGCAGCTTGGAGCTAGGATTTAAATATTCTCTTCTGATGAATGGATTCTGGTTTTTTTCCTTTTATGGGGAAAAATTTCAAAAGTGTCTGAGTAATGTAGAAGCCTAAATGCCATCTAATGTCACTTAGAATAAAATTATCAAAAGCTCTTTTTTTCTTAGAGCTTACACTTGTCAGATTCACAATCTGCCATGGCTGTCACAAATCATCTCTTCTAGATCCATTTTCACTTCTAATTTTCTAATAAAAAAAAAAGAGTAACTTAAAAGATCAGAGAAGCAGAATATAGTCCATTTTATTTAATGCAGGGGTAGACTGGCTGGGATAAAGGGAGTTTTTCTAGGTAGACTGTGCACAGCCATTCAGCTCTAATACCTTAAAAGATATTCTTTTGCGCCACTTGACCTTTTTGTTATGCAGATATTCTTGCAGGAGTATAGCAGCAAATTGAATTTTACCTTGACACTCCTGCTCCATTCTGGTAAAATGACACAAAATCCATACTGTACCCATTAGTGTCAGACTAACACATACTTGTTGCTGCAGGTTTTACTGTTATTGCTATTCCCTCAGCTCTCCTTTTCACCCCAAGGTACGTGCTTAAATATATGTGCACTTCATGACTCATAAGATATATTTGGCCTGTGCATAGATACAAACAGGTAGAAATGAAAATGATGGTTAAAATGGCCTGTGGCAATGTGCTTAGAGAACAACCTCCTACTGACCTGTGTCTGCTACTCCGTGACCTCCGGAGGTGCCACAGCCTCTGGAGTAGACATGCATTCCACTTTGTCCCCTCTGCAGGGGCCTCCTGGGTGCTGCATCCCTTTCAGGATGGACCACAGCTGTGCTCCCAGTAGTTAAAGTACAAGCTTCCCATCTTTGCATTGTGACTCCTTTGTTGAAATCTTCCTAACTGGTAAAGATACTTTCTTGGGGGAATTCACTTTGTCAGAAACAGATAAGGTGATAGATTCAAAGGACCATAGACAACATGCAGCCTTTCACAGTGAGATTAGTCTCTCACATTTGTAGTAAGATTTTGATTGTTAATACATTGTGTCATTACAAAAAAAATCTGCTTCAAGTTTATTGCCTAAAAACTCTGTTTTCAACTTAAATCTTTTTTCTTTTGGTCAAAATACTGAAACTTACCTATTTAGCATTGCTCAGCAAAAATAAGTGCCTGCATATTTATTGATAACCTAATGTAGTGAATTTCTATTTATTGGCTCAGTCTCCTTATATGACCAAATGCTCTATATCTATTGATTATTGTGTCATTTTCTTCACATCATCTTTTAATTCTATTAGTTTGAGCAAAAGTCACTCTGAGAAGAAGCTTTACTGGAAAGATTTCATACCACAATGTTTTCAGAAAAGTTGATATAATACACAAAAAATGTTTTTAAAGAGATTAGGAAAGAACTTTTAATACTCTGGAAAACATTGTGGATTTCTTGACTCATACCTGTGTAGCTGAGATGTTTCAAAACAAAAAAAGTAATATAATTCCTTAATAATTGATAAGTTAGTATTTGTGAAATGTCATATTACAATAGTACAGAAATATAATGTAGGAAATAATGAGTTAAAGTGGAACACTATTTCTTCTATTGCTTAAAGAGAGCTGAGAATACTGCTTTTCATTATCACTGGGAGTGGTAGATTGTGAGCATATCTGCACCAAATAACAAAATTCATGTATTCAAATAAATGAATGCCAACATTTGTAGGACTAGGTAAGAATCTGATTGCTTTGTACAAGTCTAATTTCTGCACACAAATATTTTGATTTATTTTTTCTCTTTTTTTTTTTTTTAATGCAGAAACCAAGTGAACCAATTTGGAGATATACTCATTAGCATTACTATAAGGCATACACTACTCTCATAGTCCTGCAAATGTTGCACATGAATATAGGTGATTTTATTATTTCTTTTGGTTGGTTAAACTGTGAAGGAAGACAGCTGATTCTGGGTATATTGTGTTTAGAATTTAACTCAATTTTCAGATTTTGGTTTACAAATAGAGTTATATATTTCATCCAGAATACAAATTTTTCTTCCCAATTCACTTTCCTAAATTACTTTTGACATTCAATGTAACAGTAAGGATATTCCATTCTGATTAACATTCAGCAGTAATTAACCTTTACCCAGGAACAGTGTATGCAAATAGGACCAGTTAAGAATGTATACAAACTTGTTTATGATTGAGAGCAGATAGAAATAACTTACAGAAATTTAGCAAGCTAAGGTGTGTTTTAGTGTTTGGTGAATATGTTATAAATATTTTGTTAGCAATGCAAGATCAACAATTTATGAAGAATCTTTCTGCCAAAAAAATTATTGGATGTGTTTATAAACAAAATTTTTTTAGAACTGTTTATTAAGTATTTATACAGACACTCTAAATACTAAAACTAGATCTTAATATGCAGGGAAATTGCATTCTTGTGTCCACAAGAGAGAGATGGAAAGAATGCTGAGGTGTATCATGACTCTATCGAACACAATATTTCTTTTCTGGGCAGACATGTACAGCAACAAAGAGATGTATATGAAATTATAGCAAATACAGATCACATTATGACTCCACCAAGAGATGTTTACAGCAATGTCTACGGTACATCTGGAGTGAAATTCAAGCTTTTTATCTATACCAAGGAGAAAATTTTCTAATATTTGTAGGTTTGCTCAACACCCCCGGCCCTCCATCACTGCCAAAAAATCCCAAATAAAGCACCAAAACCCCCCCCCCAAAAACAAACAAACAAACAAACAAACAAAAACAAAAAAAAAAACCAAAAAAACCCAAAAAAAACCAAAAAAAAAAAAAACAAACAAAACAAAACAAAAGAAACCCTTAAAAATCCCCCAAAGCCCCCAAAATCACAAATCAAAATCAAAACCAAGACCAACCAACCAACCCCTCCCACAAACAAACAAACAAACAAACAACCCAACCAACCAACTAGCCACAAAAAAACCCCCAAAACCCCACAAAAATTTAAAAAACACCCTCACAAAATAAACCACAATAAACCAAAAGACCTGGAATATGTGAGAAATCTTACTCTAGTCAGTATTCGATAATAAATGAGTGAACAAGCAGAATTTCTTCCCTGTGGTACTCAGCAGAGTGCACAATGAGTGTGGTGGGCTGCATGGGATTTTGAAGCGAGGATAGCTATTCTTGTTGGCATTTGGAGGCACCAGGTTCAAAACAGACAAAACCCCTCACTTCTCACATGATTACATCTCAAGTTCTTATGCAGTGGAGAAATTATAAGTGGCTTTTTAGTGTATTTAATGGCTTTAAAAGGTGTATGAAGGTGTGGATATAAACACCTCCTGAGTCTATGTGGTAGCTGGAAGGCTCTCTGGCAGCACCAGGGAAGTACAATACTACAATACTGTCTCTTCAGCTGCTTTCCCTTAGCATCCAGTCCTCATAAGAAACCCTGCTCTGAATGGATCTGCTATTGACCATTTTTCTTTGTTGTGTTGTATAAATTAGATTAATGGTTTAGCTGTTCAGCTATAAACAGCATGGAAGGCAGGACCTGCTGTTAAGGCCAGGTGCTGTACAGCAGCTATGGGATGACACAGCTTCCTGGTCTCATATCCTCTCTTCCCATGCTGAATTCCCTAGAAAAAGGTAGATTTTACAGCTACGTTTCAGAAGGGATTGTAATTTGTCTCCTGTTGATAGCTGTTGGTAGCCTGTGGTTATATCTACATATATTTTGCCTTTAGAATCTCTTCAGGCCACACAGTTGTAAAGCTTGGACCTGTTTCTATTCTAAACACCTGAGAAATGCATTACTCCAGTGAGGCAACAAAGTACAACATAATTTTTGCCAGCTCACAGATTTCCTTCCAGATCTTAACAATTTATCTTTTCCTGAAAAATTTTTGCCTGCTAGTAGAGTATATGCCGCGCTTTAACAAAATTTTGTCTGGACATGGATAACAAACTGAACAAAACCCATGGTTAGTGTTTAGAATATCATAAACAAACTTAGATAGCTGTTGCACAAGCATACAAAATCATTCTGTTGTAACTGTAGTAAACGAAGTTCTGAAGTTTAGTTCATATAAATTAATTTATAAATAATTTATTAATTTATTTTCTTTATCCTGCACCATATAAAATCAAGTCTGTTAACCCAGGTCCTCCATGTTCACCATTAAACTGTGACTCCATGTCCTACATCCACAAGCCTTTGGAACACTTCTAGGAGCAGTAATTCCACCACTTCCATGGACAGCCTATTCCATGTGCAAGACTCTCTTTTCAGAATGCTTCATATGAGACATGAAAGCTTTCTGCCTGTTACAAGGTAACTTGCTTTCTGAGACTTTTTAAAGATGCTGTTAATTTTTATACACTATTTTTCTACTCCATTATGTAGTATCATCATGAGGAATGCCACTTGACAACCTAACTTAATCTTATGTGGAATATAATCTAAATCTTATCTGGTAAAGAAATATGCGATGTAGAAACAATAACCACTGACTAGCAGGGTCAGTGTAACTCAGTTTGGGTTTTGTTTCTCGCATAAGAGGGTGTATATATATTCTTTTTAATGGTGTCTATTTCAAGTAAGTCTTATTGCCTTTTAGTATAGTTGAATGGGTGATGTTTTTGCTTCTTTAGTGCTTCTGATTTTGACAAGGTTATTTTCGTACTCTGATGAAGTAGTTTGGACCTGGAACAGGGTGTGCCATCATGTGATTACTAGATAAAGTAATTATTTTTTTCTTGCTCTGTTTTTCTCCTTGTACTTTTCCACTAGTTGAAAGGTGATTATTTCCCCCTGTCTATAGTATAGCTCAGACCTTACCATTTTTTCCTTCCCATAGTCCTGTCATTATCCATCTAGGTCCAGAAATAAGAGCAGCTGGAGCTGGACTGCAGTAGAGAATTACCACACTAGCCTTTCATCTCCAAGACCAAATTCCACATACAGGTGTCAATTAGAAATAGTTTTGCTCTCCCTCTTTCCCCATTTGTTCACAAAATGAAAGCCACTGCACTGCTTCACACAGCTGTCCATCCTCTCTCTGTAGTGACACAGTGATGGGATAACAGAGGTGCTGTGCTAGTCTGGAATTAAGTGCTGGACTCGAGGTTGGTAGGGACACTTCACTACACTATCCTTTTTAATGCTTATTACCTCAAAATTCTCTCTGTAGCTGGAAAGCAGTCCTCCTACTGGAAGTAGGAAAGTGTTGTAACAATTTATTGTATCTTGAAATCTTTATAGTAGAGAGTTGTTTTGGCTGGTTTTTGTTTTAGCATTTGTTTCTAAAGTCTCCATATTGTGATGTGGTGTATTGTTACTAATCTGGAAGGTGATAGTCCCCAGGTAACAGCAACATGATGTAAAACAGCTACTGCACATCTGTTGTTTTTCTAGCAGCTGAAGGGTTATTACTGCTCCAGAAGACAAGTAGGGTATAAGAAAAAATTATTTTCAGTTTAATTGTGTTTTTTTCTGCTTGTATTGAAAGAAGTATTAAGGTAGCAAGCTGAAAATTAACAAAGGAAGTAGTTCTCATGTATCTCTGAAATGTGTAGTGCAAATCATTGCCATGGGATATCATGGAGGCAAAGGCAGCGATAGGTTAGATTTGGTTAAGTTTCTGAACAGTGAATCCTCATGGCTAGTAAATATGATTGGGCTGTAACTCACAGTCAAGAAGATGTAACCGCTGAAAGATGCAATGGCATACCAGGATTTCTCCATGAATCTCCTGTTTCATGTGCACTTCCTCCTCTAGAGGTAGTATTAGGTTTCTGTATTAGAGACAACTTTGGTCTGACCTATTATGGTGATTTTTTTCTTTTCATGTCTTCTGAGGTTTATTTTTTAATCATAGCTGTTGTGAAAAATTGTATGAAGTAAAGCTTCTGATAGTTCCTAGGAAATTATTGATCTGTCTACAGAATTTAGGATGGAAAGAGTTAATTTAGAGATATCAAAAATGTATCTCAATGATAAACACAAACACAATGTTTATACAAATTTCCTGTTTCTATTCTGGGTTTTGATATCATAAGGATCTAAAGTAATTTTGTAACTTTTTTGTTGACATGTTGGTTTACCAGTTATGTCTCTTCTTGGTGCTATATGACCTGTATCCCAAAACCTGAAATACAATACAGTACAATACAATACAATAGAAAAGGTTATTATGCTAATTCTGATTTTAATATTTTATTATATTGTTTGATATTTATTCCAATTTAACACCTCATTTTTTGCTTTTATCTAATTCTGACCAGAAATAACCACATATGAATAGTTTTAAAAATGGCTTTGTTAAAGGCATTTTTGTTCCATGGAAAGCAGCTTGCCTTTCCACAGTTTTACCTAAGCTAATTTTACACTTATTTTTTTCATAATTGTCACTTTCTCACAGCAGTGCATTAAATTTCCCCAAAACTATTATTGTCAGGTAGCCTAAGAAGCTTTATTACTTCAATTTTTAAAATTACACAGTGATATGATCTCAGAGTTGTTCAACCAGCTACACTTTAAACCTTTCATTTTCAGTGACTTACAATGTACAGTGTTATCAGTTCATTACATATAATTTTACTCTTCATTTAGTTGTATGCTTAGAGACAAAGCTGTGTGTATTGTCTAGTTTAAAAAACACAATTTACTAGTTAAAAAGTTGTAAATTATGTTCAATATCATTTATGGTGTTCTCTTTCTTAGTATATTTGATTTAAAGTCTTTCCATCAGTTACTGGTTTATGCAGCTTAAGTAAATGTATCCTACTGCTAAGTAAGACAGACGAACCAGTAAGACCTCCAAAAAGAAGGACAAGGTACTCAAAAATATTTTACCTTAGTGTTCAGTGGTAATCTCTCTTCCCACATCTCTCAAAACTTTGAAAGTCAAGGCAGGGATTTGGGGGATTAATTCCCTTACAATGGTAAGTGGGATGAGATTCAAGACCACCTGAGGAATACAGAAGTCCATGAGACCTGATGAGATGCATCCTAGAGTCCTGTTGACGTAGTTGCCAAGTTCCTTATCATATTAGAAAACTTGTGGAAATCAAGTGAAGTCACCTATGACTGAAAACTGGAAAATCATGTTCATTTTAAAAATAATTTTAAAAAGAGAACCATTAGAAATACTGACCAGTTGTTTTTACCTCCATGCCCAATAGGATCATGGAACAGATCCTCATGGAAGATATGCTGAAAGTAGTTGATTAGAGATCGCCAATATTGTTTCACCAAGGTCAAGTTGTGCCTTATTAATCTACTGGTCTTCTACGATGAAGTGACTGCATCAGTGGACAAGGGGACAGCGGTAGATGTCATTTACCTAGACTTCTGTAAAGCTTTTGATATGCTCCCATGGAACATGTACCTATAAATAGGAGAAATACAGGTTTAATGGATGGACTGCTAGAAGAATAATACACTGGCTGGATGGCCTTGTCTACTATGTTGCAGTCAATGGATCAGTGTTCAAGTAGAAACCAGGAGCAAATAGTGGCCTTCAAGGTTCTGTACTGGGATCAATACTTTTAATATCCTTATCAATTACATACACAGTGGGACTGAGCACACTCTCAGAAAGCTTTAGCAGATGACACCAAGATAAGGGATGTTGCTGCTATGGTGGAAGGAAGGTATGACATCCAGAAAGACCTTAACAAGATGGAGAAGTGGGTCTGTGTGAGCCTCATGAAGCTCAACAAGACCAAGTGCAAGGTCCTGCATGTGGGTCAGGGAGATCTCCAGTATCAACACAGGCTGGGGGATGTACAAATCATGAGCAGCCCTGAGGTGAAAGAGTTGGGGGTGCTGTTGGACAAGAGACAAGACATGAGGTATCAATGTGCACCTGCAGCTCAGGAAGCCAAACATTTTCTGGCCTGCACCAAAAGACAGTGGGGCCAGACAGATGATTCTCTACTCTGCTCCTCTATTCTTAGACCCCATCTGGAATACTGTGTCCACCTCTCCAGCATAAGGACACAAAGATGATCAGAGGGCTGGAGCACCACTGCTATGAAGTTAAGCTGAGAGACTTGAGGTTTAGGCTGGAGAAGGGAAGGCTCTGATGTGACCTTAGCCCTTTCTAATGCCTAGAGAGACTACAAGAGACCAGGAGAGGGACTTTTGGGAAGTGCATGGAGTGATAGGATAAGGGGCAATGGCTTTAAAAGAGGGGATATTTATATTAAAGTCTAGGATGAAATTCTTCTCTTATGTGGGTGGTGAGGCAGTGAAACAAGTTACCCAGAGAAGCTGTGGTTGCCCTAGCTGGAAGTGTTCATGCCCAGGCAGGATGGGGTTTTGAGCAACCTGATCTGGTGGAATGTATTATGCCCATGGCAGTGGAGTTGGATTAGATGACCTTTAAACATCCCTTACAACCAAAATGTTCTTTGTTTCTTTGGTTCTGAAACAGTTCTTTAAAACCAAGAAGAAATACCAAAATAAAAAGTATTCCCTTTTCAGTGAATATTTGTATTTTACTGGTCTGGGGGCTTCAGATAAACCCAAGAACTAGAATAGAATAAGGCAATCCTTAGGAAAATCCCTAGACATTTTTGAATTGCTATAGGGTTATGGAGTCTTTGGGCCAGTCAAGATTGGAAGATAGTGACTTCTCCTCTTGTGAGATCCACTGTAAACAGAGAAGTTATTCAAGTTATTTTTTGGGTCTACCTTAATAAAACTGAAAGGAGAATAGATAATTGTTTGAGATTTGTGTGTTGTCATGTGTACTATGTAATTACTTTTAAGTATTATTATTATATTTACCATGATATTATTATTATTAGTAATATTCTTGTGGTTTGTTTGTATGATAAAAACACAAATATCACATGTAAAAAGCAATACATTGTATCTTTGCAGTGGCATCCTGAAGGATATGAAGGGGACAAGGTTTTATTTAGCAGTGTGATGGCAGATCTCCCAGTAATCAGGATGCGAGGTGGTTTATGAGGATGAATAGATTAGACAGTATATTGGAGATTTTTCCTTAGGCAGGAAAAATCAGCACACTTAGCTAAAGTTTAGGATTGAAGCCTTAGGAAGAGGACCTAATGAAAAATGATGCCAGAGTTATCAGTATGGATAGCAGGACTGGGATGATTTCAACAGTCACTGAGAAGAGAATGATAAATCCAAGGTCTGAATTCAGGCACATATAATGTTTGTGGCTTGTTTTGTTTTATTTGAATTAATAAACTGAGATTGAGACCTGGATCATGATTACAAACTTCAAGTATTTGACAAGAAAGATAATTCCATTAATTCATAATTTGCAATAAAACATAAACAATAGACATGAAAACCTGTGTTTTTTAAAAACATTCCAATGATTTAGCTGGTTTGACCATGTATTGGTAAATGATTGCAGCTTTGCATTGTTTTTCCCAGTCCCGGGCAGCTCTGGAGAGCCCAGCTAGGGCGCTGTTTCTCGGTGGGACCGGGGCTGCCACATGGCCCGGGCACTGTTGCTTTCAGTGCACCGGGGTGGGGCTGGCTGTGCTCTGTGGCCAGCGCTGGGATGGGACAAAGAGGTGAAGGAGGCACAGCCTGCCCTGCAGTTGGCTGGAGAGCTTTTATGGTCACGTGGAGCTGCGATGGAGAGCAGCGTCTGCTCCCAGTGTCCGCATGGACAAAATGGCACTGGGGCCAAGAGCGCACGGGATTTCATAGGGGGTGGGCAGACACGGGCAAAAGCCCTCCTGCCCAATGGGGACAGATAATGTGGTGGTGACGTGGACCACAGCGACCAACGGGAATGTGATGGGGGCAGATACAGGGCTCCCGGACGAACAGGGATGTGGGGATGGGGTGACTGACAAGGAAGTTTCAGGAACGAACAGGGGGTGGTTACTAGACTGACATGGGGAAGCTCCAATGGCAGGCAGCCTGGAGCGAATCATCGTGGGGGGAACAGGGGTGTACAAAGGGGTACACAGAACTGGCTAACTTAACATTATAAAGCCCCTAATCTGATCGCAACCTAGGATGCAACAAATGACGGCGCACCCATGTGGATAGATTTTCTTTCAAGTTTTTTTTGATCATGATAATATTATGCTAAGAACTGGACAGCCAGAAGGATGCAAACCTGATCTTATGCCCCTGGAAACCTTTTGGAATCTGTTTGTACTTGACGGTATCCTGAGCCAAAGATTGCATCTGTTTGTTTGCACAATGCACTTGGTTACTTTCATTTGTGCTAAAACTGGTTCTCTAAATGCCTACTAGTTCTTAGGATGAAATTAATTATTCTCTAAACATTGCAGTATACCCTTAATGACTACAGAGATTTTTGTTGTATGATACCCTATCTTGTTACTTTTAGGTTCTTTTTTCCTGATACATTCCTAACCTACTATGCCTTTCCTCGTAGAAAATTTTCCCTGCATTGGATTTTTTCTTTGTCCATAGTCCTGCCTTGCTTTTTGATGGTCTTCTGAGTCACGGTGACTAGATTTGAAGTCGTATTCAAAATGTGAGTTTTTTCAGGATTTCATAAATATTTTTCTGTTATGTGACCCATTTTCTACTTGATTCTCAGTCTAGTCTTAATTTTTAACACTTTTAACACCTTCTAGCATTTTTAGAGAGCTCTTTCCCAAGAAGCACTAATGTAGAGCCAAGGAATAGAGATGTTTATGAGGATTAACTTTTTCTGCATGTGGTGAGTCACAAAAATAATAGGGCCAAAGACAGTCTGTCATTGATGGCATTAAAAATATTTATTGTGTGAAAAGGAATAAGGATGAAGAGGAAAAGGTAATTAAAGACTAGCAGAGCTCTTACCAAGGTGCAAGTATGACTGGGACTATCAAGGCTGGATTCATATAAGATTAATCCCATTATACAATGAATGTAAAAACTCATTGAATTTCCTTAGCACAGAAACAGAAAAGAGAGGTCATTGACTGTAAGAAGTAAAGAGAACAGGATCTTGTTATTTGCTTAAATACAGAAACAAAAACAATTAAATTATTTTACTGTCCTTATGAAAATATCATACTGCGATAAAGTACTGGCTTTCCATTGAACACAGATCCATTAAAACTTGTGATTTACAAGTCCTGGTGAGGGACTAGTCCTCACACTAACAGAAACTTTTCCCAATCTCAGCCTTCCTTTGCAGTGGTCAATTGAAGCAATAAAAGATCCTGTCAATACATCAGTAGTGACAGAGCCAAAGCCTTCAAAGGAGTCACATCTGAAGTGTCTGGAATCCAATAACAAGGGAGTGAGACTAAAAGAACCAGCCAGCCAAAAAAGCCAACCACCAAAATTTCTGCTATATTCAGGACTGGATTTAAAACTTGCTTTATGCTGAAACATTCTGAAACTGTTCCTACTTCAACATTTTTTTACCCTTGCAGCCAGTAATCTCATCCTTAAAAATAATTCTAAAAGACAAACTGCTAATGGAGAAGAAGATCTGGTTGTCATTCTATGTTTTGTGAGAGCTTCAGGTTTAGAAATGAAAAATAATATATTTGTCTAGAAAGATAGGTTCATCATTATATTTCTACTATACTATATATTAGGATTTCACCCTTTTGCTTCCTTCTCTCCAGAACTGTAGCTATATCAGAAATGCCAGAATACATTTAGTTAATTAACAAATTTATAGACTACTTTTTCCTCATTTCAGTTAGTGAAAACATTAGTTGCCTAATTAAATAGAGTTAAGACACTGATTTTTTTTCTAATATGACATGGATGCCCTGAAGAAAATCAGTATTTATTGCAGTAATTATCATTTTCTGCTTGGCTGTTTTAAAACTGATCTCAAACACTATAGTTCTAAAGTTAAACAGTTTGTGTTAAGCAATAGCATCTGTATGTACAGCTACTGTGGATGTTGGATATGTAACATCCACATATGTAGACTTGCAGGTAAGGTATTTTACAGTATCATACTTAAAACCTGGTGGTTATATTATTAGTATTAGTACTTTCTGAAATTACATGCCTTTTTAAAATAAAATGGATTATACTATTACTTGTCCTCTTTTAGCAGATGTATTTAACTTTTTAGTTATGAAATATTTGATGGGAAAGCTCACTGGGGAGTTTCTTGGCACTTGAAATTAAGTTCACTTGTAAGGTGGAGAAGGAATTTTAATAATTGCAGAAAAGGTAATTTAATACATTCTTAGCATGCTTGCCACCACAAATCAGACTAAAGGCTCTATTTGTGTATTAATCGTGTCCCGTTTACCCTCTATTTTTATGTAGTGTAAGTTTAATGTAAATACCCTGCCATGTGTCTTTTGTGTAACGTTTTAACATTGCACTCAGTCCTCTCTGGCTTAAACATGTAATAATACCTTTTTTTAAACTGTGGGAAATAAGAAAAGACAAAAGTAAAAAGGTGTGAAGGATGAGTAAATTAGAGAGAAAACTCAAATGAGTTTGTAAAACTTTTTTTTTACTGAAAAATGCTGATTTACAAGTCTACTTTATGATTTTAAATTTACAGCATTAATTTAGCCCTGGAAACTAAGAGAAACCTTGTCTGATGTTGGGCAACTGCAGAATCTGCCCAGGCTGAAATAGATGGGGGAGGAAAGGAATATTTTTTTCCTTAGATATCTCAATCCCCTACATATCTCATTCTTTCTCATCTTCCTCCTTTATTCTAATATTATCAATCCTTGTTTTCACAGATCTTTTCATTAAGGACAGGTTGGATATAGATATATCTATTGCATTTAGCCTGTTACTAAGTAAAGGCATGAATTAGACTAGCATTGGGATGAGATAAGCAAACAAACCTGGAGTCACGTGGTCCTGTTTGTCTAACTCCTGGTCATCATTCAGTTTTGGTCCCTTTTTAAATATTTTGTTCTAATTTTGAGCCTTCTTTTCTCCCACCAGAGAGTTTGCTTTCATGCTTGTTAAACTTGTAATCTAGGAAAATATCCTTGTTTTAATCTGAAATATGCATAGAATGAAAAAAATTTCATGGCAGGAATATTGTGGGACTTTGTGAAACCACAGGTGAGGATCACATTATTTTATAGGCAGCAAGTCACTTCCATACAGGCCTTTATCCTCCCCATTTTCATATCAGCTGTTTTATCCTCTATGTTGTTTTTGTGTTCCTTCCAGACTGGACTCCTTCTGCCCCAGAGGCGTCCTCTAACCTGCTATTTGCATCTGTACATAAATATTTCATATAGTCCACAATGCTTTATGCATATTTTAACTGAACAATACAATTTTGTAAATTGTCTGTCAATATGATGTATGCCTGGTTACTGCCATGAAAAATGTGTTCAGTATTATAATAATATTGAAATATCAATTGTCCCTCCAAATTTGGTCAATTTTCCTGCCAGTACCAAGGAAAGTAAAAATGGTCTGAAATTCTGAACTGGCTTCTGAGGAGATGTGACAAACTCTGTCAGTTTTCAGGAGTGTGCATAAATATGCATAGCTCTTCTGTGGAGTCTTACTGCCAACCTGAATAGGTGGCTCTCATTAGCTCCAGCTTGGGAGGATAAAAGGTAAATGTCCAAAATGAACTTATATCTGTTTGCTGTGACGACAGGTTTAAAAGCTCAGACTGTGTCAAATATTTGCAAGCAATGCTTCAAAAACCAGCACGCACTATGACACAAAAGAAATATCAATTCTTTCATAGCTATTTAGCAATTCACATGTCCATAGAACTGTTGCCTTTAAACTTCACTTTTTTTTGTGCAATTCTATGTTAAGGTCTAGGAAAATCATGTTAAACAGGTTTATGTCATTGAAAATAAATGGCCTGCCAGTTTGAGGGGCATCAAGTATTGCTTAACATTTCAGTCATGCATTGGTAAACAGTTTTTTGTATGATCTTTTACAGTGACCATACAATGCATGACCATTTCTGAAATAAGTGGTGGGTATGGCAGGACCTGAGGGCCTAAACTGTATCTTTCAGGAAGGAAATAAAAGACAAGACCCTCAGTCAGGTTATACTGTGTGTCCCATCTTCTGGAGCCATTCTGTACCACAGTGTGCTTTTCCACCATATCATTCTGAGAATTACTTAAAGGGACATTTTGACAAATAGGTGTTAGGACCATATGGAAAACCCTACTCCTATTTAAAAAGATCTTCTAGAAGACATGTCTGATTCATTGGTATTATCTACTTTTTAAAAACCTTCCCTTCACACAGTTAAAGAAAATAACTCCCTCTGCCACAAATTCCTTACAAAATGAACAAACCACAGAATCATTGTTCTGGTTTTTAATATAGATAGTTCTTCCCTCAGTCATATGGATACGATCATGATTTTTCTTTCATTGCTATGAATGTGTGATCTTTAATTTTTATAAGCAGACCCTTGCAAAAACCCCTCCTTATTCCTTTCAGAGTGGATTCACTGAATTTAAGGCAATTTCACTTAGTGCTGTGACTACACCAGTCTGTTGTTAGGGACTTTTTATTGTAGTTATAAATCTCAAAAAAACCTTGTCAATTAGCTGGAAAACATTCACTTTCTCCTTACAAAATGCTATGTTCTTCTTATATTTCTGTTTTTTAGAACAGATATGATGGCAAAATAATTTTATATGCTTTACTTTTACTATACAGCACATACTTGTGTTCTTCCTGGTATTAAATTTGTGGTAAAAAGTCACTGGGTTGTTATGTGGGTATTTGTAGTGCATTTTTATGTAGATTGATTAATTTTACATTCTTTATACTATAAATCAAGGTAATAAGGAAAATTTTCAAATGTGCCACTTGAAATATATCTTTCACATTGCCTTTGTTCTATTTATAACCTTGTTTTTCTGTACATAAAGTGTTCTTATATACTGTAGAATAGCTGATATATAGTGATGGGTGCAGAGCTGTAAAAGTCTCTCCTGGCACTCTTAACATGGTCAGATTATTACTGTGTTCACCGATTCAGCTAGATGTGTTCAAGGATCTTCTCTGGTCTGAAAGGTCAGCTGCTTTTAGTTGTTCACTGGCAGAATACTAATACTGTCCTTATTCAAATTACCTGCTACAGTTCTTATTAAATTGATGGCCTTGTGCTCTAATTTAATACTGCTGTCGTTCAGAGGCAGGTCGCAGCTGCACTCTGAGCAGAATTAGGTGGTGCTGAGGCAAAGTTCAAGCAGAAACCATAGTTTTGGGCTGCATTTTCCCACTAAATTAGCAGTCAGACGCAGTATATAATTAATTAGCACAAACCAGGGAAAGCTTGTCATTTAATAACCTTTTTTTATTTTCACATTACACAAACACTGGGAATTGATCCATTAAGTGTCTAGCTATTAATGCTGTTAAATGTACGTCTGGTTGTTAAATTGAGATGTCTAGTTACATACGTTCAGTATTTAAGAGCTTCTCACAGATCGTTCAGTGTTTGCTGAGATTTTAAGTCATGTTCCACAAATTAATAATGGATTCATAAATTAATTTGAACACTGCTGGTTCAGATAAATAGATCTGAGATGCATAGAAAAGAAGTGATGTCTTGCATTGTGGTAGTCAAGACAGCATGGTATTCATTTTGTTGCCCTAAATATCAAATATTCTGCTTATATCATGCTGCTTATTCTCTACATTGCAGCCTTCTTTTTCCCTATAATCCTTGTTCATAATTGCCTAAGGCATTGTATAACTTAATCTCTTCAGAGTCCTATGTGGTATTAAACATGCAGAATAATACATTTCAACAACCACTTGAAGATGTCTGAGGGACCAGAGAGGATTCTTGTCCTTAAGAAAAAAGTAAAAGGGCAGTATTTGAATCACTCTTATTTTTTTGACAACTGTATTTCTGTACTGGAAATAGCTGTGCTCATCTTAGTCTTATAATACTCTAGAATTTAAATGTTTTAACATTCTATATATACTATAACCAATGTGTTTCTAGAAAAAATATATACTGGCAATGAGTCATAAGACTAACCGCCAAATATAATAAGAAATCTTGTCTGTTTTGCTCCTGTATGTTTATTTCATGTGGGAAGTGGGGAACTTGGTATTTTGTATAGGGTTCCTGTAACCAGAACACAGTGATCTCACTTATTTAAAATAAATGTCTTAAAATGAGCCTAAACTAAAGGCTAAAAGCAGGGAATAGTCTTCAACATTTCTGCCTGATGAAGGCAACACACCACAAGAGAGATAAATACTGTACTCTTTTCACTGTCTCTCTGCATCTTGGTTGATTCTGCAGTTTCTCCAACAGATCCTTCAGTCTCTTTTGTCTGGGTCTTTCATTATTATTTCAAATCTTCCCTTGTTATTGTAGCCCATTTAACATGAAACCTCCAATTCTAACCAAGAGGAAAACTCCTAGGTAAAACTCAAAGAGTGTTTTCTCATGAAAAGGTCACAATTCTGTTCTGAGTGCAAGACCCATTTTCTGTGTGGTTTATATCACAGCTGGAAGAATTCAAAGTTCAGCATCAGACTTGACGGAATTGCCACCACATCTGCCCCTGTGTGCATCAACAGCCATTGAGGTCTATGGAGAGAGGAGAGCACAGCATTGGGTAAAAGAACTGAAGGAGACGCCTAAAGTAAACTAAATCAGTTTAAACTTTGTATGCATTTATACATGTTTGTTTCAAAACCCCAGAAATGAAATTAATTTGGGGCTTATACACACATTTCCTAAAAAACATTCTATTACAAATTCATTAATATTAAATATACTTGTTTGCACTAATGAACTTTAATTAGTGGTGATGGCTGTTGGAAAGAGTTAGCTATAATTATCTAGTTATTGTAAACAGTTTGTCATGCATTAAGTGCTAAGATGCTGACATCTTTTACTCACTTTCAAGGTGCTACACACACCTTAATCAGATGTTTTCTGGATTGTGTGATCACAAGTGAGGAAGACTAGTGTATATCTGACAACTGATAAATGAACCCAGTACCCTCCAGACTGCTCATCATCCCTCAGGATGTTAGAAAAGCAGCTGCCTTGTACACCCACCTCTCTTGGATACCTCCTTGATAGGGTAAATTAGGCCTGGTATATGAGATTAGATCACATCGTCAGAAAATTTCAAGGCTTCCAAGCAAAATAAAAACTGAGTAAGTATAACATTCTTCATGCCTGTGTATAATAAAAGGCTGAAACGAGATAAATCGAAGGAGCTGACAATGCTGTTGATGCTTTATTGTTTCTATTTGGCTACAAAACAAAAGAGACAGCAATACACTGATATGCAGGGTGAAGGCCTATATGCTGAGATAGATTTTTTTTTAACAAAAAAAAAAAAAGTGTACATATTTCATACATCCTGGTTTTAAAGCTTTTTGCAATGTTTGCAATAAAATGTACTGTAGATTTGCATGTTCAAAAACATCCTTGACAGCTATGGAAATTGTGTAGTTTGCCAACTCCTCATCTTTAGCTAAGGCAAACAAATAGGACCAAGTTGACTGAAATTTAAAATCTTCCCTGATTCTGGGGATGTGATGGCAGCTTGTTTGCACTGGCATCCAAAAGCTACAGTATTGTCAGAAACTGTAGCAAAGCTAGGGTAACTTTGACTGGACTGACCTCAAATATGATGTGAACAGCTGTGCGGGGAGGGGGATAGGAGGTTGTGGAGGGAGGGTGTCTACATGCTCGTTTGATCTTCAGTCAGCAATGAGTAAGCACAATATTTAGATGCCTGAGAAGATGATAAATCATCAGTTATGAAAGGAGGTAAGAGCTTCTCTATTTTATACTGTCTGTCTGCTCTAGCTCTAGATGAGGGTCTCACCATCGTGGGCACTGTGCAATGGCAGAACAAATAATGTGCAAGTAAAGATTAAAGGCTTCTTTATCCGAGCCAGACAAACCATACTGTCTTTGACTCACAGAGAGTTCTGGTTCCTCTTGTCATCTAGTTTAAGTATGTGTTATTTGATAATAACACTCAAGAAATGAAGTTGTGAGGCCTCACTCATAGGACGTGTATGTATATTACAGGCAAAAAATGGTATTTAAAAACTATGCATTTTGTACCAAAAAGACTGTGTGCATGTGTCTCATTCTGAAGGGCAGTTGGAGGCTTTTTTGCAGAATGTGGTCAGGCAAGCCCAGGCTCCAGCAGAAATAAGAGATTTATCACAGCAGGTAGAAAATGTATTGTTTCAGTCTGGGGATGAATCACTGTTTTTGTGCTTAATGATAGTTGCTGGAGACCTGGTTTGGAGTATTTATGCTATGTAGCACCCAGATCAGTGTAACCCAACTGGTGTCCTGCAGTGGCATGACTCTTTTAAGACAAAGAGTGCTTATATTTGCTTTCCTTGAGCAAAAGCTACTGCCTCTGTAATTTGATCTCCCCACTACACCCCAGACTCAAGTTTCTGTTTAATGACAGTATTTGCATTTATTCGGCTTTTGTCCTAAAGAATGACATATTTATATAACATTTCAGTTCAAAACCTGCAGATATTAAATCCAGACCAAGGCTGCATGGTAAAAAAGATGCATAAGTTGTATTTTTTCCCCTCTATTTCACAGGTGAGGAAAATTTGCAAGGCTGTTGAATATTCCTGAAGTCAGGATTCAGGATGCTGCACTCTCCGGTGAGCCCTGTTATGAATAACAGAGAGCGGACAGCCACAGGTACCATGCTTCGAGGGATGCTTTGTCAAGGCCAACAGGATGGAATGAGGACAGCAACTGAAATTATGGGGAACTGAGCAAAGACTGGAGGTATACAGTGTAGCTAATCCTGGGTACATTCTTGAGAGACATGATATTAAAACTATGATAAAGGAGGGAATTTGGCTTACAGGTCCATAAGTTCCTGTTTCAGACATTGTGGACAGTGAACAATGTAGAGATTAATAGCACTTTAGAAATGGCATGAGAGTTTTGAGACTAGATGGGAATTTTCATTAGAGTTGAAAATAATGGGAAATTCTTCTTTTCTGCAGTCTCCTTCATGGTGATCTGCACTTCCCAAATAAATAAATGCTTGCAGAAATTATTGAAATAAAAAAAATAAGAAGGTAAGCAATATATACTCTTTACTCTGATTTTTTGGTTAGGTTTGCTAATCTGTCTTGGTTTCAGTTCTTCTGACTGAATGAGCTATAGCATGATATCACCTGAGTAATATCTGAGAGCTTGCTTATCTGTTTCAGCCTGCTGTGGTGTCCATTGTAACTCATAGTGATATGAAAAGCCACATTTACTCTACTGTTGTGCAGCTGGGAGCATAAACTGTTTTGTCTTTCCAAAGTCACTCAGTAGGTTCAGTTAGGATGCTAGACTTGCATGTATGCTGGCATTAGCTCTTGAATCTTCTAGGTCACTAGAAGGCAACCTTAAGCAGTTGGAGACTTCAAATTGAAAATTTTAAGAGATTAGAGATGCACCTGAGATGTGTTCTCAACAGGTTGCACCTGAGTGCATGAAATCCATTGCACACTTCAGTGAAAGCACAACAACAATTCTAAAAGAAAATATTGCATGTCAAGGTTTGGTGATAGCCTCACTTAGAACAGATATTATATTGAGTTTCTTGCAAATCAGTGTTTCAGTTCCAGTGAAATCTGTCTCATAAGAACTCTGATTCTTAACAGAGATTCTTAGGTTTCTTTTACTGTCTTGTACTTTACAGCTACAGAGAAACACTAGTTGTTGGAGCAGAATTCAGATTACTTTGGTTTGGGGTGTTCTTCGTTTTGTTTTTGTTTGTTTTTTTGGGGGGGGGGTATTTTTTTTTTTGTTTGTTTTTTACTTATGGATGTATTTAGTACCATTTCTTAAAGAGAATAATCTATAATAATGTGTTACTTTTCATAAAAATAAATAAGATTTACTTTTCCATTCTTTTGACTGTCTTTTTCAGGTGGCATAGTAATATGAAATCAGTACTTGTGTTTTCTAATAATTAAATTCTTAAATAATTATTTTAACATTTTGTAATATTTAGAAAAATTGTATTTGTAATATTTTAATTTCCTTGTGCTCTGATAATATTACATGACTAAACTTCAAGTGCCTGCCAAACCCCAAAGTCATGCATAAATGAAAAAACGTTATGAAAATGTAAGAAAATACAATAGAAGAGCATAAATCAAAACTAGTAATGGAGTTGTAATAAACACTTTATCCATGATTGATTCATGTGTTCATTCATATCATATATAACTTGCATATGAATGGAGAGCCAAAATAATTCTGTATCACTCACTAAAGTGCAGTTAAATCTGCTTTTATAAATCTCACTGATGTTGCACTCTGTTACAAAGCAAGTATTTTGCGTAATTAGCCGGAAACTCAGCTACCTTTTTCAGGATCCAGCTAGTTCACTGCCCTCACTGCAATAGGATTACACCAAATAAAAAGTGCTCCTGGCTGCTTAGCAGTCTTCATAATTGCCTAAATATGGATTCAGAAGTCTAATTTTAGGCATGTCTTTTTCTTCTTCTTCTTCTTTTTTTTTTATTCCTGGTATCCTACTAGGTATTATAGGGATCTTGGTCTAAATGGCCATTCTCTTCTCACTAAAACTTATTCTTTTTAAAAACTTAATTTACAAAATGCCTGCTGTACTAGAATTCCAATGCAGTGTCCAAAAGGCAGAGAATTTGCAGTCCTGTTGTTGGATTAAAGCTGAAATATTTGAATCATTAGATCACACAGTTATGCTAAATTTTCTAGCAACAGTTTTTAGCCCAATTTTTCCATCTTCATATTTCCCAGCCTGCTTATTTCACTAAGTGGTGCAAAAAGTCTGGTTCTTTATTATGATTTTGGGATATTGCAGATATATATATATAGCTATTCCTGTTCAGGGTAAAGCTCTATATTATGTATAATCTGGGCCTGTATGTAGTCATGATAAAATTATTTAGGATTAAGACAGATAGCATTTTGTACAGTTTTGTATATAAAATTGCTGAATGTTAACTTGTAAAGCTCTAGCGGCAAAAAATATCCAATATTAATTTGTGCAGAAAAAAAATATATTAGTAAAGTTCCTTCTTCAAGATGGAGACTCACACTCAACAAGGTCAGTAAGAATAAGTGTTTTTCCACAAATGCTCCTGTTGTCTGATAGACTGGGCACCTACTGGGCCTGCGGGCAATATTCTGAACTTAACGGTACAGTGGTCTGATTTAATGTGACAAAATCTTTGTTATCACAAACTGAGATAATCCAAGGCATTCTTATTTTAAATACATTTTAAAAAGCTTCTTGTACAAGTGAAAAGACAAACTTTCCTTTCTAACACAAAGAATCTTATTTTTTAATTTCTGTTATTTTTAAGTGGGAAAACTCTTATTTTTCTGTTCCAGATATCTTTGGAATTGTTTTTTTTTTATATCTCTGAAGTATGATAGCTACTGCCACTGAAACTTCTGTATGAAATTTTAAATAGAAGGGTGGTAAGGGTTTATATTTCAGATTGTGACTTTGAAACCTTGTTAGGAGAGGAAAAAATCAACAGATGTCAGATATTATAAATCTGTTGACTAGAACTGTGAACTACTTAGAGCGTTTCAAATCTATAAAATAAAGCACAGGGTCTTGTGGGGAGAGGGACTGTTTTGGTCTTTAAGTATATTATTTCAGTATCATTCTTAGCCCTCTATGATATTTTGGACATTTCCTATTCAGAGCCGTCAAAGAGTGGAAAGAAATTTACTGACTAAACATTTAATATTATCAGTAACAATTTATTCCATCAAAGAGAGGAAACTGGTTGCCATGTAAGGTATATTTTTTGTATATTTTTTTTTCAATAAATATAGCAATGAACATTTTGTCTTTTATTTTTTTGCTCTGATTACTTTTTGTAAGACAACACAGGGTCCCACAGATGTAAGAATGAAGGATTTTTTTCCTTTTATTTCACATTAAAATGTCTTTCTTCAATCTGCCACACTGTTATTGAAAACATGACACCATTATTTAAAACAAGTCTGAAAAAAATTTCTAAATATCTGTAACTGGGGGGAGAGAAGGACATTGAAAATTCACATAAAGGATTTTTGCATACTTAGAACCTAAATTAACTGCTCCAAATATCCTCCCACTTATAATAATAGGATGTCTTCAGTCAAATTTGCAGAATTTATTTTATTTTGCTAATTGATTGGTATATTCATCATTCAATGATATATTAGATAGATTTAGATTCTAAACTACTTTTGTCTGATAAGCCTTCCAATTAATTCTTCTCACACTATTTTCCTAGTGACATCTGAACTTCTTTCATTTTATAAAGCACATCTTGAATAAGACATTGCTGAATAATAAGCAGGGATCCTAACATGTTCAAAATTAGAACCCCTGACAAAGTCAAATGCTTTCTCATTTAGACAATGACCTCACTTAATGTCACTTTCAGTGTATTATATTGAGGGGTAGTTTGTAGTCTTCCCCTTTTTGCCTATTTACCCTTAAGTTAGAAATTTTAGAGGAAGAAAAATACAAGGAATTTTACATACTATTGCTTATGTGGTCTCAAATACTAAAGCCCAATTAGAATATCTGTGATGACTATATTTTTATTCTACATAGTCTTAAAATTTCCCCCCTTTTTCAGCTTATTAATCAGTCTTCTTAGAAGAGTATTTTTTTATTTGGCAAGGTAGACATTTAACATACATTAAAATGTATGTTAAATGAGGTACAGTATAAGATTTGCTTGCAATTTGCATTTTTCTTAATACATCAGCCAGATTCCTTTTGCATAGATAGCATTTCATAAACCAGAGAACACTGATAACAGCTGATTTAACTGACTTGCTAATAAAAGGAGCATATCATTTTAAATGGACCTTACATCTTTATTGGATGTTAGAGATGAAGACATTACTTCAAAATGTAGGTAATTATAGCCTCTTTTTTTATCAATGCTATTTTCTAAGGTATTATCATAAGATAGCACTTTAGTATTAAGCAGGACCTTAGAGTGGCAATAAATCAGTCCAACTGAGTCATCATTGTCCAAGGCATCTGAACTACTGAAATGTTGTGGATCCTACAGAGAGTGTGAAATCACTTGACCCTTAGCATTAACCTTTACTGAATGAATAGACACTGCTTTCCACATCGTGGAACAAAAGCAGAATAGTATTGATTAAACACCACATTCACTTGATATTAAATACTGGCTGAACTCACTTTTTGCTTTCCAGCTCCAGTGGGAAAAACCCAGAGAGTTGCTGAGTCTCAGGAGAATGCATGTTTGTAATTCAGAGCAATGTTTTTTCCTGCAAAGTTTTCTTTTTTTCCCTTCTTTGGATCAATAACTGGCAGCCATGATCAGCTATGAGTATGTATTGTCAATTCTGACCTGTGTACTTTATCACTTGGGGTGAGAGGTCACAGTGCTGTGACTAATAATGCAGTTGTCCCAGGCATGAATAGCTTCCTGGCTGTAATGCAAGTGCATATATATATATATATATATATATATGTATGTATATGTGTGTGTGTGTGTATATCTCAACAGTCTGCCTTATCATAAATCTTATTTACCAAACCTCTCAGCTATTTGCTTTGAATGTCTGATTAATCTGCTGTGTGGCATCCTATTTACAAAAGCTCTTAGAGATTTACTAAATCTTGGTATCAATATACCAATCCTTGCTCTTGGCAGGAATGTGAGTTCCCAGCAACTTGGAAGTATCAAAGTGGGAATCTTGGGAATTAACTCACTACCCAAGTTATGAAGAAAACTATTGCTTCATTTGATAAGTGAGGAAACAGAAGAAATGAAATCAGGAGAGGAAAAAACAGAGGAATTCTTTCAGTTAATTATCCTGTGTATCATTAGGGCAGATTCTGCCCTCATGCACATAACTGGAAGCCCAGAGTAGGTCAGAAATATGCTTCTGTAGCACATAAGTCCTTCCCTAACACGGCTGATTCAATATATAAAAGGTTGACAGTGAAGAAAACATGAAATACAGTATAATGAATAGAAGCAGCTGCAGCAGCATCACTGTCTACCTACAAGCAGGTGACCATTCTTGCTAGAAACTCCATTCCAAAAAGTTGCCTGAATTTAATTCATTTTTGAAACCAAACAAGTTCTGACTTTAGCTTCATAATTGCATATTTGTAAAGGAGGATTTACGAAATCCTGCTTTTTCCTGTTTTGCGAAAGCTCAACACAAATAAGCGTTACAGAGCTAGTTTAAGATTCTGACTTTTTCTGCTTCAAAAGATTTTATAGTATTAAAAGCCAGTGGAATTGCATCACTTCATACAATTGTTTTCATCTTGATGAGTTTGTGTTCTGCCTTGTTCTGCCTGCAGATTCCCAACCGTGTAAGTTGTGACTGTAACCCATGTACCTTTTTGGCTGGATATCAGCATTCTCTCTGTGGAGTATACTTTAGGTATGTAAAACTCCATGCATATGAATGAGATTTTTTAAAAATTATATTAAAAGACTGAAGAAAATAGTCCATAGTATCATGTAAATAACTAAATTTCCATCTACAAAATCCCCTCAAAACTAAAAAAAAGCTCAAAAAGAAAATCCACAGTCTGGTTTAACCCATACAACAATGTCAATTTATTTCTCATAAAATAGAGACATTGAAATAAAGTAATAATAATACTAGCAGAAAAAACAGTAACAACAACAACAGAAATAAAATTTGTTATGGAAACTTATAAGAAGCTTTAGGAGCAGAAAGGATAGAAAAATTTTGGAGAAGTATACCCATCTGTTCTAACCCAGCAGTGTGCTACTTAGGTGTTTATAGAGATCTTGTGTAATGTAGATTCATTGTGTGACTGTGCAACTGTTTTTTGCCACCAGCAGGAAGGACTTCAGCTCATCTATGGAATTGCAACACAAACTTTTCATTTTGCTTTGGGTCTCTGTTATTTTTTGTCTTGCAGGGTTTTTTTCTTGTTGGCCCAAATCACATTTGGAAAACAAAAAAGGCCTGAGTCCAATTTATTCCTTGTTCTAAGACCATTTTACCTTCATGCAAGTGGTGAAAAAAATGTAATAAATACACCCAAAGCTATTTAGTGGCCTTCAACTAATTTAACCTAAGTCTGAACCCAGACTATACAATGCTCTTCTTTATGTACCCAAAGGGAGTTTTACAGTGTGGTCCTGCCTTTTTTTAAAGTTTGTGTGCAAAGGCTATTCCTCATCTGAGGTGTTATCCAGCTATGCAGCAAATATTTTGTGTGTAACTATATGAATATGTTGCCAGCCAAACTTTCTAAGTTTCTAAAGCAGCTTCTTTTTTTCTTTTTTTTTTTTTTCCAGTTGCAGTATTAATCATACATAAAGAACGAATAAACAGAAGTGCTATATTTGTTTAATATATCTCTAGGCACACATAACAAGAGTATACTACCATAATATAAATGCAGGGGATGCTCTTTTTCATGTAATACAGGAGCTCATACCATGTGGCTGATAATGATGAAAAAGATAAGAGGATAAAGCCTCTTTAATCCTTGCTTCGCTGTAAAGCTGTTAATGTTTGTACATACATGCATATTTCTACAGAGTAACAAGTATTAAAGGCATATAAAGGAATCTGGAAGTTTACTAAAGTCAGGAGAAATATAGCTAAAGATTGTCTGCATGCCAATCAGAGCTCTACATTTTATATACAAATTAATATAAATCTACAAATACAGCAGTAAAAGAATTTATTAATTCACCAGATGTAAAAGTAACCCAACCCTTTAAAAGTACTAAATCGGTCTTTTTTTCCTGGAAAATAAAACTATCCTTGATTTTCAGACATTATTTCTGTCAGCAGGAGGGGTGATGATTGTGGTATAGCCTCAGATGTTAAACTGCTAATCAGGAATGCTGTCTATTCACACAGAAACAATATTAAATTTTGAGGCTATCTGCCAGCCGCAGTGAATGGATGCAAACAGAGGAGCAGCTTTCTTACAAATACATCCATATAGGTATTTACCTTTTCAAATGTTTTGTGCTGTAAATGAATCTGTTCATTATTAGTAGTCAGACACTACTGTTGTGACCCAGCTGTCCTTAGGCAGGCACAGAAAGGACACACTTCTACAAATGTCCACCTTATTAGGTCAACTTATCAGGTGTGCTGCAAACGTGAAATATGCCACTCATATAAACAACTTCAGTAAGATGCATCTCTTTAGGCATAACAATTTTATGTTATTATCAGTGCAAAGTGTTTTACAGTGTGAAAAACCAATCTAAAATCTTTAATTCATCAATATTGTCCTCCTCTGATCTCCATATTCAGTTAGTTTACTAGCTTAAAGTTCTGTCTCACTATTGCCCATATAACAGGAAAACCCTGCATTTTATGATATTAATGAAAAGTCATTAATTCATACTCATGTTATTTCATCAAAATTGTTTTGGCAAGTTGTCTCATGATCAGGGAGCTATAGGGATCTGGGGGTACAAAAATCTTTCGTTATCTCACATAAAAGTGTTCATAGTATAGGTGAATGTCTTCACATCCAGCCAAATATGATTAATGCAGGTCCTTTCTGGGGGTAAATTACCATTTCATTTCATGCCAAAGCAACTAGCTATAAGGCCAATTCTTTCTTGAACTGATACGAAATAAGAAGCAGGCAGATCCCTATAGAAAAATCCTGGTCCCACAGATGCCAAGGAGAACTTTTTGTCATAGCTGTCAATCAAGACAGATTTCATTTATTTTGTCAGGAAGAATATCTTTCTTGAACAATGGATTCATAGCATATTCATAGCCAGGTCTAAAGTAGGTTTGAAAAGCATTTAAGTAACTTTCCAGACTTCACCATCACACTCATCCTTTGTATTAGTCTTCCCACCCCAAAACCTAGTAGAATTGTGTAAATGGTTTTTTGATACTCTGTTTTATTTTTCCCAGGAATTAGTCTTTGAAATCTCACCTATCTTGAACTTTTATATATTAACCATTTTGATTTATTTTTGAATGGGAGAGGATTGTCACAAAAGCTGAAAAATTCCACATTTAAAAATACATTTTAGAGGAATGGACTTCTAAATGCAGCTAATAAATTAAAACCAATTCTGATCTGCCATTTATTAACACAGTGAAAATACTGCTCTAATTTTGAAATAAAATATTACTCAGGACTAACAGTGACAAAAGTAGGTTTTTTGGGCAATATACAAAATGCATCCTATTATTTATTAGCAGCAGGGTATAGTTCTGTAATCTTTTTGGGAACAAAATCTATATTTTTTTTTCAAAGTACAAAGAACCAAAAGAATAATGAAAACCCCTTCATGCACTCTTTCCACCTTCAGTCTGTCTTTCTCTACCCAGAAGCAAGGAGTTTTCTTTAATTTAGGGGAGGTTTCTCCATTTTTGTGGAAAAAAAAATATACTGGCTGCTACTACTAGTAGTATTACTAATACTACTACTACTACTACTACTACTACTGCATTTTTAGAGAAGCAACATATTTTAAACAATTCCTTACATCAGAACAGAAAAAAATACAAATAAATTTCAATATATGATTGACAATCTATACCATGATCGAGAGCCATTGTGATACACAAAGCATCACATGGAATGCAAAAAAACATGAAGTGCAATTAATTTTTTTGTATTTTGAAGGTTAACTCACAAGCACTTTTAGAATTTTAATTAGATTAATAAAGACCTATAAAGACTTTTGAGTCTCTGGCAATTAGAATTGTTCATGGTAGTTATTTTACAACCAAGCAAAGCATCCTTTGTATTACTCAGGAAAAGTACTTAAGAACTTAGGAAAATAGGTTACATGCTGGAGTGAGATGCCTTCGAGAAAAATTGTTGGGGAAACACTGAATTGAAATAAAGTGAATGAATATGACTTTTATATTTATATAAATTATATATTATTAATTTATATAATATAATATATAGTATATAATTATAAATTATATATTATTATTAATATAATATTTAATATTTATATAATATATATTATATAAATTAATATTATTAATATAATATATTTATATTATTTTTTGATGGATCAGGTTTTCCATTTTTCATCAATAGTTAACCTGGCAGTCTTGTTAATTTGGTTTTGACCTATTTGGCCTATTTTCTGTTTCTGAACAGCAGTTCTTACAGAAAGCTTTGTCCTTAATTGTCTCATGTGCATGATGGTAAATTAAGTTCTGTTGTTTGATGCACACTTCGGATATATGGCATTGACTTTGGAATAAAATCAATATTCCTTGATCTCTAAATCCTTTCTTTTGTTGAAAGTGGGAAGTTGCAATGTGCAGTCCTGGAAGAAAAATGTTTGGAAACAGTGGGGAAATTGATCTGTCATAGATCATCTTTACCAGTGAAAGAGAAGTGAAGGAAAAGAAAACAATTCCAGTAATGTATTGTTTTGGGGAAATGGTTCCAATGGGCATTGTAAAAAAAAATAACAATTTAAAGGGTTTCTTTTTTCTTGTGTTTTTTTTTTTTTTTGGGGAGGGGGGGGGGGTTGGGGGTTGTTTGTTTGTTTTTTTGTTTTAATTTTTTATTAGACCTTAATTTACTGAATTTCCTATAAATCCTCTCTAACAGAAAAATTACATTATTTTTTCAATTTGCACAAAGGATTGAGTAAAATTATAGTTTTTGCATGTATGTTTAGTGTTGCCTGCACTGCTTAAAAAATAGTAATTCCTAGAAAAGTGGCCCACTAAAACATCCAGGTAGGATGAAGCCGTCTTCTTGAAGTGTGCTCTAAGATTAACTAGTCTCCTAGTTTGAGGTTTAGGAATTAATATCCTAAAACCTGTTCACACACTAGACTGCGGGGGGGCCATGTTAGACTATTTGGAGTTGCATTTGACCTTCATGGGCAAAACTGGTTTTACAGATGATCTCACATCTTCATTTTCCTGTGCTGCTTCAGTGAAGGAAAGTATGTATACCACAACAAACAAGGTTTTTATGGGGAAAAAAAACATAATGGAGACATGATTTCCAATTGAAATATGAAGAAAATTTCCCACTGTTTAACTTTGTGTTTAAACATATAGTTTATTCAGTGGGTAAGCTTATTCATTTTCTTTTGGAATTATTCAAGGAATGGAGTAGTCAGGTACAGCTGAATGTAAAAAATGATAATTTGTAACTGACACCCAAAATTCAAGACTGATCCTAATTGGCCTGTTTATGATTTAGTTTAGTGTGTACCACTTATCACATAGGTAGTAAAACCAGCTCACTTTCCAGAAGAAGAAGAGTAGCAATGTAAATGCAGGGCTTTTTTTTAAGGTGAAGGGAAATGCTATGACTCTCTGTATCTTTGGAAAAGCTAATGATAAATATGTCTTTATCTGAAGGTAGAAGTTTTGTGTCTCTGTGTACAATGGTAAGTTCAATACCATACAAAAAATCATAATGTTGTTGATGCTGACAAGAATAAATGCTGAGTGCTCTCAATGGTGTGAGACAAACAGAAAACCTTGCTTTTCATAAAGATTCTTTTAGAAAATGGCTCACTTTCTTATCTTATTCTTAGGTCTGTTACTGATAACTGATGTAGAAACATTTTTCTGAATAAAATAAGTGGCTGCTGACATTTTGATTGTGATGTTGCACAACTGAATTTTAGAACAAATAAGGAATTTGTGCAGCTAAAAGATGGGCAGCTAAAAGATGGGCAATGATGACAGACATGGCCTTCTTTCACTAGCCTTCTTTCACTAGCTGGCCTACCTAAAGAAAAAGATTGTGAAATTCATGTGCTTGTGAGGTAAGAATGGCTTAAAGTGCCAGAATTCACTCTCTTTGCAGACTTCCTTTTTGCATGGTGTCCTATATAGTGATTTAAAACAGGTATTGCTTCTTCACAGCTGAAAATCAATTCTGCATTCTGTAAGCCTACATGCCCTTAAAGCATTTAAGGTGAAAAGCTAAAGTTTTGATTGTGCAGTGTGTTCATCTCCCCTACAAAGTATGATTGCTGGTACCACTATTAGAGCTTTTCCCAGTTTCATAGCTGGTAATTGAAATGAGGATGCAGAGTTGTTGTTATGTGTTCATATGCATGTTCACGCTAGCATTCCCTGTGTATACCCTGTGGATTGAAGAAAATTGAAAAAGGGTTA